>NC_071440.1:3958537-4268117 GCF_017976375.1 Cuculus canorus
CACATAATATCCTCCCATCTCTATACATTCCTAATTCCTTTTATTGAGTACCTGAAGCAGTGTGGTGACACTCTAGAGCTATGGTAGGGGATGTGGGACACTTCCTGTGCAGCTCCTGCTGGGTTTTGCAGGGAGTCACTCTTCCCTTGATGCATGTGGAAAAGCAGCTCTTGCTCTGAAGCACTGCATGGATAAGGCCAGCACTGCGCCTTTGCTTGCTGGGATGGTGGAGTGCAGCCTATGTGTAACCTTTAGTCAATACAGACACACACAGATAACAGACAGTTTTATCTGCCTCTGTGGAGCTTCTGTTATAATCTGCCAGAAGATTCTTTCTGTGGTTTAAATTCTGGCACGAGGAATGCCAATACTTTACATATACAAAATGTCAGTTATGCACCCTCAGGCAGCAAGCTAAAAATATTACCCTGTTGATGGATCTGTGTCTAGATAATTTCAGCTACAGTAAGTTTATTGATTTTAAACTCTGAAGATGACTGTCAGTCAGCTAAAGTAAAAGTTGCAGAGTGCCACTGTTTTTCCACTGATTTCAAAGTGCTTTGAATAAATCACTATGGAGAAAAAATATTTTCTTGCAGAAACTATCACCCAGTGCATCAGTAATACACAGCTATGATGACTTACATAATGCACCAGGATGAATAAACTGCTACATAAACTTTGCTGACTTAAAGCCTGATGATGCTCCTGATGGCTTCAGTGGCATTTGATTGTGCAGTGTTACTGAATCTGCTATGAGTAGTGACCTGTAACATGAAAACACTTGATATCTGTGGTCCTCGCCTCATCATAGCAAGAAAATTGCTGCTGCCCTGGAGGAATTGTGTGTGACAGTGATGCATACCCCTAGTGCCTCTGCCAGTATAGCATGCCCTGAAACAGGCAGAGTCAACAGAGGACAAAAGTCTCAATAGCAGAAGCCAATCAACAACCATATGTGTCTTATCTGCAAGATGAAATTATTGCACTGCAGAAAAATACTGACAATAAACAGAAAAAGAAATGCTAAATATAAAATTCCCATTTCTTAGTTATAGCAAAGTCCTTCTATATCCCTCTGGAGTATGTAAGTAGCCCTCAGAGGGGAGGATACTGTAATAACTTACGACCAGTGTATAGCTGTGTTAATTTATAAATGCGTTGGAGCCCAAACAAGTAGTAGTTTGCTGATTTTGAAGTTTCTCATACATTTAGAACTTGTTAAAAAAAATCTGATGGCGCTTTACTAAAAGATTTATGTTAATAATTGGAATTTAGGCTGGAGGTTTAAATTGTCAGTCAACAGAAGCTTCCTTGGACCATAGAGGGTCAGACCATGAAAAAGCCTGTTTCCAGTTTTAGTCAAATCATTAGCAGTCATGATGAGCAAAAGCAGACAGGGAGGAGTTGAGAAGCTAAGGAGTAAGAAGAACTTAGTTCATTGTAAATGTAAGTTAACACCATATTAGGAAAAACATAGCTCACTACAACCCGTATTTTTCGCCTTGAAGACCCTGAAAGTTGATAATGAAGGAGCCAGCTAGCAGAGGTTTACTGATAAGAGGGCATTGGAATGCAGAAAGCTGGAAAACAATCAGAAGAAACTGTGCCTGCACACAGTTTGTTTTGCGGAATCAAACCCTATAACCCAAAATGAGTTATAAAGCAGGTATGTTTATTTCCAGTGCTGGGGTGCAAGGGGAGGTTCTCCTCCTAGCTTGAACATCATACAACTTAACAAGCAGCTACTTATAGTGTAAAGACATGCATAGGTATTAGTGCCTACTACATATTCATAACCTTTCCCCGCTTCCTATTATAATTAGTTCAGGAAGGTTCACTCCAGTCTTGCACCTGCATAGTGCCTCCTGGTGGTCATGGGCCGGGGTCTTAGGGATGAAGTAAGAAGTCCCCCTCAGGATGAAAAAAAGTTTTTTCCTTGAAATGTGTACAAGCACAGTCTCTACTGGTTGTTTTTCCAGCTTTCTGCATTCCAATGCCCACTTATTAGTAAACTTCTGCTAGCTGGCTCCTTC
This sequence comes from Cuculus canorus, assembly GCF_017976375.1. NCBI lineage: Eukaryota > Metazoa > Chordata > Aves > Cuculiformes > Cuculidae > Cuculus > Cuculus canorus. Next base: position 3,960,574 of record NC_071440.1, read on the forward strand.
ATTATCAACTTCCAAGGTCTTCAAGGCGAACAATGCCAAGTTCTAATGAACACTCCTAACCCCCCTTGTCTGCTTTCGCTCATTAATTCCCCTCCGTCTTTTTAACATGGGCAAATTCATTTGCCAACTCTGTAATTTCTCTCTCAAAGGGGAATAGTATGATATTTTGTTGGAAAATTGCCTTATAATGCATTCTCATGGGCACTAGACATAGAATTCAAAATTGTTAGTCATTGTAGCATACTCCAAATACAAATAAATAACATAGCAGAGAAAACAAAGCTGGAGCCCCAGAAACATTAACAGACTCACCATCCAGGCCATGCAAGCATCGTCTTGGTGGCAATCAGGGTATCATCTACATACTGCAACAGTATCCCTTCCTCAGGTGGGGCTTCCAGGCCTCAAGATCCTTTGCAAGTTGATTACCATATATTCAGGTGAGTTGAGCTCTGCACCTGCTTTCAGGGTTTTCCCGTTCAAATGGAAATATTTTCTGGCTGGCTTCATGGAGAGGGAGGCAAAAGTAGGCATCCTTCAGGTCTAAAACAGTAAGCCAAGTTAGTTCAGGTATTAATATGGTTAACAGGGTACATGGATTTGCCACCACCAGGTAAAGGGTTTTGTTATTTTATTTACAGCCCGTAAGTCCTGGGCACATCAGTGGCCAATACATCAGGGTATACCTGTTTCGTGATTTCTTCACTGTTTTTTCCTTCTGTGGGAACACTGACTAAGGATAAACCCATTATTTGCATATACTGCTGGTCATTTACCTCCAGAGTAATCGCTCCCTTTTCAAATTTGATTATTGCACCCAATTGTTCTAATAAATCTCTCCCCAAAAGTGCCTTCGGGTAGTTGGGCATATACAAGAATCTGTGGATGCCCCATTGTAATCCCTGTTTATATCTTAGAAGTTCACAAAAATATGCCTTTTCACTTCGGCCTGTTGCCCGTTTTACCATGATGTAGTCATTTCCTAGGGACACCAAAGCTTGGTTCAAAATCGAATACATTGCCTCTGTGTCAACTAAAATACTACTTTCTTCTCCTCTTTCCCTGGCTTCATTATAACCAGTGGATCTGTGAGGGTGGATTCCCCAGGCCCCCGTCAGTCTTCCTTCACATGAGCCACTATTCCTCTTTTAGACTGGCCCAAAACCAAAACCTAGTTGTTGTATTCCTACCCTTGACCCAGGATCCAGCAGTGTTGTGGCACATTATATCCCTCAGTCAATTTAGGAATTCAGATGGTGACTCAGAGGGTCCTTGTTTAATTGTTTGGGAATGGCCCTTTTCATTCCCTTTGAGATTCACTCCTGATATAACTGTAATTTTTCTACATGTTTAGATCCATCTGGATCTGATGGGAAATACTCTTTCCAAATCCCATACAGTTTTACAATCAGTTTTGGTTTGGTTTGTTTGGGGGTTTTTTTGTGTTTTTTTTTCTTTTTTTTTCCTTCTTGTTCTTCCCATAGAGGTGCCTGTAAAACCCGTCTGAGCCTCCATATCCCATTCCTGTGATCGAGGGGGAGGCTTAAGCAAATCAGGTAAATCTTGTTCTGTTCTGCTGTCCAGTGAATTTTATTTATTCTAGTGCACCCTTTCTCTATACTCCTTCCAGTGCTGTAACATGCAAATTCTTGTTTGGTTTTGCCCCCATTATACTACCTTCCGACTCTACCTTTCTCCAACTTCCACAAACAATTTAAACACTTACAAATGTCCTGTCTCTAAGTTCTCAGGGACTTCCCACAAGACTAGCAACAACAATTCTCATCTACAGATTACAGACACTCAGGACAATACAGTGATCCCAGCCTAGCTGAATAGCACAATAAAACTTTACAATAGTCCGAACACCAAATTTGATCCATTCCCGCAGCCTGCAGAATTCTGCTCCCTCCCCCCCGTACACACAAACCTTTTGCTTTTGCACTTTCAAATTATTTTTTCTGTCACACAGAAAATTTAACCCACATTCCAGGAGGGGAAGGGTTAACTCACACACAGAGCACCTAACTCACATAACTCGCATACCAGAAAGGGGGGGAAAAGGGAGGGGCACTCTCAGCTCCTTCTCCCGTTTTTTCTCCTTTGTTTTTTTTTCCTTCTTCTATGCTAGGTATTTTAAAATTCCATCCTTTGCAGCCTTCCATTCCAAAGGTCTGAGGTAAATATACCCATTTGCCGGCTCAATGGACGTTTGGAATTAAATGGCTTTGTAGGTGCATTCCTAGGATCAAGACAAACACGGCTTCTAAACAATTTGCAAGTCTTTCAACATTTTGAGCTCAGTCCACCTCTGGCTCCTGTCTATGGAGGAAGAACATCCCCCGGAAAGCTATCCCTCTCAATTCCACTGGTACTCTGTTATATGTCAAAAAATTCACAGAGTATACTTATGACATAAAACACACAACGTATAGCAGTGATCACTCGCTTCGTTCGTCTCCGGCTGCTTCCTTTGCAGTAGATCAGAACCACAGATCAGAACTCCGCACTCGCTTCACGCTCAATTGTGCATCTCACGCAAACACGCACTCACATACAAACACTCCACAATATTTTAAGAGAAATTTAAAATGAGCTCTTAATGATGTTAAATTATACACGGTACCGATACTGAAGATTGCAATGGGTGTAGAAGATGATAGCTATCTCATATGCAGCACTCCTGCTTCCTCAGCAAGGAGTACCCAATTCATAATAATATTATATACTATAATATTATTTTATCTATAATACCATATATATTAAAATAATCCCTCACTCTGCATTCACCGCCTTACGACAATCTTGGGATTATACCATAATCCCTCACTCCACGTCTCCATCTAACGAGAATCTTGGGATTATACTTTACCTGGTGCTTTGCTATCACAGCAGGGGCACCCATACCATACTGTTAGCGTAGAGACAAACACATAACCATTCCAGGTAGGTTATATGTGGTGCTTTATTTCGAGGCCCCAGGAACCAGGGGTATTCAAACCCAAATCAGGTTCCAAGACGATCCCTGCACATCTGCAATTTAACCCTTAAGTGTTTCGCAATCTAATGTATATTCAACAGATTACATCATTTCTTCATGCATATGTATTTGAGGATTGTCTCATCATTTGTGTGGACACCAGCATTTCTTTATCTTCACTTGACTGCCCCTGGTATGCTTCTGCCCTTCACAAATGTAGACTGTGTTCAGATAAGGTTGTTAGTAAAAGCGTAGGCTCTGCTCGGATAAGGTTGTTAGTACATTCTTTCTAAGCACTCCCTAATATCATACTCGTGAAGGTTATATGTGGTTTATGAGAAAACCGTCACTGTCTACAGAGACAGACACAAAGTCTGCACAAACTTAACTATAAAGATCAACAAAATTAAATGCTAAACACAATATATATCAAATGCTAAATACAATATACATAACCTATAATTCTAATCTTATTTTAATTGAGCCCTAATTCTTCAGCTAATTTAACGTTTTTCCAACATTTCCCCCCTTTGAAAATACTTCATTTTCTGCAAGTATTTTCATTTACATAGCTGTTTCTTGGTAAATCAGTGGGGGTGTTGGGTGTTGTGGGTATTCTCGTGTGATGGCTCCAATGATTCTGTGCGTCCAATTGCTTTTACGAACAATTTCTTTTCGGATACACAGGTATACCAGACAAATTGCAAGGAAGATAAGCAAGAGGGTGAATAGTGTTTCAGCCAATGATTGAATCCAGCCAGTAAGATGGATTCCCAATCCATTAAACAGTTCCCCTATCCAATTGTGACCAATTATCTCCTTTTCTCTTTCAGCCTCCTTTTCTATTTTCCCGAGTTGTGAGATATCATATTCTATGTCTGCAGTTACATTCGGTATATGTACACAGCAATGATCAGTCTGGCTTTGAGGTACCCACATACTCCATGTTCTTTTAATAGCAATATATCTAATGCCATTCTGTTCTGCAAGGTCATTTTTGTTATGGCCTGCAATTGCAAATTTAGACCTCTGAATCCCTTCTTGGTTACTCTAGCTAACCTTTCAGTTTGTCCAATTAAATTATAAATCACTTCCCTATTACGATTTGCAGCTACCTGAGCAAAAAGAGATTCCAATGCCCAGCCTATTTTAACCCCAGTTGAAGGTTCTTGCCAAATGTCATCTATATCTTCAATATCATCGTTTATGTCTCTCCAAGTTCGAATCTGTAAGGTTTCCAATTTACCTTTGAAAGGGGATCGCTTCCAAATTGGGCATAGGGTAGGTAAGCCCAAATTTATTTCCCGTACTAGTCCTGTCATTGGGAGGTGAGTAGTCCAGGTTCCATCGTTAGTTGCCCATACAAAGTTGCCCATACTATGTATTGTCGAATATCTGCAATCTGTTTCACTTGCTGGGATCTGTATTACTTTTCCGTTAACTTTCAGATCTCGACATGCACATCCTGTTATTAAAGCCATTCTTACAGGAGGAATTGTTATCTGTCCAGGGTCTGTGTCACAATCAAAAGTCTTAGAGCAGTTCCACCAAGAAACACTCTCAATGATATCCCGGCTGACTTTGTTAACTGCCAATAATGTTAGATTATTTGTTACACTCTGTTTCCCTGTCCATCTGAAACACCAAGGTGTGTCACCTCCATATTGAAATTTTTGTAAAATACTAGTCGACCAAACTGTATCCCACTTTGATTCCGGCCCGTCCTTTTCCCGGCTTACCCACTCCTTCCTCTCCTGAGGGGCTATGATTTCTTTAACCACGTCATATGTACACCACCTCACGTCTCCAAAGCTAAATATTGAAGTACTTTGGACAAACTGGTAGTTTGGTAATTCGTAACAATCTTCTCGCCTTCCTGGAAATTTCCATTGCTGCCTTATATACTGTTTTTGTTTCACTTGTAACACTCTCGTTTCTTGTTTACATGCTGTATTATTCCCTACCTTCTTTGGGAAAGGAAAGGTCATTATTCCCCATTTTATCAGTTCTCCTGCCATTTTTGGTACTGGCAAACATGCAGTAATCTGACTAGTATTTTGCATTTTTTCAAAATCTTTGATTAATCCTATAATCAAATTTTCTTCTGGATTTTCCTGAAAAACTTGGATTGTTTATGTAACCACTCGTTTTATTCGTAGTGTTTTCATGGTTTCGACCTTCCTGAACAGAGTGGCATCCTCCTTTTGTTTCATGATTTTTGTCATATCCTTTTCCACAGAAATGATAGGTACAAAAGACCATATCACAATTAAGGTACCATACATGAAATTCGACATTTTATGTGCACTTCAATTTAAGCTTAGTCGGTCCTACTGATTCTACTGTCCAATTCCTGGGAGCTTTCTTCACTCTTGTATAATGAATCCAGGAGTCAATTCCTTTTACTTTTACCGCAGTAAATGTTGTTAGTAGCACCAAGTACGGTCCATTCCACCGTTCTTTCAGTGGTTCTTCATTCCAATCTCGAACGTAGACTTGGTCTCCTGGCTCAATTTCGTGTACTGGATTTTCTAATGATAATGGACGGTTCCAGGGCACTTCGTAGCCGCGTCAGAGTTCTACTGAGAGACAGTACATAGTTATATACATCTTGATTCCCTTTTATATGCACATTTGGATTTGGTTGCGGCGCCTCATATGGTTTCCCAAAAAGGATTTCATAAGGGCTTACTGTCATCCCACTCCTTGGCTTAATTCTTATTCTTAGGAGTGCTATTGGTAACGCCTGTGGCCATTGAATTTTAGCCTCCTGACATATTTTACTGATTTGCCACTTAATTGTCTGATTCATCTTATCTACTTGTCCGCTTGACTGTGGTCTCCACGGTGTGTGGAGGTTCCAATAGATTCCTAACATCTTGCTTACCTCTTGAACTATAGCTGCTACAAAGTGTGGTCCCCTATCTGAAGATAGGCCTAGGAGTACCCCAAATCTTGGAATAATCTCTCGCAGCAGCCATTTCACTGTCTCCTTAGCTTGGTTGGTGCGACAAGGAAAGGCTTCTGGCCATCCAGAAAAAGTGTCAACCCCGACTAACAAATACCTGTATCCTTGACTTTTAGGTAATTCTACAAAATCAATTTGCCAATAATCACCTGGTTCCATACCTACTCTGATATGTACCATTTCTATTCCTTTTCTAACCACTGGATTGTTCTTCAAACAGATTTCACATTTCAAATTTATTGACCTTGCCATTGTTAACATCTGTGTCGAGATTATGCTGCGCTTTAAATACGCCACTAAAGCTTCTGCTCCCCAGTGACATTTCTGATGTTCCGTCTGTAAAACTGTCCGCATAATAGTAGGTGGTACAATCACTTGTCCAGTTGCAGTTAGGTACCATCCATCTGAACCCAATTGGGCCTTCATTAGTCTAGCTAATTTCTTGTCCTCTTCTGAGTACTTCGGCTTCTGCGTTAAATAATTTTGTAAAGGGCTTACTTTTGTGGGTATTAAGGCCATCATATTTGATACCTGTCATGCAATCCGTCCAGCTGTCCGGTCCACTAACGCGTTTCCTTCAGCTATTTTGGAATCTCCTCCTTGATGTTTACAGTGCATGATCACCACCTGTTTGGGTAACTGTACAGCAGTTATCAAATTCAGAATTTCTTTTTGGTATTTTATATTCGAACCTTGCGAAGATAAGAGTCCTCGTTCTTTCCATAGTGCTCCATGTATATGAACCACTCCAAATGCATATTTTGAGTCCGTCCATATATTTACTCGTTGATCCCTGCTCAATTCCAAGTCTCTCATGAGAGCTATTATTTCTGCTCGCTGTGCTGAAGTTCCTACAGGAAGAGCCTCTGCTTTTATTACCCTATTTTGTGTGGTTACTGCATACCCGGCATATCGTGTCCCGTTTTCTACATAACTACTTCCATCTATAAAAAGTTCTTGATCAGGCTGTTCAAGTGGGGTATCCTTCAAGTCAGCCCTTGTTGCATGAGTGTGTTCGATAACTTCCACACAATCATGTTCCAAAGGGCCATCTTCCATAGATGCTCCTAATAAGGCTGCTGGATTTAACAGATTAGTTGTTTTTAAGCTTACATCATCTTGTTCGGTCAATACCGCCTGGAATTTCATCATCCTGCTAGGGGAAAGCCAATGCCCTCCTTTTTGTTCTAGGACAGTTAACACCATATGAGGTACATATACCTCAATACGCTTTCCCAAAGTCAATTTTCTGGCTTCTTGTATCAAAATCACCGTTGCTGCTACCGCTCTCAAACATGATGGCCAGCCAGCACTCACAGGGTCTAATTGTTTAGAAAAGTACCCTACTAGTCGTTTCCAGCTTCCCAACTTCTGCGTTAAGACCCCTAGTGCCAGCCGTTGCCTTTCATGGACAAACAACTGGAAGTCTTTAGTCAAATCCGGCAGGCCTAATGCTGGTGCCTTAGTCAGGGCTTCTTTTAATTTCTTAAAGGCCTCCCTCTGAGGTCCTTCCCAGATGAAAGTTGGTGACTTCTGTGCCTCATATAGAGGTTTTGCTATGAGTCCATAATCCACTATCCACAACCTACACCAGCCTGCCATTCCCAAAAATGTCCTTAATTCATGTAAGTTTTGAGGCTCTGGAATCACAGATTGCTCTAATACGATCCATTCCTAGTCGTCGTTGTCCCTGTGTTATTTCGCAACCCAAATATAATACAGTTGTGCAGGCAACTTGAGCTTTCTCTTTCGAGACTTTGTACCCTTTGAGGCCTAATTGGTTTAAAATTTCAATTGTCACTTGGATACATACTGATTTGATTTGTGTTCTGTTGCAATTAAAATATCATCCACATATTGTAGCAGAAGATATTGTGATCGCGGTACCTGAACTTTCTCCTGCATTGTCCATGATTCCAATTCTTTTGCCAGCTGGTTCCCAAAAAGTGTTGGACTGTTCTTGAATCCTTGTGGAAGCCTTGTCCATGTCAACTGCATTTTTCGTCCATTGTGTGGGTTCTCCCATTCAAAAGCGAATAATTTCCTACTGTCTTTGTCAAGGGGAATACAGAAGAAGGCATCTTTTAAATCAATTACTGTAAACCATTTGTATTTCTCCTTCACAGATGTTAACAATGTGTATGGGTTAGCTACTACTGGATGTATATCTTTCGTGATTTCATTAATAGCCCTTAAGTCCTGTACCAATGTATATTCTCCATTTGGTTTCTTTACTGGAAAAAATCGGGGTATTATATTCTGATTCACATTCTTCTAATATTCCAAACTTTAAGAACTTTTCAATAATTTTCACTATTCCATATCAGGCCTCTAATTTGATGGGATATTGTTTTATGCGTACTGGTTTCGTTCCTTCCTTCAATTCTACTACTACCGGTTGAGCCATTTTCGATTTCCTTGGTATATCAGTTTCCCATACTGTAGGGATCACTGCCTCTTCTACCTCTCTGGGTACTTGAAGTTTTGGATTTTCCTTCAACACTAGTATCTGTCCTGACTTTGATTCTGGAACTTGCATAATTAATTCTCCATCCTCAAAGACAATTCTTGCATTTAATTTAGATAACAAATCCCGTCCCAGCAGGGAGATTGGACAATCAGGCATATACAAGAATTCATGCCATATTTTCTTTCCTCCAAATCGTAATTCCAGGGGTTGCATGAATGGCCGGGTTTTCTCTTTCCCTGAGGCTCCCACTGTTGTAGTTGTCCTTTTCCCTATCTGTCCACATAAATCATTTAAAACTGAGTATGTTGCACCAGTATCTATTAAAAATTGCACTTCTTTCCCCCCTAGCCTTACTTTCACTAGGGGTTCATCCTTTCCTGATTCTAGTCAGCTCTGATTCTCATAGCCTCCCAAAACCATTGCCTTGGCCATCTCGGTGTTTCCAAATGGGATTCCTGGCTGCAAATTCTGCCTCATTCTGTACGGGCACGCATTCTTCCAATGTCCTTTCTGCTTGCAATATGCACATTGGTTAATGCCTAATTTATTCAACCTTGATCCTAAGTCATTAGACAAGCAATTAAATCCAACCCCCCTTCCTCGTCCGAGTATTGAGCCTCTTCCTCTACCTCGACCTGCAGGATTGTTCTGGTCCCTGCCCTGCATCACCGCCAGTAGATGTCGCTGTTGCCTTTGAGAACTCTCCCTCTCACGGCTGTTGTATACTTTCCAAGCAGTCTCTAATAGCCTATCCAGATCACGCAGCTCCGCGCCCTCCAGTTTCTGCAGTTTCTTTCTAATATCATCCTGCGCCTGCCCTAAGGAAATCAGGGCCAGCTGCACCTTAGCTTGCTCTGTTTCTACGTCTAAATTTGTGTATTTTCTTGCCACCTCTTTAAGCCTCTCCAAAAATGCAGACGGGGATTCTGTTTTTTCTTGCCTGATATTATATAGTTTTGACCAATTGATTGTTTTTGGCATAGCATTTTGTACTCCAACAACTATCCACTCCTGGTATCTCCTCAGATTTCCCATTCCTCTTGCAGTATTATAATCCCACATGGGATCTTCAGTCGGAAAATTCTGATCAACTGTCCCTGTGACAATCCCCTGCCTAATATCTTCTCTAACTCGCTCACGGGCAGCTCCATTTCCTTCTCTGTAGAGTCCATTAGGGTGTCCAGTAATACCTGTATATCATCCTAATCAGGATTCTGGGTTTTCAGAGTCATCTTTACAACTCGTGCCACTTTACTCGGGTTCTCCCGGTAAGTTCCAGCAGATTGTTTCCAGAGCATCAGATCTCCTGGAGTGAAAGGTACTTTAACATATACGGGTCCTTCTGCCTCAACCCCTTGCCGAAGCGGTGCTAATATAGCAGTGGGTGTCTGCTGTCTAACTTGAATATCCCACTGCCATGTTCGGTGGGATATTGGGGTAGTGGAATACTCCTGTTCCTCTATTTCTACCTCATCCTCCCCACCACCTTTTACTCCAGTATCTTTGGGGGCTGGTGGGGCTGACAGAGCCACTAATAAATCAAAATCATCATCTTCCTTATGCTGCAAAGCATTTTCCACTGCCAGACATTTCATACATTTCTTCTCAGTCACGCATCCCTCACATTGCTCATCCGATTTTGTACTAACAACCATTATCCCACACGCCTTCTTCCATTCCTCTTTCCCTCTTAAAATAAAAACCAGTTCTACATATGGTATCTCATCCCATTTGCCCTCGCGCCTACAAAGTAGCATCAATTGTAGGATGGTATTATAGTCTAAAGTTCCTGATCCTCTAAATTATACTGTGTCCACCATACATTAAAATACTCAACCAATTTCCTTTTTTGCATTTCTTGCCCAAACTGCCCCTCTTTCCAATGCATCAGAATACACCCTAATGGTGATGACCTGGGTATCGGCAGCATTTTATAACAGTCCAGACCAGCACCAAACAACAGGAACTAAACAAAATTCCACGTAACGAATAATACAGATTACCAAAAAATACAAGATCAGAATACAGTTGCCGAACCTGCAAAACGAATAATACAGATTACTAATAATACAGATTACCGAAAATACAGAACAGATCACTGATGCCGAACCTGCAGAGCTTTCGCTACTGTCTTACAGACGGCTCCTAGGCTTTCCTCTGGAGCTCCATAGCCCAACCAAGCGTAGCTTTCGACGCGTCTAACAGGCAGGCTTTTACCAGACCAGAAAATATGGTACCTTTCCGATTGGGCACAAGACCCGAAAAATTTGGTACAATTCCTAATTAGGCACAAGACCTGTAGAAAAATTTAGTACTATTCCCAATTAGGCACAAGACCTGACAAAGTTGGTACCATTCCCAATAAAGCACCGTGTCTTACCGATATCCCCGGTCCGTCGGGGGCAGCAGAGGTTGGTTGCGGTCGATGGCTCCCCGAGAATCACTCGGTGCCGGCTGGAGCGATATCGATGCGAGCCGCCTCAGCAATGCCCGCGAGGTTCCATCTGGGTCGCCAAAACTGTTAGCGTAGAGACAAACACATAACCATTCCAGGTAGGTTATATGTGGTGCTTTATTTCGAGGCCCCAGGAACCAGGGGTATTCAAACCCAAATCAGATTCCAAGACGATCCCTGCGCATCCGCAATTTAACCCTTAAGTGTTTTGCAATCTAATGTATATTCAACAGATTACATCATTTCTTCATGCATATGTATTTGAGGATTGTCTCATCATTTGTGTGGACACCAGCATTTCTTTATCTTCACTTGACTGCCCCTGGTATGCTTCTGGCCTTCACAAATGTAGACTGTGTTCAGATAAGGTTGTTAGTAAAAGCGTAGGCTCTGCTCGGATAAGGTTGTTAGTACATTCTTTCTAAGCACTCCCTAATATCATACTTGTGAAGGTTATATGTGGTTTAAGAGAAAACCGTCACTGTCTACAGAAACAGACACAAAGTCTGCACAAACTTAACTATAAAGATCAACAAAATTAAATGCTAAACACAATATATATCAAATGCTAAATACAATACACATAACCTATAATTCTAATCTTATTTTAATTGAGCCCTAATTCTTCAACTAATTTAACGTTTTTCCAACAATACCACAGCAGGGAATTCGCTATTTTACCCAGGGGCGGGCAGTGCCACCTCCTCACCTGGCACAAGTAGGGGATTCATACCCCCTCTCACGGATTTACGGGGTCTCAGCAAAGTGACCCTAACCATTCGTCATCACGTGAGGCGTCCCATCCACAATTTACAGATTCGTCCCCTACTACCCTGCAGGTAAATCCAAATTATCATACCATATCATACATAAATCACATACCTGGTCCACCCGCTGATGGGCCGTCTCTCCCCCCTCAGTGATCGGGTAGAGATGGGAAATTTTCCAGAGAAATAGCTTACCAGGACGCGCCTTAGAATGTCCCACTCCCCACTTATCCTGCAGCCGGGCAGAGAGGGTGTCCCATCTGGGGTGCCAAATTGTTTTGCGAATCAAACCCTATAACCCAAAATGAGTTATAAAGCAGGTATATTTATTTCCAGTGCTGGGGTGCAAGGGGGTTCTCCTCCTAGCTTGCACACCGTATAGCTTAATAAGCAGCTACTTATAGTGTAAAGACATGCATAGGTATAAGCGCCTACTACACATTCATAACCTTTCCCTGCTTCGTATTATAATTAGTTCTGGAAGGTTCACTCCAGTCTTGCACCTGCGTAGTGCCTCCTCATGGTCGTGGGCCATGGTCATCTTCCTCAGGATGAATATTTTTCTTTTTGAACTTTGCGCAGACTCAGTCTCTTCTGGCTGTTTTCAAACTCCTGAACCAAATGCAGCCAGCTTTCTGCATTCTAATGCCCACTTATCAGTAGTCTCCTGTTAGCTGGCTCCTTCATTATCAACTTCCAAGGTCTTCAAGGCGAACAATGTCAAGCTCTAATGAACACTCCCAACCCCCATTGTCTGCTTTCGGCTCATCAAAACTACCAGCTGCTTCTAATTTGAATTACTGTCTTTATTAGTCACTCAGTTACTTTTGACACATCTAAAAGGTGTCCTCACTCAGAGTAAGCTTTCTCTTTCTTCTGCCTGGCCTCTGTTTCTCAGTCCTCCTCCACAATTTAATCTGTTCTTAAAAAAAGAGTATTAGTGCAAGAATGAAGAATGTTTTACCCTTGTCAAGACTGAATCCTGTATAGATTTTCTCCCTTCCTGAATAATTGGTTGGAAGGATGCAAAACTATGAAGTCATTTTTAAAATATCTCTCCGATGGAATACGGAATCCTTTATGTGAGTGATCCATTAAAAAATACATTCTGCTGGTAAATTTTAAACTTCTCATTAAAGTTTAATCTGATTTCATGATATAGAGGTCAATGTACTTTATTTTAACTTAAAACATAAAATCATAGAATGGTTTGAGTTGGAAGGGACCTTAAAGATCATCTAGTTCCAACCTCCCTGCCATGGGCAGGGATACTTCCCACTGGATCAGGCTGCCCAATGCCTCATCCAACCTAGCCTTGAACACCTCCAGGGATGGGGCATCCACAACTTCCCTGGGCAACCTGTTCCGGTGTCTCACCACTCTCACGGTGAAGAAATTCTTCCTTATGTCTAGACTAAATCTGCCCCTCTCCAGTTTATACCCATTGCCCCTAGTCATATCACTACAAGCCTTCATAAACAGTCCCTCCCCAGGTTTCTTGTAGGCCCCTTTCAGGTACTGGAAGGTTGCTATAAGGTCTCCTCGGAGCATTCTCTTCTGCAGGCTGAACAAGCCCAACTCTCTCAGCCAGTCCTATTATAGGAGGTGCTCCAGCCCTCTGATCATCCTTGTAGCCCTCCTTTAGACCCGTTCCAACAGCTCAATATCTTTCTTATGTTGAGGATTCCAGAAATGGACACAATAATCCACATGAGGTCTCACAAGAGAGGAATACAGGGGCAGAATCACCCCCCTCGACCTGCTGGCCATGCTTCTTTTGATGCAGCCCATGATACAGTTGACCTTCTGGTCTGTTAGTGCACATTGCCAGCTCATGTCAAGCTCCTCATCAACCAGCACCCCCAACTCCTTCCCCACAGGGCTGCTCTCAATCACATCATCCCCCATCCTGTATTGAAACTGGGGATTGCCCCACCCCAGGTGTAGGACCTTGCACTTGGCCTTGTGGTACCGCATCAGATTCACACAGGCCCACTACTCCAGCTTGTCCAGGTCCCTCTCGATGACATCCCGTCCTTCCAGTGTGGCAATTGCAACACGCAGCTTGGTGTCACCTGTAAACTTGCTGAGGGTGCACTCAATCTCGCTGTCTACATTATTGATAAAGATATTAAACAGCACTGGTCCCATTACGGACCCCTGAGGGACATCACTGGTCACGGATCTCCAGCTGGACATCGAGCTGTTGACCACTACCCTTTGAATACAACCAATTTCTTATCCATCGAACAGTTGAGCCAACAGTTCAGTTCCAGCTGTGCCTTTGCTTTCTTAACCCCACTCCTACTCAGCCGGGCAGCTGATATAGAAGGCAATGCCTCCACCCCTCCTTCCCGTTCTGTCCCTTCTGAACAGACTGTAGCCATTGATAGCCACACTCCAGTCATGGGATTCGTCCCACCAAGTTTCAGTAATGGCAAGTAAGGAATTAACATTTTATATAAGCATTACATTTTTGCCTATATAACTAAAATATTTACTGAAATCTACTTTTATTGCACCTAATAAAGAACATCATCTATCGGCAAACCTACAAAATAGGTGCTAAATGGATTGGTTGGTGTTACTATCAACAAACACAATGAATCCTGCCCTGCCGCATTGGCTAGGGTTACCCAGATGTTTTCTTTAGATTGTGTGGAGATCCATGGAATGGTGGTTGCACAACACAAAATTCCCACAATTATTGCAATGCAGGTCATACACATCTTGCTGGCATCCATTGTGGTCCATGACCTTTAGAGACACAAGCACACCCTCGCCCCCACGTTATTGACATCCATGGACCTACCTATTGTCTCTTTTCTAAGTTATGTATCATCACTTTAGCTTTATTCATATTGTCATTTGATTTCATGATAAAATGTCACTCTATCGGGAGAAAATTGTCTTGGCAACGATTTAAAAAATTTAAAACATACATAGCTTTTAATAGTCTCTCTTGAGTGGCGTATCCCACGCTCCCCCTTTTTTTGTTTTAACAACATATTTTTTAACGTACCATGAGCTTGTTCAACTATGGCTTGCCCTGTCAGTGAGTGAGGGATGCCTGTGAGATGTGTGATTCCCCATTGCTGGAAAAAGGATTTTGTTATATTAGAAACATATCCTGGGGCATTGTCCATTTTTACTGGTTTTGGCACTTCCAAATTAGCCATTGCGTATAATAAATGTCTTTTTACATCTTTTGCTTGTTCTCTTGTATGTGCGGAAGCAACAATGAAAGTAAAAAAGGCGTCAATTGACACGTACATATTTTAGACATCCAAACACAGGGATGTGTTTGCCATCAGTTTGCCATATTTCAAGTGGACCTAATCCACAAGGATTTACACCGTCAAAAGTAGTGTTTAGGATTAGCTGACAATCAGGGCACATCTGTACAATTTGTCGAGCTTGCTCATGTGTTAACTGAAACATTTTCCTAAGGGCTGTACTACCTTGGTGATAAAAATCATGTGACATACGTGCTTGTTGTAATGTATCTGGAATGATTACAGGGGCTGCCAGAGCAGCAGCTCGGCAGTTGCCTTCAACCAAATATTCTGGTAAATTTGTATGAGAACATACATGCATTATAAAATAAGGTTCATATTGATTGTCTAAGTGGTATTTCAATTCCTTTAAAAAAGCATGTAGCTCTTTATAATACCGGTAAAATATTGTTCTCTGTTGCTCTGCGAGTGTCATACTTTGCAGGTTAACATCGGTCGTGATGTTTGCGGTTTCTGCGTCCATAGAAACCCAGGCCAGTCAGTCGAGCCAAAGCCTCCTTCTCCCTGTATGTGATTTGCTGCATGGGGTACAATTGCTTGAAAACAAATCAGCTGAGTAATTCTAGTGCCCTCTGGTATAAAGCAAGGACCCATAGGTGTCCAAGCCATTACTTGTATTGTTCCCGTAAAGTTGGCATCAATCAATACCAGTAAAACAAACAATCCTTGCTTTGTGACAGATGATCGTCCAATTAACAGTGCACTAAGTCTGTTTCCTAAGGGGCCCTTAACAGCCGTAGAGATGAGCCGAACAGCAGTGTGATGGGTTTCTATTCTTTAAAGGCAGTAAAACTTTCTGATTGTTGCAGCCTTTCCATTGGTATTCTAGCTTGGGCTACAGTATCAATAGAATTGCCCTCACCCATTAAAGCATTGAGACCCACACGCCACAAGGGTCTCTCTTGTGGGTGCTGCAAATGCTCCAGGGCTGCTCTAGCCGTGCTGCAGGTGGTCCCGGCGGCTGCCGCGGGAGCTGTGGGGCAGGGGCGGCCCCTCCTCAGCTGGGCGGCTTGGCAGTGGAACAGTTAGTACATTCTCTTTTACAGCTTTTTGAATATCTTTTATTGCTTCATAACTAATTGGTGGTGGACTCTTCCGTGCCTGCAGACTGGACCTGTCTGATCCTTACAGTGTTACCAATTGCAACTGGAAGGAGGGAGGAAAAAACCACCTGGGCCCCAGATGCCCTCAGTAGCAGTCTCAAGGCCCTGAAGTCTCTTTTGATTACCCTTGGGCTACGTACTGCAGCTTTGTCACCTCCCACATGGAAGAGCAGTAACGGGTAGTAGTCTCAGGGCCGTACCAGACTGGGGAGTTCCCAAGCGATGTCCCTAACCCGGGCTCCTGGGAGGCAGAAGACTTCCCTGTGAGTAGGGGCTGCCCAACATATCGGACCTTCTGTTCCCCTCAGCAAGGAGTCTCCTACAACTATGACTTGCCTTTTCCTCCACGTGGCAGTTGTAGTAATACAGGGTGTGTGTTGTTCTGGTCTCGGCCCTTGCTCTGATGTAGACGAGTCATCCCCCACATTTTCCTCCGTTCCACTTCTGTATCTAGAGCCCCGTATCTGTTGTGTGGAGGCACCTGGGGAGGTGTGGGCAAGGAGGGGGTTCACTTGCTACCCCGTTGGTGGACTTGCTTCCACTGACTACATCCCTTTAAGCCTATGCTACATCTTGGTGGGAGGAGGATACCAGATCCCTTTGATCAGGGGCTTTTTTCCAGTGGCTGACTCTGCTCTTGTTTCAGGGAGCTCAGGGTGTGTTTCCACCAGTCAATCTCTTGCTCACACTCACTGATGCTCCTTAGCCTCTCTACTTGCTCTCACAGCTCTGCTACCAGTGAGGAGATTGTCCACCTGCTCACACCTTGCTCAGCTGTATCCCTGCTGCCCCCTGTTTCCAGTGCAAGCTGGGGGCACTCCATGCGGCCTGAGACCTGGATGGCTGTGTGTTTTCCTGGAAGCTCAGTCTGTGCTGACATGTCCCTTCTGGCAGGTGCAGAGGATGCAGCCACTCGCCAGGTGGACACCATGGCTGGACTCCCTCTCAGCAACCAAACTCATCTCCTTAGCATGGAGACTGTGCCCTCCTTGCACACCCTGCCTTCGCAAACTGTTTGAGCCCATCCTTCTGATGAGGCCCGTCCTGTATGCAGTGCTCTGGGTGCAGCGCTCCCTGGGGGCAATGTAAATCTCCCACGGTTGCTTCCGGGATCTTCCCCCTCACATCAGCCATGACGTAAGAGCTGCTGCTGCTTCTGGGATTCCGGAGCCACCCGCCCAGCTCCCTGCAGTGTTCCTGGGCTTCCCTTACTCTGGCAACCGCCCCTTCACCTTGATCTAGTGCCCGGCTACAGCACTTACTGTGTCTACCACTGATCCCTGATCCACACCAGCTGAGCGTTGCTGGTGGCTTTGCCCCATTTAAATCTCCCGTGGTTGCTGCCGGGACACCCCCCCCCCCCCCCCCATCCCCATCCCCCCCCCTTGTCAGCCGCGATGCAGGAGCTGCTGCTTCTGGTTTGACCCTGATTAAAAACTTCAAGTAGCATAGAATTCACTATTCTCACACAAGTTGTTCAGGTGGTTAATTACAACTGCTGTTTTGGATAAAGTCCCATAGCTAACTTTGAGGAGATATTTTCTGTTATTAGGTATCTGAGTGTTTGGGCGTTTATGATGATTTTTGCTAAAAGTCCAACGTGGTAAAACATTTGACGTAATTGGACAGGTGACAGAATAAAATGCTGTTTTTCTTTAAATCTAAGTGAGAGGATAACGTGAGGGGGAATCTATCCCTTTGAGTTCCACTGGTACTCTATTATACGTCAGACAATTCATAGAGTATACTTATGACATAAAAGACACAACGTATAGCAGTGATCACTTGCTTCATTCATCTCCGGCTGCTTCCTTTGCAGGAGAGCAGAACCACAGATCGGAACTCCGCACTCTCTTCGCGCTCAATTGCACATCTCATGCACCCATGCACTCACATACAAACACTCCACAACATATGAGAAGTTTAAAATGAGCTCTTAATGATGTTAAAATATAGACGGTACCAATACAGAAGATTTGCAACAGGTGTAGAAGATGATAGCTATCTCATATGCAGCACTCCTGCTTCCTCAGCAAGGAGTACCCAATTCATGATAATATTATACTATAACATTATCTTATCTATAATACCATATATAATACCATAATCCCTCACTGCACATCTCCGTATAATCTTGGGATTATATTTCACCTGGTGCTTTGCTATCACAGCAGGGAGCACCCACAGCCACGAATTTGCTACTTTACCTGGGGGCGGGCAGTGCCACCTCCTCACCCGGCGCAAAAGGGGATTTTTATCCCCCTCACAATCTTACGAGATCTCAGAGTGATCCCAACCCTTCGTCACCATGTGAGGCATCCCATCCATTATTTATGGATTCGTCCCCCCCTTATCCTGCAGGTGTCGCTGTTGATACACGACACGGTGATGTGGAAGCAAGTTTCTTTATTGAAGTTACAGGGCTGGCCGGCACGCGCTTGATCTTACCCGCCTCTTATACCCTTGATTAACACACGCGTCTCCGCATGATTGGATTAGCTTATACATAAACAATCTGTGAATGGATGGTACTACTTTCATGCATGGTCTTATATTGTCTGCCCACTTCCCATCCCATGATCTCCTTCTGGGTGCATTAAGCAGGGGTCCTCAGCCCGCTGTGGACCCCACAATTCCCCCTTTTTGTATTTGTGCTAAAGAAAATTGCCTGTTAAAGATTGCCTGTGTCGGCTGCTGCGGGGCCCTTCGCAGCAGACACACAATGCAGGGCAACATCGACAGCACAACTACAAACATACCCATTCTTGAAACAGGGAAGCAAAGCAGCATCAATACTTGACCACGCTGAGTAATATTGTAGGTGCATCTGAAAAGTATACAAACAGTGACTTATACTCCATTTCTACTGATCCTAACAGCTCTAATCCGTGATTCCAGTACGTGACTTATACTCTGTTTCTACTGATTCTAAAAACTCTAAATTGTGATTCCAGTACATGACTTATACTCCACTTCTACTGATCCTAACAGCTCTAACTTGTGGTTCCGATATACAATTTATACTCCAGTTGTTATGGCAGTTCTTTGATGTTAGCAAGGGCTATCCATCACACTCATCTCCAGCTGTTTGATTCTCCACACGTGGCCTCCGTGGCTTATCCACAGCAGGGCGAACACAACGAGCAGGGTACCACCGAGGTCCTTCATCTGTGGAAACACAAGCATACCCTCGACCCCAAGTTAATAGCTTGCATGGGCCTGACCACTGACCACTTTGAAGGTCCTTCACTTGAACCTTCACTCCATCAGAGATAGCTGTGGTAGACTTCAAGGATTCAAAATGTCGAATCATTGGGGATTCTGATGTTCCTCATTGATAGTTAAGAAATTTAATACATACATCACCTTGTTCAGCCTTGCTTCAGGTGATTCCCCAGACATTCCCGCCTTTTGTTTTTGTAAAAGGCACTTAAGTGTACCATGGGCACGTTCTACAAGTGCCTGACTAGTGGGAGAGTGAGGAATACCTGTAGCATGGCTGACACCCCAAGACGGTAAAAATGCTTTCACTCGCCCAGAAACATAAGCGGGACCATTGTCAGTTTTAATTCGTCGAGGAACACCACAGATGGCAAAGGCTTTTTGCCAATGCCTAATAGCATCTTTTGATGTTTCTCTAGTATGTGCAGTAGCAATAATGACAGAAGAAAAAGTATCAATTGATACATGTACGTACTTTCATTCATATTACATTCTGTAATATGAGTTATATCAGTTTGCCAAATTTGTAGGGCCTGTAAGCCTCTAGGATTTACTCTATAAACTGTTGGAAAATGTTGGCCTTGACAATCTGGACATGAGGCAACGATAGATCGAGCTTCAGTAGTAGAAAGCTGAAACTGTCTCTTGAGTGCTCTGTGACCCTGGTGAAAAAATTGATGAGAAGCAATTGCTTGTTGCATAATGTTTGGTACCGGTCCTAATGCTACTGCACATACTAATTGGTCAGCCCGGGCATTTCCTTCTGCTATAAAACCAGGTAAGCCAGTATGGCTTTTTATGTGTAGAATATAATAGGGTAGGCTGCGTTTTTGTCCAGTTTCCCACAGGAGCTTCATAACTCCAAACAACAGGTGGTTTGTCACTTGTCCAAGAACTGTTTTATCCAGTCTCTGCACTAGGCCTGCAACATAAGCAGAGTCGGTTACCACATTTATGGCTTGTGGGAACTGTTGAAATGCCAATGTGACTGCTCGTAATTCCACCACTTGTGGGGAGCCTTGTTGATGCTCAATTAAATGTTGCCAATTTTGTCCATCAAACCATGTAACAGCAGCTTTCCCCGTTTTCCCAGACCCATCTGTGAAAACTGTGGGTCCATCAACAGGTGCTGTTTGGCTTAACAAATTCTGTGCGATAGAGATTTGAGTTCCCAGTTTACAAAGTGGATGGGAAGGAAAATGATATGATATCTGGCCTGTAAAATTAAGTAGCGCTGCTTGAAGTGCAGAACTATTGGCAAGACACCATTCAACATATTGAACTTGTAGAGGAATAACAATACATTCCAGATCTCATGCCAATAGTTCCACACATCGTGTTCGAATTTTTATAATGAGTTGAGCTAACAGCTCATATAATCCTGGAGCAGCCTTTTTTGTTCGAAATGGTAAGAAGATCCACTCCAATATATGGAGGGGGTCTTCCCACCCCTGATCCCACTGCACAAGCGCAGCATAGGGCATTGAGCCTTCCACAAAGACCAATGCCTGCACAATTACAGTCAGGTCAATGCGCCAGACATGCTTTACCTGAATGGCTTGCTCTACAAGTGTCAGAACATTTCTGGCTTCCTTATTTAGAATCCTGGGTGCTGCAATATCTGTGTCGCCTTTTAACAGATCAACTAGGGGTTGCATTTGTGATGATGTAAGGCCCAAATAGGGTCTCAGCCAATTTATAATTCCAACTATTTTCTGAACATCATTTAAAGTTTTGATTTCAGTTACTATCTCAATTGCCTGAGGTTGGACTGTTTTGGCCAGTACTTTCATGCCCAAATACAACCACGGTTTAACACATTGTACCTTTTCAGGGGCAATGACCCGGCCATAACATTCCAACATTTGTCTAGTGTCCCTTTCCAATTCTCCTAATTGTTCTGACATTGCAGCAGCCAATAAGATGTCATCCATATAATGATAGCAATAGCATTCAGGATATTTCTGCCGTACAACACTCAGTGCATGGGCTACAAACCATTGACAGATGGTAGGTGAGTTTTTCATCCCCTGGGGTAAAACCTTCCAATGATATCTTTTTGTGGGTTCTGCATGATTAGTTGAAGGAACTGTAAAAGCAAATTTTTCGACATCATTTTCATCTAAAGGAATTGTAAAGAAACAATCTTTTAAGTCCATGACCAGTATGTCTCATTGCATTGGAATCATTGTTGGGGAGGGCAGTCCCGGCTGTAGTGCCCCCATGGTTGCAAGCACTTCATTGATATTTCGCAGGTCATGTAATAATCGCCATTTTCCTGATTTCTTTTTGATTACAAAAACCGGTGTGTTCCAAGGACTGTGTGACTCTTCAATATGGCCTGCAGCTAACTGTTCTACCACTAATGTGTGCAGGGCTGTGAGTTTCTCTTTGCTAAGGGGCCACTGATCCACCCACACTGGCTTATCTGTAAGCCATCACAACCTTAAAGTGGGTTTTTTAGTGCCCTGCAAGATAGTGACCCCTATGGAAAATCCGTTGTGATACGGACTCCCCATTGTCCCAAACAGTCTCTTCCCCAGAGGTTTAAGGGGGCTGGAGTAATATAAGGTCGTACAGTGGCATTTTGCCCTTCAGGATTCGTGATAATTACAGGTTTTGCTGCTATGAGACTAGTAGACATACCTCCTAGTCCAATTACTCCTGAAGTTGCAGGTACCACAGGCCAGGAATCAGGCCAGTCCCTTCGAGCAATGATAGTAACGTCAGCCCCTGTGTCAAGTAGTCCAGATATTTGAATGGAATGTGGAAAAGCAGTGTTCATAACAAGGATACATTTCATTTGTGGCCTTGTGTTTGAGATTGGTTGTGACCAACAAATCTGAGGTGGTCCAGTGGATCCAAATCCCCCATCTCCATGGATGGCTTGTTCTGTTTTAAGAACACTGCTTTTAAAAGGCACCAATTGCGCAATGCGAGTTCCCTCTTGTATTGTAACGGGGGGGTGATAGTAGAAACCATTGCAAAAATCTGTCCTGTAAAATCCTCATCAATTACTCCCACATGAACTAGAATGTTTTGTAAGATAGCACTGGAACGTCCGATAAGTAAGGCACTGAGTCCATAACCGATGGGTCCCCACGCTTTCAGAGGGACCTTGTGTACTCCGTGTGTATTAATAGTTACTGTGTGGGAGGTGAATACATCCATCCTTGCTGCTCCGCTGGGTTTTCCTGATAACAGGTCGCAAAGGCCTGGGGCCGTATTGCAGGAGACCAAGCGTTCTTCATGGGCACGGGTATTTGTGTCTGGGCGCGCCCCCCCCACGCTCTGTCTCCCGTTTCCCAGCTGTAGCAATTCTCCATTTAAGTGATATTTGGACTGGCATTGCTTAGCAAAGTGTCCAGCTTTCCCACACCTGAGACATCTGCTAACAGCTGATGTGATCGCTGATCTAGCAGTGCCATTATTCCTTTTTTGTCTATTTGAACAGGCAGTTCTGACATGCCCAGTCTAGCTACATTTACAACATTCTTTGTCAGGTGTTCCCATGGCTGCCATAGCGGCAGCGACAGCAGCCATTTTTTGGTCAGCCGACCCCATCTGGGCACAAGCCATGATCATAGTTTCAAGAGTCGGCTCACCTGGCAAGGCATTTATTATTTTTTGACAATCTGCATTAGCATTATCTCACGCCAGCTGTGTAATCAACATTGTTTTGACATAGTCATCAAAAACTTGGCGTTCTACAGCAGCCCGCAGCCTCTCTACGAATTGTAAAAATGGCTCTCGAACTCCCTGTGTAATTGTTGTATATTTATCCTTCGGTTCAGCGATCTCAGCTGTTCTCATCAGTGCTTCAAGCCCTACTGTTTTTACCTGTTCAAGCACTGAAGGGTGCCACTGAGCTTGATGCTTCGGATTACTAAACTGCCCAGTTCCTGTTAAAACATCTGCACCGTTCCCATATCGGGGGTCTGACTGGGGGAGCTGCAGGTTCCGTATTGCCTGTGCACCTGCCCTTTGAGTCCAAATATTTCGAAAAACTGTGCACTGAACAGGCTGAAACATAATTTGTGCAAATTGGGCAAAGTCATATGGTGTCATTTCTTCCATAGTTAATAATCGAAGCAATTGCATTGTTGCAGGGGAGCTGGGACCATACTGTGTAACGGTTTTTTGAAGTTCCTGTACTACTTTCCAGGTGTATGGTCTGTGCTCATCCATAACTCCCTGTCCTGGATCCCCCCGGACCACCGGGAACGCCATAGCTGTCACAGGACTCGGGTCACGTTCCTTTAAAGGTGTAGTTATTGCCTCAGACAATGTCCACTGTCCTTCTAGCATAGCCTGTTGTTTTACCTTTTGCCAAAATACACAGGGATCATACGGTCTCACAGTAACCTGTGCTGAGGGTGGATCCCACACCCGAGGGGTTTTAGGTTTACCGGAGGAACCCCTAAAGGGTGGCTCGGCGCTAGCCTTGATCTTTCTGTTTTTTAAAGCAGCCACCTCAGTGCCCCCCCCCCCCCCCCCCAACCATGGGATTGTCCCAATCATCCGGCTCATCTGGCAAAGGCGAGAGTACCAGTGGATTGTACGGTTCGGGTGCCCCTCGCTCTTCAGGGGGCAGTGGAGGGGCAGACAGCGTTACGGGATTAACCCGCTGTCGGCTTTGTTTATATATCAGGCAAGCCGAGTCTGCTTCATCGTCCGACTCATCAACAAGAAAACTTTTTCGCGCTAACCGAGATGGTTTATTCTTTGAGTGCGTTACCGGATTTCTTGAATTTAGGTGTTGAAACTCAGATAGAGATGCAGAGTCTGGGTCGGCAGTTAATATAGAAAAGTCCTCTTGCTCCGTTAACAGATCCTCAG
Organism: Cuculus canorus; assembly: GCF_017976375.1. Classification (NCBI taxonomy): domain Eukaryota; kingdom Metazoa; phylum Chordata; class Aves; order Cuculiformes; family Cuculidae; genus Cuculus; species Cuculus canorus. The sequence continues at coordinate 3,984,674 of NC_071440.1, forward strand.
CAGATGGAGGCTCGTCTCGGGAGGCAAGGGGTGAAAGATCTTGCTCTGCCCGATCCCTCTGTTTTTTAAAGTCTTTCGAAGTATCAAACAAAAGGCACCATGTGGTTAACAAAGATACTGACTCTTTGTCTCCACGTGAAGCACTATCAAACAGCCTGTCCCCTATTTCTTTCCAATTCGAAACAGTAAATGATGTCATTATATCTGGCGTATAACCCTGTCTCTTACTCCATAAAAGCATCTTTTGCAACATTGATTCCTCTAGCTTTACCCCCTTCTTTTCTAGTATTTGCTTCCACGTGCTTATAATCATTTCCTCCTCTTTTGTTAGTGAGGCTCCCATCTTTTTTCCCCAGCAGCTCACCTGCACTCGGTGGCTTCTTAAAGGTCCCGGATCCGGAATTAAGCAGCTTCTCTCGCCGCTCCTCTTGGCTATTCTTGCCGAAATCTCTTTTAGCAGCTTCTCTCGCCGCTTCTCTTGGCTATTTTTGCCGAAAACTCTTTTAGCAGCTTCTCTCGCCGCTCCTCTTGGCTACTCTTGCCGAAAACTCTTTTAGCAGCTTCTCTCACCGCTCCTCTTGGCTATTTTTGCCGAAAATTCTTTTAGCAGCTTCTCTCGCCACTCCTCTTGGCTATTCTTGCCGAAAACTCCTTTTTAGTGGCTGTGCCACCTCGGGGAACCCCAAAATTAAAACTCTCAGAAAATCGCTCGCTATATCACGTCGGGGTCACCAGATGTCGCTGTTGAGAGACGACACGGTGATGTGGAAGCAAGTTTCTTTATTGAAGTTACAGGGCTGGCCGGCACACGCTTGATCTTACGCGCGCCTCTTATACCCTTGATTAACACACGCGTCTTTGCATGATTGGATTAGCTTATACATAAACAATCTGTGAATGGATAGTACTACTTTCATGCATGGTTCTATATTGTCTGCCCACTTCCCATCCCATGATCTCCTTCCGGGTGCATTAATCAGGGGTCCTCAGCCCACTGTGGACCCCACATGCAGGTAGATCCAAATTATCATATGTAGCACAGGGCCTGACAGGTTGTGGAAAAAGTACAGAAGGATTGTTTAAGGGGGATGTGCTGGAACTTGTAGGCCACAGGCCCTGGGAGGGAGTGAAATAAGAACCTGGACGCGTAGGCAGTCTCTAGTCTCTCATTAGTTTCTTGGTAAAATCTTTATAAGCAAGGCCACAGTGCCCTTGAGCATAGTTGTTATAGAACAGTAGGATTTAGATAAAGAAGTACAAAGAATCACAAAAGTGTATCTTAAGGAGGAGTTGGCCTTTAACGATGTAACCAATAATGAGCTTGCTTTTTGCAATAAGTATGAGCCTTAATTATCTGTAACTAAGTAGTATAAATATATGTTAGCTGCGCAATAAAAACGACACCTGCTTGCATCAAGCTGCGTCCCGTCTCTCCATCGCGGCAATCATACATAAATCTCTCCCCCTGCAGCGACTGGGTAGAGATGGGAGATTATCTGGAGAAATAGCTTACCGGGGCGTGCCTTAGAATGTCCCACTCCCCACTGATCCTGCAGCCGGGCAGAGAGGGTGTCCCATCTGGGGTGCCAAATTGTTTTGCGGAATCAAACTCTATAACCCAAAATAATTTATAAAGCAGGTATGTTTATTTCCAGCGCTGGGGTGCAAGGGGGTTCTCCTCCTAGCTTGCACACTGTACAGCCCAACAAGCAGCTACTTATAGTGTAAAGACATGCATAGGTATAAGCGCCTACTACACATTCATAACCTTTCCCCGTTTCGTATTATAATTAGATCTGGAAAGTTCGCTCCAATCTTGCGCCTGCGTAGTGCCTCCTGATGGTCGTGGGCCGGGGTCTTAGGGATGAAGTAGGAGGTCTTCCTTGGGATGAATATATTTCTTTTTGAACTTTGCGCAGACTCAGTCTCCTCTGGCTGTTTTCAAACTCCTGAACCAAATGCAGGCAGCTTTCTGCATTCCAGTGCCCACTTATCAGTAATCTGCTGCTAGTAGGCTCCTTCATTATCAACTTCCAAGGTCACAGAATCACAGAATCACCACCAGGTGATGGAAAGGACCGACTGGATCATCGAGTCCAACCATTCCTAACACTCCCTAAACCATGTCCCTAAGCACTTCATCCACCCGTTCCTTAAACACCTCCAGGGAAGGCGAGTCGACCACCTCCCTGGGCAGCCTGTTCCAGTGCCCAATGACTCTTTCTGTGAAGAATTTTTTTCTGATATCCAACCTGAACCTCCCCTGGTGGAGCTTCAGGCCATTCCCTCTTGTCCTGTCCCCTGTCACTTGGGAGAAGAGGCCAGCTCCCTCCTCTCCACAACCTCCTTTCAGGTAGTTGCAGAGAGTAATAAGGTCTCCCCTCAGCCTCCTCTTCTCCAGGCTAAACAACCCCAGCTCTCTCAGCTGCTCCTCAGAAGACTTGTTCTCCAGCCCCTTCACCAGCTTCATTGCTCTTCTCTGGACATGCTCCAGAGCCTCAACATCCTTCTTGTGGTGAGGGGTCCAGAACTGAACACAGTCTCACCAGTGCCGAGTACAGAGGGAGAATAACCTCCCTGGACCTGCTGGTGACCCCATTTCTGATACAAGCCAAGATGATTGTTGGCCTTCTTGGCCACCTGGGCACACTGCTGGCTCATGTTCAGTCGGCTGTCAACCAATACCCCCAGGTCCTTCTCTTCCGTGCAGCTCTCCAGCCACTCTTCCCCCAGTCTGTACACTGCATAAGGTTGTTGTGCCCCAAGTGCAGGACCCGGCATTTGGCCTTGTTAAACCTCATGCCATTGGTCTCAGCCCAGCAGTCCAGCCTGTTCAGATCCCTTTGCAGAACCTCCCTACCCTCCAGCAGATCGACACTTCCTCCCAGCTTAGTGTCAACTGCAAACTTGCTGAGGGTGCACTCAATGCCTTCATCCAGGTCATTGATAAAGACATTGAACAGAGCTGGACCCAGTACTGAGCCCTGAGGAACTCCACTTGTGACTGGCCTCCATCTGGAGTTAACTCCATTGACTATCACTCTGTGGGCCCAGTCATCCAACCAGTTTTCAACCCAGGAGAGTGTGCACCTGTCCAGGCCAGAGGCTGACAGTTTCTGAAGCAGAATGCTGTGAGAAACTGTGTCAAAGGCTTTACTGAAGTCCAAGAAGACTACATCCACAGCCTTTCCCTCATCCAGTAGTCGAGTCACTTTGTCATAGAAGGCAATCAGGTTAGTTTGGCAAGATCTGCCCTTTGTAAACCCATGTTGACTGGGCCTGATCGCCCGGTTCTCTTGCATGTGCTTCATGATAGCACTCAAGATTACCTGTTCCATGACTTTCCCCGGCACTGAGGTCAGACTGACAGGCCTGTAGTTCCCCGGATCCTCTCTGCAACCCTTCTTGTATATGGGCACAACATCAGCCAGCCTCCAGTCTAGTGGAACTTCCCCAGTCAGTCAGGACCGCTGGAAGATGATGGATAGGGGTTTGGAAAGGACATCCGCCAGCTCCTTCAATACTCTTGGGTGGATCCCATCTGGCCCCATAGACTTGTGGGAGTCTAGCTGGGTAAAGGTCTTCAAGGTGAACAACGCCAAGCTCTAACGAATGCTCCCAGACCCCCTTGTCTGCTTTCACACATCAATTCCCCCCTGTCTTTTTTAGCATGGGCAAATTCTTTTGCCAGCTCTGTAATTTCTCTCTCAAAGGGGAATAGTATGATATTTTGTTGGAAAATTGCCTTTTAATGCATTCTAATGGGCACTAGACATAGAAGTCAAAATTATTAGTCATTGTAGCATACTCCAAATCCAAATAAATAACATAGCAGAAAAAACAAAGCTAACTAAAACTAACATCAGAAGGGCAATACTGGGGTGACACAACTTATTTAGAATGCCAGTCGCAGTAGGGGACCATCTGAACAATACGTCCCTCCAATGATGGTTTAAATTTTCTTTTACCCTTTTAGGACCCCCTTTCTTTCCATTCGTGGTGGACTGTTATCAGGGTCTTGTCCCGCTTTCCTGGACCTCGTCCAGAATTATAATCAAGTCCTGATGTTTCATTAACTGTTTCATTGATCATTTTACCAATGTAAGATTCATTCCAATAGGTACAGGTGATAATTTGTGAAATATTGTGTTGGAGAATGGCTCGAAGAACAAGGACATGGCTCTTTAAAAATGCTACATTCAAGCAAGACATAGGCCTGCACAATAGACCGAACGGAGGAGTACCAAGAAGCTGCACAATCATGTTGATAGCACGAACTGTCAAGGACACTGTGGCCTTGACTAGTTTCATAAATAACCTTAGGGAACCAGCTGTAGAAAGAATGAGAAACTAGCTTAAGCTGAAACTGCAAGTAGGAGGACACATGTAAAAACCTAACCCTTAGGCTTCGCCAATCAGAGTAGGACTAGTTGGCATAATTAACTCGCGCTGTATATAACTGAGCTATCTGAAGGCAATAAACGGAGCCTGCTTATAACTCACATTGAGTTGTGCATGTCTTCCTTTCTTGACAAAAAACAAGGGCCTCTGAACCTTAACTCCCAACAATATTGTATAATCGGATTTATCAGCTGATGGGATACGACTGATGCTAAATAAGTAAAGTCACACCCAACAATGTTAACAAGGTAACAAATACAGAAATTAGAAATTAGAGTGATTCTCACTATCCATAATTATCTCATGTTTTTCAGTCTTTTGGAGCTGTTTGTCCAATGCCACCATGTAGGAGGTCATGATTTCATATGCAAATAGTGACTGATCTGTTGTACTACTTCTGAGATAAAATGTGGTTCCCTATCAGGAGACATAGTTGCTGGAACCCAAAAGCATAGTATTATTTCCTGTATTAACGTTCTGGTTATCTCCTTGTTCTAGTAGGGAATGCCTCTGGCCAACCTGAAAAGGTACCAGTTAATACCAATAAGTATCAACATCCCCCCTGTCTTGGGAGGTCCAGAAAATCAATCGTCTATTATTGCCCAGGCCCATTGCCTCTTCCAATCTGCCCCATTTCTGTTTTGGGGTAATTTTGGGATTAGTCTGGAGGCAAAGGTCACACTGCTGAGCCACTTGTCTCACAGTGGTGTATACATTTCTAGCTTCAATCCCTTTAATTAGGTGTTTATATAAAGCTTCTGCTCCCCTTATGTCTCTTCCTGTGTTCTTCCCCCATCAAAAGCCATGTTAAATAAGGGGGAATGATTAGTTTCCCTTGTGGAGTGAGGACTCACCTCTCTTTACTATATGACCCTCCCAGGTCTACTATAAATTTCTGATTATCTGATGTTCCTTGGTATATTCTGGCTTACCTTCTACGGAGATTTGCCTGTCGGGGATCAAAGCCCCTTTTGTTTTAACCTCACCTTTGGCTGCCAGTTTTGCCTCTCTGTCAGCCAGCTCATTTCCTCTCCCCTATTCCAAATTCACTTTGTGGTGCACCTTGATGTGCACGATTGTCACTTTCTCAGGTAGCTGGACTGCTTCCAGCAGTCTCAGAATCCTTCTGCATGCTTGATATTTTTGGCCTGGCATGTCTTTTATTGCTTAAGACATACCTTTTTCCATCCATGAACCATCGCTCAGTGTCTTCCATGGGACTGTCTTTCAGATCCAAACAAGTATGTGGCCTCGATGGTCTCTATGTGGTCTCTCTCGATGGGAGGTGAGTAGTCCAGGTTCCATCGTTAGCTGCCCACACAAAGTTGCCCATACTATGTATTGTCGAATATCTACAATCTGTTTCGCTTGCTGGGACCTGTATTACTTTTCCATTAACTTTCAGATCTCGACATGCACATCCTGTTATTAAAGCCATACTTACAGGAGGAATTGTTATCTGTCCAGGGTCTGTGTCACAATCAAAAGTCTTAGAGTAGTTTCACCAAGAAACACTCTCAATGATATCCCGGCTGACTTTGTTAACTGCCAATAATGTTAGATTATTTATTACACTCTGATTCCCTGTACCAAGGTGTGTCACCTCCATATTGAAATTTTTGTAAAATACTAGTCGATCAAACTGTATCCCACTTTGATTCTGGCCCATCCTTTTCCTGGCATACCCATTCCCTTTCTTCCTGCGGTGTTGATGTTTCTTTAATTATATCATATGTACACCATCCTACATCCTTAAATCATCCAATCTTTATGAACTGATGATTTAATAATTTTTGACAATCATTGCGTCGTCCTGGACTTCTCCATTCTTGTTTAACATATTCTTTTCGTTTTATTTGTACAATTTTAGTCACCTGCTTACATACTGTCTCATTTCCCTTACCTTTTGGAAGGGGAAAAGTCATTATACCCCATTTTATTGGTTCCCCAGCCGTTTTCGGCAAGGGTAAACATGCCGTAATCCTACTAGTGTTTTGCATTTTCGCAAAATCTGTGATTAAACCTATCACCAAATTCTCTTCTGGATCGTTTTGGGGAGCCTGAATTATTTGGGTTGTTGCCCGTTTCATCCTAATCCTAGCAACGTTTATTTCGCTGTATCCGGAAGCAGTTTCATTCTGGTATTGGCATCTGTATGTTCCCATATCTGATTCATCTATTCGTCTAATAGTCTGAACTAGCATTCCTCCTAATCTTAATTCTGTTAGATGCCTGCCATCATCTGGGATTTTCTTCCCATTCCTTGTCCATCCAAACTCCTTAGGTCGTGGATCGTCTAATAGGCAGTAGATAAGTATATCACTGCCCAGAGGAATCTGATAATATGCATGTTCTGCCTTTATCCCATGATCCTGAAGGGGGTTTCGTAAACAGAATTTGACACCTTGCCTCTAGAATTCCATTTTCCCTGCAATTCCCATCCATTCCTGTTTGATTCCAAGTTCCTCGGGACAGTGTTTCTCAACTTGCAAAACAGAGTGGCATTTTGTCCAGTGACATAATTTCATCACTTCCTTTTTCTGCGGAACCTCTACAAAAGTGATAACCGTTAGGGGTGTCAAGGACCAGATTGCAATTAAGGTATTATATACAAAATTTGACATTTATCTGCTTTTCAGCCTCAGTTTTGTTGGTCCAAGAGCTTCTACATCCCAATTTCTAGGAACCTTTTTCACTCGGATATAATGGATCCAAGAGTCTATTCCTTCTACTTTTACTGCAGTAAATGTTGTTAGTAGCACCAAGTACGGTCCATTCCACCGTTCCTTCAGTGGTTCTTCATTCCAATCTCGAACGTAGACCTGGTCTCCTGGCTCAACTTCATGTACTGGATTTTCTAATGATAATGGACGGTTCCAGATCAGGGCACTTCGTAGCCGTGTCAGAGTTCTACTGAGAGACAGTACATAGTTATATACATCTTGATTCCCTTTTATATGTACATTTGGATTTGGTTGTGGCGCCTCATATGGTTTCCCAAAAAGGATTTCATAAGGGCTTACTGTCATCCCACTCCTTGGCTTAATTCTTATTCTTAGGAGTGCTATTGCTAACGCTTGTGGCCATTGAATTTTAGCCTCCTGATATATTTTACTGATTTGCCGCTTAATTGTCTGATTCATCTTTTCTACTTGTCCGCTTGACTGTGGTCTCCACGGTGTGTGGAGGTTCCAATAGATTCCTAACATCTTGCTTACCTCTTGAACCATAGCTGCTACAAAGTGTGGTCCCCTATTTGAAGATAGGCCTAGGAGTACCCCAAATCTTGGAATCATCTCTCGCAGCAGCCATTTCACTGTTTCCTTAGCTTGGTTGGTGCGACACGGAAAGGCTTCCGGCCATCCAGAAAAAGTGTCAACCCCGACTAACAAATACCTGTATCCTTGACTTTTAGGTAATTCTAGAAAATCAATCTGCCAATAATCACCCATTTCCATACCTACTTTGATATGTCCCATTTCTATTCTTTTTCTAACCACTGGATTGTTCTTCAAACAGATTTCACATTTCCAATTTATTGACTTTGCCATTGTTTTTGAAGATTTTACAGGACAGATTTGTGCAATGGTTTCTACCATCACACCCCCCCCCCCCCCCGTTACAATACAAGAGGGAACTCACATTGTGCAATTGGTGCCTTTTAAAAGCAGTGTCCTTAAAACAGAGCAAGTCATCCGTGGAGATGGGGGATTTGGATCCACTGGACCACCTCAAATTTGTTGGTCACAACCTCTCTCAGACACAAGGCCACAAACGAAATGTATCCTTGTTATGAACACTGCTTTTCCACATTCCATTCAAATATCTGGACTGCTTGACACAGGGGCTGATGTTACTATCATTGCTAAAAGGGACTGGCCTGATTCCTGGCCCGTGGTACCTGCAACTTCAGGACTAGGAGGTATGGCTACTAGTCTCATAGCAGCAAAACCTGTAATTACTACGAACCCTGAAGGGCAAAATGCCACTGTACGACCTTATATTACTCCAGCCCCCTTAAACCTCTGAGGAAGAGACTGCTTGGGACTATGGGGAGTCCGTATCACAACGGATTTTCCATAGGGGTCACTATCCTGCAGGGCACTAAAAAACCCACTTTAAGGTTGCGATGGCTTACAGATAAGCCAGTGTGGGTGGATCAGCGGCCCCTTAGCAGAGAGAAGCTCACAGCCCTGCACACATTAGTGGTAGAACAGTTAGCTGCAGGACATATTGAAGAGTCACACAGTCCTTGGACACACCAGTTTTTGTAATCAAAAAGAAATCAGGAAAATGGCGATTATTACATGACCTGTGAAAGATCAATGAAGTGCTTGCAACTATGGGGGCACTACAGCCGGGACTACCTTCCCCAACAATGATTCCAATGCAATGGGACATATTGGTCATGGACTTAAAAGATTGTTTCTTTACAATTCCGTTAGATGAAAATGATGTCGAAAAATTTGCTTTTACAGTTCCTTCGGCTAATCATGCGGAACCCACAAATAGATATCATTGGAAGGTTTTACCCCAAGGGATGAAAAACTCACCTACCATCTGTCAATGGTTTGTAGCCCATGCACTGAGTGTTGTATGGCAGAAATATCCTGAATGCTATTGCTATCATTATATGGATGACATCTTATTGGCTGCTGCAATGTCAGAACAATTAGGAGAATTGGAAAGGGACACTAGACAAATGTTGGAATGTTATGGCCTGGTCATTGCCCCTGAAAAGATACAATGTGTTAAACCGTGGTTGTATTTGGGCATGAAAGTGCTGGCCAAAACAGTCCAACCTCAGGCAATTGAGATAGTAACTGAAATCAAAACTTTAAATGATGTTCAGAAAATAGTTGGAATTATAAATTGGCTGAGACCCTATTTGGGCCTTACATCATCACAAATGCAACCCCTAGTTGATCTGTTAAAAGGGGACACAGGTATTGCAGCACCCAGGATTCTAAATAAGGAAGCCAGAAATGTTCTGACACTTGTAGAGCAAGCCATTCAGGTAAAGCATGTCTGGCGCATTGACCTGACTGTAATTGTGCAGGCATTGGTCTTTGTGGAAGGCACAATGCCCTATGTTGCGCTCGTGCAGTGGGATCAGGGGTGGGAAGACCCCCTCCATATATTGGAGCGGATCTTCTTACCATTTCGAACAAAAAAGGCTGCTCCAGGATTATATGAGCTGTTAGCTCAACTCATTATAAAAATTCGAACACGATGTGTGGAACTATTGGCACGAGATCCGGAATGTATTGTTATTCCTCTACAAGTTCAATATTTTGAATGGTGTCTTGCCAATAGTTCTGCACTTCAAGCAGCGCTACTTAATTTTACAGGCAGAATTTGTTAAGCCAAACAGCACCTGTTGATGGACCCACAGTTTTCACAGATGGGTCTGGGAAAACGGGGAAAGCTGCTGTTACATGGTTTGATGGACAAAATTGGCAACATTTAATTGAGCATCAACAAGGCTCCCCACAAGTGGTGGAATTACGAGCAGTCACATTGGCATTTCAACAGTTCCCACAAGCCATAAATGTGGTAACCGACTCTGCTTATGTTGCAGGCCTAGTGCAGAGATTGGATAAAACAGTTCTTGGACAAGTGACAAACCACCTGTTGTTTGGAGTTATGAAGCTCCTGTGGGAAACCGTACAAAAATGCAGCACATAAAAAGCCATACTGACTTACCTGGTTTTATAGCAGAAGGAAATGCCCGGGCTGACCAATTAGCATCTGCGGTAGCATTAGGACCGGTACCAAACATTATGCAACAAGCAATTGCTTCTCATCAATTTTTTCACCAGGGTCACAGAGCACTCAAGAGACAGTTTCAGCTTTCTACTACTGAAGCTCGATCTATCGTTGCCTCATGTCCAGATTGTCAAGGCCAACATTTTCCAACAGTTTATAGAGTAAATCCTAGAGGCTTACAGGCCCTACAAATTTGGCAAACTGATATAACTCATGTTACGGAAATACAAAACTATGTACATGTATCAATTGATACCTTTTCTTCTGTCATTATTGCTACTGCACATACTGGAGAAACAGCAGAAGATGCTATTAGACATTGGCAAAAAGCCTTCGCCACCTGTGGTGTTCCTCGACGAATTAAAAGTGACAATGGTCCCGCTTATGTTTCTGGGCGAGTGAAAGCATTTTTACAGTCTTGGGGTGTCAGCCATGTTACAGGTATTCCTCACTCTCCCACTAGTCAGGCACTTGTAGAACGTGCCCATGGTACACTTAAATGCCTTTTACAAAAACAAAAGGCGGGAATGTCTGGGGAATCACCTGAAGCAAGGCTGAACAAGGTGATGTATGTATTAAATTTCTTAACTATCAATGAGGAACATCAGAATCCCCAATGATTCGACATTTTGAATCCTTGAAGTCTACCACAGCTATCTCTGATGGAGTGAAGGTTCAAGTGAAGGACCTTCAAAGTGGTCAACGGTCAGGCCCATGCAAGCTATTAACTTGGGGTCGAGGGTATGCTTGTGTTTCCACAGATGAAGGACCTCGGTGGTACCCTGCTCGTTGTGTTCGCCCTGCTGTGGATAAGCCACGGAGGCCACGTGTGGAGAATCAAACAGCTGGAGATGAGTGTGATGGATAGCCCTTGCTAACATCAAAGAACTGCCATAACAACTGGAGTATAAATCGTATATCGGAACCACAAGTTAGAGCTGTTAGGATCAGTAGAAGTGGAGTATAAGTCATGTACTGGAATCACAATTTAGAGTTTTTAGAATCAGTAGAAACAGAGTATAAGTCACGTACTGGAATCACGGATTAGAGCTGTTAGGATCAGTAGAAATGGAGTATAAGTCAATGCTTGTATACTTTTCAGATGCACCTACGATATTACTCAGTGTGGTCAAGTATTGATGCTGCTTTACTTCCTTGTTTTAAGAGTGGTTATGTTTGTAGTTGCGCTGTCGATGTTGTCCTGCATTGTGTGTCTGCTGCAAATGGCCCCGCAGCAGACAACACAGGCAATCTTTACCGGGCAATTTTCTTTAGCACAAATACAAAAAGGGGGAATTGTAGAGGTCCACAGCGGGCTGAGGACCCCTGCTTAATGCACCCAGAAGGAGATCATGGGATGGGAAGTGGGCAGACAATATAGGACCGTGCATGAAAGTAGTACCATCCATTCACAGATTGTTTATGTATAAGCTAATCCAATCATGCGGAGACGCGTGTGTTAATAAAGGGTATAAGAGGCGCGTGTAAGATCACGCGTGTGCCGGCCAGCCATGTAACTTCAATAAAGAAACTTGCTTCCACATCACTGTGTCGTGTCTCAACAGCGACAACTGCATACCCGGCATATCGTGTCCCATTTTCTACATAACTACTTCCATCTATAAAAAGTTCTTGATCAGGCTGTTCAAGTGGGGTATCCTTCAAGTCAGCCCTTGTTGCATGAGTGTGTTCAATAACTTCCACACAATCATGTTCCAAAGGGCCATCTTCCATAGGTGCTCCTAAGAAGGCTGCTGGATTTAACAGATTAGTTGTTTTTAAGCTTACATCATCTTGTTCGGTCAATACCGCCTGGAATTTCATCATCCTGCTAGGGGAAAGCCAATGCCCCCCCTTTTTTTTCTAGGACAGTTAACACCATATGAGGTACATATACCTCAATACGCTTTCCCAAAGTCAATTTTCTGGCTTCTTGTATCAAAATCACCGTTGCTGCTACTGCTCTCAAACATGATGGCCAGCCAGCACTCACAGGGTCTAGCTGTTTAGAAAAGTATCCTACTGGTCGTTTCCAGCTTCCCAACTTCTGCGTTAAGACCCCCAGTGCCAGCCATTGCCTTTCATGGACAAACAACTGGAAGTCCTTAGTCAAATCCGGCAGGCCTAATGCTGGCGCCTTAGTCAGGGCTTCTTTTAATTTCTTAAAGGCCTCCCTCTGAGGTCCTTCCCAGATGAAAGTTGGTGACTTTTGTGCCTCATATAGAGGTTTTGCTATGAGTCCATAATCCACTATCCACAACCTACACCAGCCTGCCATTCCCAAAAATGTCCTTAATTCATGTAAGTTTTGAGGCTCTGGAATCACAGATTGCTCTAATACGATCCATTCCTAGTCGTCGTTGTCCCTGTGTTATTTCGCAACCCAAATATAATACAGTTGTACAGGCAATTTGAGCTTTCTCTTTCGAGACTTTGTACCCTTTGAGGCCTAATTGGTTTAAAATTTCAATTGTCACTTGCATATGTACTGATTTGTGCTCTGTTGCAATGAAAATATCATCCACATATTGTAGCAGAAGATATTGTGATCGCAGTACCTGAACTTTCTCCTGCATTGTCCATGTTTCCAATTCTTTTGCCAGCTGGTTCCCAAAATGTGTTGGACTGTTCTTGAATCCTTGTGGAAGCCTTGTCCATGTCAACTGCATTTTTCGTCCATTGTGTGGGTTCTCCCATTCAAAAGCGAAGAATTTCCTACTGTCTTTGTCAAGGGGAATACAGAACAAGGCATCTTTTAAATCAATTACTGTAAACCATTTGTATTTCTCCTTCACAGATGTTAACAATGTGTATGGGTTAGCTACTACCGGATGTATATCTTTTGTGATTTCATTAATAGCCCTTAAATCCTGTACCAATCTATATTCTCCATTTGGTTTCTTTACTGGAAAAAATGGGGTATTATATTCTGATTCACATTCTTCTAATATTCCAGACTTTAAGAACTTTTCAATAGTTTTCACTATTCCATATCGGGCCTCTAATTTTATGGGATATTGTTTTATCCGTACTGGTTTCATTCCTTCCCTCAATTCTACTACTACCGGTTGAGCCATTTTCGATTTCCTTGGTATATCAGTTTCCCATACTGTAGGGATCACTGCCTCTTCTACCTCTCTGGGTACTTGAACTTTTGGATTTTCCTTCAACACTAGTATCTGTCCTGACTTTGATTCTGGAACTTGCATAATTAATTCTCCATCCTCAAAGACAATTCTTGCATTTAATTTAGATAATAAATCCCGTCCCAGCAGGGAGATTGGACAATCAGGCATATACAAGAATTCATGCCATATTTCCTTTCCTCCAAATCGTAGTTCCAGGGGTTGCATGAATGGCCGGGTTTCCTCTTTCCCTGTGGCTCCCACTATTGTGGCTGTCCTTTTCCCTATCTGTCCACATAAATCATTTAAAACTGAGTATGTTGCACCAGTATCTATTAAAAATTGCACTTCTTTCCCCCCTCGCCTTACTTTCACTAGGGGTTCATCCTTTCCTGATTCTAGTCAGCTCTGATTCCCATACTCTCCCAGAACCATTGCCTTGGCCATCTCGGTGTTTCCAAATGGGATTCCTGCTTGCAAATTCTGCCTCATTCTCTGCGGGCACTCATTCTTCCAATGTCCTTCCTGCTTGCAATATGCACATTGGTTAATACTTAATTTATTCAACCTTGATCCTAACTCATTAGACAAGTAATTAAATCCAAACCCCCTTCCTCATCCACGTATCAAGCCTCTTCCTCTACCTCGAACTCCAGGATTGTTCTGGCCTCTGCCCTGCATCACCGACAGCAGATGTCGCTGTTGTCTTTGAGAACTCTCTCTCTCACGGTTATTGTATACTTTCCAAGCAGTCTCTAATAGCCTATCCAGATCACGCAGCTCCGGGCCCTCCAGTTTCTGCAGTTTCTTTCTAATATCATCCTGCGCCTGCCCTAAGGAAATCAGGGTCAACTGCACCTTAGCTTGCTCTGTTTCCACGTCTAAATCTGTGTATTTCCTAGCCACCTCTTTAAGCCGCTCCAAAAATGCAGACGGGGATTCTGTTTTCTCTTGCCTGACATTATACAGTTTTGACCAATTGATTTTTTTTGGCATAGCATTTTGTACTCCAACAACTATCCACTCCTGGTATCTCCTCAGATTTCTCATTCCTCTTGCAGTATTATAATCCCACATGGGATCTTCAGTCGGAAAATTCTGATCAACTGTCCCTGTGACAATCCCCTGCCTAATATCTTCTCTAACTCGCTCACGGGCAGCTCTCAACACCATTTCCTTCTCTGTAGAGTCCATTAGGGTGTCCAGTAACACCTGTATATCATCCCAATCAGGATTCTGGGTTTTCAGAATCATCTTTACAACTCGTGCCACTTAACTCGGGTTCTCCCGATAAGTTCCAGCAGATTGTTTCCAGAGTATCAGATCTCCTGGAGTGAAAGGTACTTTAACATATACGGGTCCTTCTGCCCCAACCCCTTGCCAAAGCAGTGCTAATATTGCACTGGATGTCTGCTGTCTAACTTGAATATCCCACTGCCATGTTCGGTGGGATATTGGGGTAGTGGTATACTCCTGTTCCTCTTCGCACTCATATTTTCTATCTATTTCTACCTCATCCTCCCCATCACCTCTTACTCCAGTATCTCTAGGGGCTGGTGGGGCTGATGGAGCCACTAATAAATCAAAATCATCATCTTCCTTATGCTGCAAAGCATTTTCCACTGCCAGACATTTCATACATTTCTTCTCAGTCACACATCCCTCACATTGCTCAACCGATTTTGTGCTAACAACCATTATCCCACACGCCTTTTTCCATTCCTCTTTCCCTCTTAAAATAAAAAACTGTTCTACATATGGTACTTCATCCCATTTGCCCTTGCGCTTACAAAATAACATCAATTGTAGGATGGTATTATAGTCTGAAGTTCCATTTTCTGGCCAACGAACCTCATCCTCTAAATTATACTGTGTCCACCATACATTACAATTCTCAACCAATTTCTTATTTTTGCATGTCTTGCCCAAACCGCCCCTTTCCAGTGCATCAAAATACACCCTAACTGTGATGACCTGGGTATCAGCGGCAGTTTATAACAGTCCAGACCAACACCAAACAACAAAAAATAAACAAAATTCCACGTAATGAATAATACAGATTACCGAAAATACAAGACCAGAATATAGTTGCTGAACCCGCGGAAATAATAATACAGATTATGAATAATACAGATTACCGAAAATACAAAACCAGACCACTGATGCTGAACCTGCAGAGCTTTCGCTACTGTCTTACGGACGGCTCCTAGGCTTTCCTCTGGAGCTCCATAGCCCAACCAAGCGTAGCTTTCGACGCGTCTAACAGGCAGGCTTTTACCAGACCAGAAAATATGGTACCATTCCCGATTAGGCACAAGACCAGAAAAAATTTGGTACTATTCCCGATTAGGCACAAGACAAAAAAATATGGTACCATTCCCGATAAAGCACCGTGTCTTACCAATATCCCTGCTCCGTCGGGGGCAGCGGAGGTCAGTTGCAGTCGATGGCTCCTGGAGAATCACTTGGTGCCGGCTGGAGCGAGATCGATATGCAAGCCGCCTCAGCAATGCCCGCGAGGTCGCACCTGGGTCGCCAAAGCTGTTAGTGTAGAGACAAACACGTAACCAATCCAGGAAGGTTATATGTGGTGCTTTATTTCGAGGCCCCAGGAACTAGGGGCCCCAGGAACCCAAATCAGGTTCCAAGACGATCCCGGCACATCCGCAATTTAACCCTTAATTTTTTTCAATCTAATGTATATTCAACAGATTACATCATTTCTTCATGCATATGTATTTGAGGATTGTCTCATCATTTGTGTGGACACCAGCATTTCCTTATCTTCACTTGACTGCCCTTGGTATGCTTCTGGCCTTCACAAATGTAGACTGTGTTCAGATAAGGTTGTTAGTAAAAGTGTAGGCTCTGCTCGGATAAGGTTGTTAGTACATTCTTTCTAAGCACTCCCTAATACCATGTATTTGTGAAGGTTATATGTGGTTTGTGAGAAAACCGTCACTGTCTGCAGAGACAGACACAAAGTCTGCACATACTTAACTATAAAGATGAACAAAATTAAATGCTAAACACAATATATATCAAATGCTAAATAAAATATGCATAACCTATAATTTTAATCTTATTTTAATTGAGCCCTAATTCTTCAGCTAAATTAACGTTTTCCAACATTTCCAAATCCCCTACAGTTTTTCCCATACAGTTTTATAATCAGTTTTCTTTGTTTGTTTCTCTTTTATTTCTCTTTTTTTTTTTTCTCGTTCTTCCCAGAGAGGTGCCTGTAACACTGTCAAAGCAGACCTTTCCCTGATGCAGGAAGATACCAGGCTGTTCGGTGACCCGTCTGAGCCTCCATATCCCATTCCTGTAATCGAGAGGGAGGCTTAAGCAAATCAGATAAATCTTGTTCTGTTCTGCTGTCCAGCGAATTTTATTTATTCTAGTGTACCCTTGCTCAATACTGCACATCACTCAACATTGCCTCAGTTTACCTTTAAATTGTTATTTTCTTGCTCATGGGCGAGTACCATAGGGTCCTGCGGTGACAAAATCCCACTGTCCCTTTGCCACTCTGGACGGTTTTGGAGGGTGAAAAACACTTCATTCCACTTTCCCTCTCTTTAAGAAACAGCATTAGTTGCAAAACAGTACTGAAATCCCCTTCTTACTCATTGAGCCTCCGGCTCCCCCCTCCAATCACTTCCAGTGCTGTAATATGCATCCTAATGGGCTTGCCCGAGGAAATTCTTGCTCTGTTTTGCCCCCATTATACTACCATCTGACTCTACCTTTCTCCACCTTCCACAAACCGTTTAAACACTTACAAATGGCCTGTCTCTAAGTTCTCAGGGTCTTCCCACAAGACTAGCAACAACAACAATTCCCATCTACAGATTACAGACACTCAGGACAATAGAGTGATCTCAACCTAGCTGAATAGCACAATAAAACTTTATGATAGTCCGAACACCAAATCTGATCCATTCCCGCAGCCTGCAGAATTCTGGCCCCTCTTTTGCTTTTACACTTTCAAAGTATTCTTTTCTGTCACACAACGCTTTACTCACATTCCGGGAGGGGAAGGGTTAACTCACACACACAGCACCTAACTCGCATACCAGGAAAGGGGGAAAAGGGAGGGGCACTCTCAGCCCCCTTCTCTGCTTCTCTCCTTTTTTTTTTTTTACCTTCTTCTATACTAGGTATTTTAGAAGCTATACGGTGTGTAAGCTAGGAGGAGAACCCCCTTGCACCCCAGCACTGGAAATAAACATACCTGCTTTATAACTCATTTTTTTGGTTATAGAGTTTGATTCCGCAAAACACTCCCACATGGAGCGACAGATGTTTGACTTGCAGAACGAAATTGCAGTGTTACAGTGTCAGAATAAGCTCCTTGCCAATAAGTTGGAAGCTTATCAGACTGTATCTGAAAGAGCTGCAGTGCAGGTTGCACAGAATACACACAAGAAAAAGAGGGGACAATTAAATCATAAGAAAGTGCATTCGGTGATCACAGGAGCAGTTGTGCAGTGGGATCCTGACAGAGCACGAACTAAATGATATAATTGAAAGGGTTAGACAGAAGCCAGGGGAACCTCTGCCCTCTTGGATGGTGTGATTGCATGATCAGGGAGCGGTGGGGATGAACTTGCATGATGGAGACTCTAAGAAATGTTTTAATTTTGAGTTCAGATTCTTTTATGCATTTCAATCTGACATTCAGAACACAAATGTATCAGGTTTTTCAGCTCAAGGGTGTGATACTAAGTATCCCACTGAAAATGATTAGCAAGCGCAAAAATTCTAACCTTAGAGATCCAGGGGTAACTCAGCCTATGGCACCTCCCCCTGAACCTCAACGGGACTCCCTATCTGCGCGCGATGGGCCCCCACAGATGGATCAATTGTTCCAGGGGAAAGGGAAGATTGGGAGCTGTATTCTGACTTATACCTGTGGAAAAAGACTAGGAAGATAGTCCAGTGTAATAAACAAGAATGAAATTACTACCAAGGGCTTCAAATATTTTGATGACACTTGGTTGATACTGGAGCAGAGGTGTCCCTGATATATGGAAATCTTTAGGACATCTTTCTGAATCCTTCCACCTCAAACGTCCACTTAGCTGGCAAAGAGGTGATTTTACCTGGGAACTTTGAATGGGAAGGCTGCGGAGAGCAGGATTTCAAAGTATCTGCTATAAAAAAGAAAAAAGGATGTCCTTAGCCAGGGTATTAGGAAAAGTTACAAAGCATGCAGTTAAATTATGCCAAGAAGTTCAGCTAACTTTGAGAAAAGTTAGTGGCCACTGCAAAGAGGTTCTGATCTGGAGAATGTTTGGGATAAATCAGCTATGAAAGTTTCAAGGAGAAAATCACAGCAGTTCAAGTAAACTAATTCTCTCTGTATCACTTGTTGATTTTATCTTTCTGAAGTGCAGCCAGTAGGCAGTGTATGTGTGGGAATGTCCCTCCTTTCTTTTCCTTTCTTTTCAAAATGCAATTATGCATATTTTTTTGTTTGTTTTGGGTTTTGTTTTTTTTTTTTTTTTTTTTTTTTTTTAATGGCACACTTCAAGAATTAATCACCCTAGTGATTATTGTGGAAGACTCAAACAGGCTTTATGAAAATATGGAGAGAAGACCCTTCAAGACTTTAATAGAGCACGAGGACTGATTGATGCAGATTATCAAGCAGAAATTAAATTAATCCTGTTAAACAATGGTGAACAAGATTTGATTACCTAACCCCATGACAGAATAGCACATGAAGTGATAGTAAAAAAGAGAGAGAGAAGGGGGGGGTCCACCTCAGGTCACCATCATTCATGGAGATAAAGGGTTTGGATCCATCAGTCTTAATGATAGTGCCAAAGTGTGGGGTCAAAAGGGCACTGCATAGGGTTGTTGTGCCCCAAGTGCAGGACCCGGCATTTGGCCTTGTTAAACCTCATGCCATTGGTCTCAGCACAGCGGTTCAGCCTGTTCAGATCCCTTTGCAGAGCCTCCCTACCCTCCAACAGATCCATACTTACACCCAGCTTAGTGTCATCTGCAAACTTGCTGAGGGTGCACTCAATGCCTTCATCCAGGTCATTGATAAAGACATTGAACAGGGCTGGACCCAGTACCGAGCCCTGAGGAACCCTACTTGTAACTGGCCTCCATCTGGAGTTAACTCCATTTACTACCACTCTCATTCAGTGTTAATTCATAAACAATTACAACAACTGAGAGATCTGATAAAACAACTGCAATATGATAATAAAGGTGACTGGTTACGGGATTTGTTGTCAGGATGAGGATTGACAGGTTGGATACAGGAATTGTTGATTCGGAATTGTTGATTCATGGTGGTATATTGTTGTTCATGATTTTCATCATCATAACAGTGATCCCCTGTTTGTTACAATGTGTACAAAGAATGATTTAAAAGCAAATACAACAAGTGAATGCAGTGATTGTCGAAAACAAAACAGGGGGAATTGTGGAAACATTCCTAGAAGCTGGAGGCCACAATGTTTTTAAAGGACCTTGAACGGCAAGATAAGAGAGAGTTGGAGGTAGGAATGAGAAGAATTGGCAGCACGCCCAGAGTAGAAGAAAGAAAACAAGGCTTAAGAAAATACAAGTTATGATGATAATGTAGAAGAGCATGTAAATATGTGTAGAGTCAGTTAACCAATTAAGTGTTTAGAATAGGCACATGAACAGTAGTAATTAACCAATAAGATTGTAAGCTTGAGCGCGTGGACAGTCAAGAAAACATATAAGTTTAGCCTTCTGATTAATAAAGGGTCTTCGATTTGCACTCGGAGTCCATTATCTTCAATACCCTCAGGCAGGAACTTGAATTTTCCTCTAGGCTGAGGCAGTGGATTCCTTGAGCAGTCTGCAGTGTATGTTCTGTTACATCCTTTATCCGGTGTTTTGTTTATAGGTTCTCTTGAAGTGCCAGCTAAGCCAGCACGACTTAGATGTGGAGTTTCGCAAACCTTTGTTAATCTTAAGTGCAAGTATAACTGACCTGGTGTGGGACTGGAGCACATCACTGACATAAAGTGGCTCCAAACTTCAGGAGCATTAGGTTTACAGTTGGACTCCATGATCTTAAAGGTCTTTTCCAACCTAAATGATTCTGTGATAAAAGTGTCAATGAAAACAATTTCAAGATAGGGAGGTAATTTAGAAATAAATCCTTAATGGGTTAAATTGGTGGATTATTAGGGATGTGGTCCACATTTCTGTAGCATGCAAATTCTGCTGCTCATTTTCTACTAGTTATTTAAAGATGATTTGCAATTGAATGCACAAGTGTGAAAAGCAAAAAAAATAATCAATCTTGCTGCTCTTTCTTATAGTTCATTAATCTGCTAAAATTACATCCCGTCGTTTTTTTGTGTGATGTTCTAACCACCATAAATGCCTTCAAAACTGGAACTTAAAAGTAATGAAAACTTTTAAATGCAAGAAAAAGTTTGGCACATTAAGGATATAGTTCAGTTAGTCCACGTTCCCCATTGGCCTTGGCTTTGCTTCCTGCATTGACTCTGCTTTGTGACGTTGGGTTTTTCGCAGTGTGAGAGATATGATTTGCATGATTCCCTACATGCTCTGTGTCGGTTTGGTTGAGATTCTCACATACAGTTATGACTTTGGGAGTGATGAGGAGCAACAGCAACTCAAAGTCAGCCCACAGAGACAATAGCACAGGATTATATCCTGGCGAAGGGCATAAGGAGAGCTATGCAGGACCTACTCCTTATCGCAATGTGCATGGTCTACATCACTGCGCAAATATTGCACCTTAACAAAGTCATGATTAGTCAAGTGTGTTTGAATGCATTTTCATGTAATATTTTTGCTATGCAGCTTCTGATCAAAAAGGGATGCTTATTTGTTTATCATTATTTTCATGATTGTGCTTAATAGTTTAAGATTCTTACTCCTCAGAAAACAGTAAAGATTTGCTTTGCTTTTTCCAAGTTTTTTAAATTACACATGTAATATATACAGTTCAGTTTTGAAGAAGAGAAAAAAAAAAGATGAGCAATAGACTTGTCTCTCTCATTTCTCCCCATGATATTAACTTAGAAGTTCTGCATGAAGCTGGCACAAAAGTCACAGAATCACAGAATCACTAGGTTGGAAAAGACCTCCAGGATCATCGAGTCCAACCATTCCTATCAACCACTAAACCATGCCCCTGAGCATCTCATCCATTCGTCTGTAAGTAGTGATCCGAAAATATGTGGCAATGACCTCCAGAGCAGAGAAACACCATGAGAGCACTTCTGTCTGGAGCTTTTTAAATCTTTGCTTTTGGTTTGACTTTCAAAGGATGCTGCAAGCTCCATGAACAGGACTGGGAGGTGTCAGACTGGGGGTGCCTGTGCTTGGAGAGACATTCCTTCCACCAGCGGCCCTCAACAGGCTACCCAAGATATACAGCTTTAACTACAAAAAGGTGGTTCTACTCATTGAATGTTCGAATGACGTCACTTGGTGTTCTAGCGGGGGCGGGGGTGTGTGTGTGTGTGTGGATCCATAGGAGTTTGCTGCCAAAATCATAAATAATTAAAGTTGACTGTATAAAATAATTGCCTTTAAACTTCCTTTGGTGTTCTGGTTTGAGCTAAAGTAGAATCAGTTTTTTAACTTCAGCTAAGCTGTGGTGTATTAACATGCCCTGTGCTCCCTGTGGTCATTTTTGTTGTTTTCATGCCTTCTTGTTTCTGCCACATCAGCGCTTCATGTTTATTCTTCTCAGGCCCATGGCTTGCTGGATATTAGATGTTCTGTACTCCTGTTCCAGGGGCTTAACAACACTGTTGTGGCCATTTCTTGCTCACCATCTGTTCCAACATCTCCCCCTTTATTGTTTTCATGAGTTACTAATATTTGTCTTAACGCTCTATCAATCAAGCTTTGCACTAATTTGATTGAGCAAGGCACACAAATCAATATGCTATAAAAAACAAGTAAAATCATAAAACTTATCATAATTAATTTTTTAATCCAAGGTCCAAATCCAGTAAAAAGTCCTGCAAATGGATTCCATTCATTCTGTATTTGCAATTTTTCTGTCAAACCTTTTAGGGTGTTAATACTTTTATGTATAGATTCTGAATGGTCTGATAAATTCATACAACACATGCCGTCAAATTCTTCACAGCCGTGACCGTGTGCTAAGAATAAAATATCTATAACTGCTCGATTTTGCAAGGTGGCATGTCTCATGGAATCTATATCTATCAAAAGACTCGATAAAGCTGCTGATGTGGCATTTGTTTGTTGTGCTAACCAACAACCTAATTTGTTTAACATTTCCAGTGCTTTTTCTGCCGCAACACTGAGTGCTAACATTGAAGCAGAAACTATTTCCGCTGTGTTCCAAAAGGTAACTTGATTATCACATGCACTATTAAAAGCATGTGTGGGTTTTTTTCTGTCGATGATGGCAGTGAACCAAAGTGTGGTTTAATATCATAGAAATATTCAGAGTTAATAATGTAAGTTTGCCTAACGTACATGGGCCTCCTGAAATATGACAAGGAATACCTGCTCATGCTCTATCTCCACAAATAAAAGAAAATCCTCTTGGTAATTGCAGGGGGCATGTTATTGGATTTGGATATATTTGCAGATGTGTAATTACACCATACAGAATCATTTCTATACACACTAAGTGAAGAATTAACATTTTATATAAGCATTACATTTTTGCCTGTATAATTTAATTATTTTTAAAAATCTACTTTTATCGCACCTAATAAATTTCTTGTGGTTCTATTCCTTTTGGAGGTAAATGACTAAACCAGCCATCCCAATTGTCTGTACATGTGGTACTGTTGGTGCAAACAGATGTACATGTGTGGTTGGAACATATTGTTACATCGTCTATTAACAAACCTACAAAAGAGGTGCTAAATGGATTGGTTGGTGTTGCTACCGACAAACACAATGAGTCTTGCCCTGCAGCATTGGCTAGAATTACCCAGATATTTTCTTTGGGTTGTGTGAGGATCCATGGAATGGCGGTTGTACAACACAAAATTCCCGCAATTATCGCCATGCAGGTCGTACACATCTTGCTGGCATCCATCGTGGTCCATGATCTGTAGAGACACAAGCATACCCTCATCCCCATGTTATTAATGGCCATGGACCCTCCCATCATCCCGTTTCTAGGTTTCGTATCATCACTTTAGCTTTACCCATGTTATCATTTGATTTCGTAATAAAATGTTGCTCTATTGAGGGAATGTCGTCTTGGCAATGATTTAAAAAATTTAAAACATACATAGCTTTTGATAGTCTCTCTTGAGGGGAGTATCCCAGGCTCCCCTCTTTTTTTGTTTTAACAACATATTTGTTAATGTACCATGAGCTTGTTCAACTATGGCTTGCCCTGTCAGTGAGTGAGGGATGCCCATGAGATGTGTGATTCCCCATTCTTGAAAAAAGGATTTTGTTATATTAGAAACATATCCCAGGCCATTGTCCATTTTTACTGGTTTTGGCACTCCCAAAAGAGCAATCGCATATAATAAACATTTTTTTACATCTTTTGCCCGTTCTCCCATGTGTGCAGAAGCAACAATGCAGGCAGAAAAGGTGTCAATTGACCCATGTACATATTTTAGATGTCCAAACGCGGGGATGTGTTTGCCATCAGTTTGCCATATTTCAAGTGGATCTCATCCACGAGGATTTACACCATCAAAAATAGTGTTTGGGATTAGTTGACAATCAGGGCTCATCTGTACAATTTGTCGAGCTTGCTCATACGTTAACTGAAACATTTTCCTAAGGGCTGTACTACCTTAGTGATAGAAAGCATGTGACATACGCGCTTGTTGTAATGTATCTGGAATGAATACAGGGGCTGCCAGAGCAGCAGCTTGGTGGTTGCCTTCAACCAAATATCCTGGTAGATTTATATGAGAACATACATGCATTATAAAATAAGGTTCATATCGACTGTCTAACAGATATTTCAATTCCTTTAAAAAAGCATATAACTGTCCATTGTCTACATACTTTAAATAGGCATTCTCCAAGCGTGAAACCATGCCAACAACATAGGCAGAATCGGTAACAGTGTTTATGGGTTGTGAAAACAGCTTAAAACATCTAACAACTGCAGCCAATTCCACAATTTGAGGTGATCCTGACACTTTACAAATGTCCAGTTTCCACATGCCTTGTTTGGTCCTCCAAACGATCACTGATTTCCCAGTTTTCCCTGATCCATCTGTAAAAAGTGTCAACACCTCCTTAAGAGGGATATGACCTGATTTTGTGGTAGGAATTCGGCTCATACACTCAAACAGACTCAAAAGGGGACTTGGAGGATAATGAATGCTGATTTGTCCTTTAAAGTCTGCCAATGTAATTTGTATAGATAAAGAATGTTGCAAAAGCCAGTCTACTTGTTGTTGAGTCATTGGAACATAGATGGTAGAGGGATCTGTCCCATCCAATTCCAATGAACAATTGCGACCCTTTTGAATTATCATAGATAACATTTCATGCTGAGTTGTTATTGTTTTAGAAAACTGATGTGGTAAAAATATCCATTCTAAAGGTCTAAATTTGTCAGACACGTCTTCTAAACACTGGGCTAAAACTCCAAACTTTTGGAATTTGGCTGAAATAATATATAATTCATTTGGGGTGTTTAAACATTTGCGAAATGTTTTTTTTCTGACTAAGCTTTTCAGTGACCTTGTCCAATGCAACCAAAGAATCTTTGTCTAGTTGCCTGGGAGAGGTTAAATCTGAATCTCCTTTTAACAACATAAAGGATGTAATTCTTCTGTAGTGATGCCTAACAAAGAGCATACCAAATTTATGGCTCCTAACAATTTTTGCACATCATTCAGTGTCTTTACAGAATATAAAAGTTTAGCTTGCTGTGGTTGAATGGTTTGTTCTTGAATTTTCCATCCCAAATATTTCCATGGAGGGAGTGTTTGGATTTTTTCTGGTCTACTTGGGTAACAGCTACTGTTACAGCTGCTACAGCTTTAGCTGTCTGTTCTGGTGTTGAGGCTGCAACTAAAATATCATCCATATAATGATAATCAGGGCTTGAGGATATAATCCACGAACTGCTGATAGAGCTTTTGCTACAAACCACTGACAAATTGTTGGACTGTTACACATGCCTTGCAGCAATACAGTCCAGTGATACCATTGGCTTGGTTCTGCCCTATTAATAGAAGGAATAGAAAAAGCAAAATGGAATGTAATAAATGCCATTTTCCACTTTTCTTCTGTATTATAAATACAGGAATGTTCCACGGGCTGGTAGTTGGTACAACGTGTCCAGCTTGTAATTGTTATTGCACTAAAACTTTAAGGTGGTGCAGTTTCTCATTGCTAAGGGGCCACTGTTCCACCCAAATCGGCTCACCTGTAGCCCAGGTAAGAGGAAGGGTGGTCTGCACCGCAGTGGCCCCCATTAAAAAAGGGTGCTCAAAGTTAGACCCCATTGTGCTGTGCAGTCTCTACCCCATAAGACAGTGAGAAGTGATAGAACGTATGGTTTGGTGGTTGCCACACGACTTTTGGGTCCATATATGATTAGAGAGTGTAAACTTTGTTGTGGGCCAGTCACTCCTCCCACCCCCGCCAGAGCAGTAAGTGGTTCGGTCAATGGCCAACCTGTCAGTCATTCTGTTAAAGAAAAAACTGTTACATCGCCTCCACTGTCTATAATACCGGTAAAACATTGTTCTCTGTTGCTCTGTGAGTGTCGTACTTTGCAGGTTAACGTTGGTCGTGATGTTTGTAGTTTCTGTGTCCATAGAATCACGGGTTGGCCAGTTGAGCCAAAGCCTCCTTCTCCCCGTATGCGATTTGCTGCATGGGGTACAATTGCTTGAAAACAAATCAACTGGACAATTATAGTGCCCTCTGGTATAAAGCGAGGAGGCATAGGCGTCCAAGCCATTACTTGTATTGTTCCCATAAAGTCGGCATCAATCAATCCCAGTAAAACCAACAATCCTTGCTTTGTGACAGATGATCGTCCTATTAACAGTGCACTAAGTTCATTTCACAAGGGGCCCTTAACTGCCATAGGGAGGAGCCGAACTGCAGTGTGACAGGTTTCTATTCTTTAAAGGAAGTTAAACTTTCTGACAGTCTGCATTTGCATTCTCTATGGCTAATTGTTTAAGCAAAATTTCTCTAGCGGTGGCATTGTCTACCTGCTCATTTAGAGCTTCTTGTAGTTTGTCTAAAAAACTCATATATGGTTCTGTAGTTTCTTGTCAAATATTAACGAAAGACTGTACGTGAGTCCCAGCATCAGGGACATTTCTAAATGCCTTCAATACGATAGCCTGTGATTGTTGCAGCCCTTCTATTGGTATTCTAGCTTGGGCTACATTGTCATTATAATTGCCTTCGCCCATTAAAGCATTGAGCCCCACACATTGCAAAAGACTATCCTGTGGGCGTTGCAAATTATCCATGGCTGTTATAGTGGCCAACTCCTTCCAATTTGATGTAAAGATAATATATTGCATAGAAGTCATAACTAATCGGGCAATCGATCTCCAATCATGTGATGTAAGGTGATATGCGTCACTGATGCCTTCTACCAATTTTAATGTGAACGGAGCAGTTTAGTCCATTCTCTTTTACAGCTTTTCAGATCTCCTTTATCACTTCATAACTAACTGGCTCCCATCAAGGACTGGCGTCCCCTGAATAAATCACAGGAAAAGCTTGTAACAGTTCAAGGTTCCCCCGCCTCTATGCTTCCCTCCTGACTTGTGCCCATCTGTCTGAGGGACAGGGTGGAAATAAATCAGGCTCCTTCTTGGGGTCTATCGGACACGGATCAAAGGGGTTGTCAGCAGTTGCTGACGGTCCTGCACTCCGGTCCGTATCATCGCTGTACTCTTTGGAGCTGACATGCGCCTTTAGCATTTCAAAAACATTCCGCTAGGGACCAAGCAACACACTAGCCGTTTTGTCTGACAGAGTCACTTGATCCCATAATCGAACTCTGATCTTATCCCAGATTTCAGGCTTGAATGCCGAGCTAACATCAAAAGAATGCTCCTGATCCTGGGCCCATACGAAAAGCGCTTTAAGGTCAGTAATTTCTAGTGTTCGATTTTGTTTCTTTAAAGAGCATTTGAAAAAGTCTATCACATCTTTCTGTTCCTGGGTTATTGTGTTCCCCATCACATTATCAGCAACTCACCTTCCGTCCTGCGAGTAGGTGTTTGCGGGGTGCATCCTTGGCTTCTTTTCAGCCCTCCAATCGTTCTGCCAATGTACGCCACTGGACCTTGCTCCTCCTTACATGAGCCTCTGTTCAAGCCCTAAATTGGGCGCCATTTGTGGTGTATTAACATGCACAGACTCAGCTTTCATTTCATTTCAAGCTAAGACCCAGTTTATTGTTACAAGCTCATATTTATACCCTACTAAAAATGTCAACACTGCCCCCACAAGTCTCTCATAAAAATTTCCATAGTATGTTTTTCTCATTCCAACTTCCTTGTGATCACTGTTATTGTTTTCATGCCTTCTTTTTTCTGCCACATCAGCACTTCATGTTCCAGCAATGTTTATTCTTCTCAGGCCCATGGCTTGCTGGATATTAAATGTTCTGTACTCCTGTTCCAGGGGCTTAGCAACACTGTTGTGGCCATATCTTGCTCACCATCTCTTCTGACAGGGGCAGAGTTTAGGTGGAGCTTGAGTGACTGAAGTCACTACAGCAAGCCCTGCTGATTGGTGGAAAAAGTATTCTCGCTTTGCATGCCAAAACTTAACTGTGCAAGCTCAACGGGTGTGGCCATGGGAGTGGTTTGCCTCAGAGGTGGGGAGGAGATGGGAGCCTTAGGTGTGGAGGTGTGTTTTAGTATTATAATGATATTACAATGATGAGCACAGGTCAGCTTGATTGTCAGAGCAGCAGCTGCAATCCATCTTCTTAGAAAATAATTATGCTCCTGTCCTTGTAAGGGCCTTGCTGATAAGCAGGAGGTGACTATGCCTACTTCTAGGCATCTCATCCCGCACTTCAAATATCGATATACCCTTGGTGCATTCCTTTCCGTTGAAAGCCTTGTACTCAGCCCATGATAAGTGGCAGGAAGCACCCAGTCCCATTTCTCCCAACATTCAGTCCCATTCCCATATTTATCTTTTATTCTCGCATTCAGCCTTGTTCCTACATAAGTTCACAGAGATACCACAAAAATTACTGAAACTACTGCTAGAAGAAATCATGAGGTCATCTAGGTAATCTTGCTGCCCAAAGGCAGAATCTACAGTATCAGATTCAACAATATCCCAAGCAATTTACTTAAGCCAGAGACAAACTAACTAAACCTTACCTAATGCTTCTAGCGCATATCTCCATTGTTGCAATTCATATCCACTACTTCTTGTCCTCTCTGCAGAGGACATGGGAAAAAAAATATTCCTTTCCTCTTTTCAACAATATGCAACGTATCTGAAGCTGTATCATGCCTCCTGACAGTATTTTCTCCTCCAGACTTAACAACCACCCTTTTTTCCATCTTTCCTAACAGCTCATGTTTCAGACCTTTTAACCTGTAACTTTATTGTAATACGTATCACTCAAGGACAGTATTCCCTGAAATGATGCAATTCAGATATACCAAGGTTAGGCAGGTTGCCCAGTGGAAGCAACTAGTCATTAGGTTGAAACCATGCTCATTTGCTGCCGATTCCTCATCTCCAGCCTGTCAGTTTGTTTTAATCAACTGTTGCATCTCATCATAAACATCTTAATCAAACAATAGATCAAAGGCTCTATTGTTATTTTATAATCTCTCCCTGGCATCTGCCCAGCTTTCCAAGAGAAGATTTCAACCTCACTGTTGTGCTTTGTCAAGTTCAGCAGCTTTTCCTGCAACCCTTGTCTTTTTCCAGATTAGCACGCTGACTCTTCTCATTATGAATAGAGACCAGAGTTGATCACTACTATCAGTGTTAGGTGGTGCTAGTCATGCATGCAATGAGTTGAAAGGGGTTGAAGATGGGAAAGAGAAACACACAAAGTTATGAGGATGAAACATAGGTATTGCTGCATGATAATTAAAGTAATGGATTTGAGGAGGGTATTGGATTTAGTCCTTTGGCTGTTCTAACAGAACAAATAGCAGAAACTGTGCACAGAGTAGAACAAGGACCAAGACATGTGGGGACTTTATGTTGTTTCAAACACCACTTTCTGATTCATATATTTTAGGTCTGGCATTCAGAAATTTGGAAAACTTCTCCTGACTTCAGTGGTGGAAGACATTGAGATCATTGGAAGAGTAGGTGGACAGAAGATATATCCACCTTTGCTGCACACACGACATCCTACTTGTGCACTTCTGTGCTCCAGTACATAACTACAATACAAAGCCAAGTAACACTGCTCTGAGGCAGTCACCTTCTTTTCCTTACCACTCAGCTGCACTGTAACATTTATTAGAGGGAAGCCAGACCAAAGGAAAGGAATAATGGATTGTGAAAAGTCTCCTAGGAATCCTAAAAGTGCTTAACAGTCTATCAGAAACTGAATATTCTGTGCAATTTTTCCCTACATTGTGCTGGTTAGTCATAACTAAGCAGACTTGGAAAACAAAGACCTAGAACTGGTGTTTAGCCCAGCAACTAAAAAGTCATGAGCTGAGCTCTTAGGAGTTTTGGAAGGTAAGTTGCATGGCAAGCTATCAGTGTTCAATCAACTCTGAACACTCAGACTGCACTCATGACCTTGAATATGTGGTTTCCTTCCTGGCAGAATATCACAATTAAAGACACCATCCCTAGAAACATTATGTGGGAAGACAGAAAGCATTTCTAAGCTGTCACGTTTTAAGTTAAAATAAAAGAGACTTCAGAGGAAGAGTTTACCAGTCTGTTTAATCCTCTCTCTGACAATCTTGCAACAATGGAAATGAACTGCTCAGCTTGTCGGAGTATGCTAAACACTAAGCAAACACACAAGGACAATTAGTATTGTCCAGCTGGCTCAACACCACTGCACTTGAGTTTCTTAGCAGCAATCTCACAAAGACTTGTGAGATTGTCCAGCTTGCTGAGTTTAAATCAGAAAGCCCCTTTAAATCCATCCTTAACAGTTCATAGAATCATAGAATCACCAGGCTGGAAAGGACCCACTGGATCATTGAGTTCAACCATTCCTAACACTCCCTTAAACCATGTCCCTAAGCACTTCATCAACCCCTTCCTTAATCATCTCCAGGGAAGGTGACTCAAACACCTCCCTGGGCAGCCTGTTCCAGTGCCCAGTGACTCTTTCTGTGAAGAATTTTTTTCTGATATCCAGCCTCAACCTCCCCTGGCGGAACTTCAGGCCATTCCCCCTTGTCCTGTCCTCTGTCACATGGGAGAAGAGGCCAGCTCCCTCCTCTCCACAACCTCCTTTCAGGTAGTTGCAGAGAGTAATAAGGTCTCCCCTCAGCCTCCTCTTCTCCAGGCTAAACAATCCCAGCTCTCTCAGCTGCTCCTCTTAAGACTTGTTCTCCAGCCCCCTCACCAGCTTCGTTGATCTTTTCTGGACACGCTCCAGAGCCTCAACATCCTTCTTGTGGTGAGGGGTCCAGAACTGAACACAGTACTCAAGGTGCGGTCTCACCAGTGCAGAGTACAGAGGGAGAATCTCCTCCCTGGATCTGCTGGTCACACCGTTTCTGATACAAGCCAAGATGCCATTGGCCTTCTTGGCCACCTGGGCACACTGCTGGCTCATTTTCAGTTGGCTATCAACCATTACCCCCAGGTCCTTCTCCTCCGTGCAGCTCTCCAGCCACTCTTCCCCCAGTCTGTAGCACTGCATAGGGTTGTTGTGTCCCAAGTGCAGGACCCAGCATTTGGCCTTGTTGAACCTCAGGCCATTGGCCTCAGCGGTCCAGCCTGTTCAGATCCCTTTGCAGAGCCTCCCTACCCTCCAGCAGATCCACACTTCCACCCAGCTTAGTGTCATCTGCAAACTTGCTGAGGTCATCTAGGTCATTGATAAAGACATTGAACAGGGATGGACCCAGTACTGAGCCCTGAGGAACCCCACTTGTGACCGGCCTCCAGCCGGAGTTAACTACATTTACCACCACTCTCTGGGCCTGGCCATCCAACCAGTTTTCAACCCAGGAGAGTGTGCACCTGTCCAGGCCAGAGACTGACAGTTTCCTAAGCAGAATGCTGTGAGAAACTGTGCCAAAGGCTTTACTGAAGTCCAAGAAGACTACATCCACAGCCATTCCCCCATCCAGTAGTTGAGTCACTTTGTCATAGAAGGCGATCAGGTTAGTTTGGCAAGATCTGCCTTTTGTAAACCCATGTTGACTGGGCCTGATCACCCGGTTCTCTTGCATGTGCTTCATGATAGCACTCAAGATTACCTGTTCCATGACTTTCCCTGGCATTGAGGTCAGACTGACAGGCCTGTAGTTCCACGGATTCTCCCTGCAACCCTTCTTGTAGATGGGCACAACATCAGCCAGCCTCCGGTCCAGTGGAACTTCCCCAGTCAGCCAGGACCACTGGAAGATGATGGAAAGGGGGTTGGAAAGGACATCTGCCAGCTCCTTCAGTACTCTTGGGTGTATCCCATCCGGCCCCATAGACTTGTGGGTGTCTAGCTGTGCAAGCAAGACTCTAACCGCCTCCTCTTGAATCATGGGAGCCTCATTCTGCTCCTCTAACTCCTGGGTTTGTACACAGGAGGAACAACTTTCCTTACTATTAAAGACTGAGGCAAAGAAGGCATTAAGTACCTCAGCCTTGTCCTTATCCCCTGTCACTGTTGTTCCTTCTGCATCCAATAGGGACTGAATATTCTCCCTAGTCCTCCTTTTCTTGTTGATGTATTTGTAGAAAGATTTTTTATTATCTTTCACAGACTTAGCCAGTTTGATTTCTAGTTGGGCCTTAGCCGTCCTGATTTTTTTCCCTGCACGATCTCACTTCCTCCCTGTAGTCAACCCAATACGTCTGTCCCTTCCTCCAAATCTCATAGATCTTGTTCTTCTTTTTGATGCATCTCAAGATCTCCCTGCTCAACCAAGCTGGCTTTTTCCCTCGCCGGCTCCTTTTCTGAAACACAGGGATGGCTTGCTCCTGAGCTGCTAGGATTTCATTTTTTAAGAGCGCTCAGCCCTTGTGGGCTCCCTTGCCCTGAAGGACTGTCTCCCATGGGACTTTGCCAACCAACCTTCTAAACAGTCCAAAGTCTGCCCTCTGGAAGTTTAATGTGACTGTTTTGCTAATTCCCTTCTTTATCCCACCTAGAACTGAAAACCTTGTCATCTCATGATCGCTTAGTCCCAGGCGTCCTCCAACTGTCACATCCACCACAAGACCTTCCCTATTCTGAAACAGCAGGTCAAGGAGGGCACCCTCCCTTGTTGGTTCACTAACCAGTTGTGTGAGGAAGTTGTCTTCCACGCACTCCAGGAACCTCCTAGACTGCTTCCTTTCTGCTGTATTGTACTCCCAGCAGATATCTGGAAGGTTGAAGTCTCCCACACGGACAAGAGGTAAAGATCTAGAGACCATCCTCAGCTGTTTATAGAAGAGCTCGTCAGCTGCTTCCTCTTGGCTGGGTGGTCCGTAGCAGACTCCCATCACAATGTCTGCCTTCTTGTGGGCTCCTCTGATTTTAACCCATAAGCACTCAGTCCCTTCCTTACCGTAATCCAGCTCAAGGGTATCAAAGCACTCTTTAACATAGAGGGCTACCACACCTCCTTGTCTACCTTTTCTGTCCCACCTGAAGAGTTTAAACTCCCAATAGCTGCATCCAGCTCCTCCTTCTTATTGCCCATGCTGCATGCATTGGTGTAAATGCACTTCAGCTGGGCTGACAAACCTTCAGCCCTCATAAAGGGAATAGAGTTCATTCCCAATTGACTGGTCCTTGGAATAAGTAACTCCACAGTGACAGTTTCATTCTTGCGGTCCCCAGCTGTACTCGCCCCCTCTTGCTCTGTGGTGGTGTGCTGGTGGTCCACTCCAGCACACCATATCTCAGTCGCTGGAGTCCCACTACCAGGCTCATTCCCAACTAGCCTGGTCTCGTCCCCCTCCCCCTTCACATCTAGTTTAAAGCTTTATTTAAGAGCCTAACTAGATTTTTACAAAGTACTTTAGTCCCCCTTGGAGACAAGCTTATCCCATTCCTAGTAAGAAAGCCTGGGGGTGCATGGGTCACTCCATGATCAAAGAATCCAAAGCCTCTCTCCTCACACCAGGCTCTGAGCCAGGCATTAATCAGCTGTTTGTCTTTGACCTCCTGTTCCTTATTCCTTAGTGTTGGGATGGAACTAAACCCCACTTGTGCTCCAGAGCCCTCCATCATTCTCCCTAGAGCCCTGAAGTCTCTTTTGATGGCTTTCAGCTTTCTGTGCTGTAAGTCATCATAGCCTATTTGAAATACTAGCAGGGGGTAATAATCCATTTCCTTCACCAAGGAAGGAAGTTTTCTAGTGACATCCTTCACTGATGCCCCCAGTAAGCAGCAGACCTCCCTGTGTAGCGGGTCCGGTCTGCAGATGGGTCCCTCCGCTCCTTTTAGAAGGGAATCCCCTAGGACAATCACTCTCTTCTTTTTATTAACAGAGGATGTTTTTAAGGTCCTCTGAAGATGCCAGAGCCTAGGGAACGTTTCTAGGCTGTGGGAGCCATCTTCTTCCTTGGGGATGGGTTCTACCCGCAGCGCTTCATATTTATTTTTGAGGGTGATTTGGGGGTTTGTTGTCTGGGTGGGGGGAGCAGGTTTCCTGCGCCGGGCAGGAACTTGCTGCTATTCCCAATCTCTTGTTCCCCCAGCCTTGCAGTCTGTAGGTGGGAGCTGCTTAGCCACACTGGCTCCAGCAGCCTGCTGAGTTTGTGAGAGGCGCTGCTCCAAAGATCTATTTCCCTCTCACATTCCCTGATTGTCCTTAACCTATTTACTTCCTCCCTCAGCTCTGCCACCATGCGAAGGAGTTCCCTCACGCGAGCACAGTTCCCACTAGTGGAGCCGGTACCAGAGGCATGAGCTAGTGTGGGAGGGGCGCACTGCCTGCAGCCCAGGGTCTGCGTAGCTGCATGGACCCACTGAGGCTCTGACTGGGTGGCAACATCCATCCTGCTCGCTGTGGCACCCGGAGCAGTTTTAATCTTCTGCCTGGTAGCCACCACAGTTCACGGCCCCGTCTGACCAGCCTCTCCCTGAGCCCTTCCTGCACGAACTGCCGCTCAAACTGCCCCTTTATACTAACGTGCCGTGCTCCCAAGGGACCGTTTTTAAATCTCCCGCGGTATCCGCCGGGACCGCCCCCTCCTGTCAGGCACCGCGCGGGACCGTCCGCTGCCTCGTGTCAGGAGCCGAGCGCCGCCCGCCCCGCTCCCGCTTGGGTTTTCGTAGGCTTTTCCCGTCTCAGGGAAGTGCCCCAGCGCCTCAGATGGCCACCCCACCGCAGTACTCACCGTCCTGCCGCTGGATGTCGCCGAGAAAGCGCTGTGAAGGTACAAGATTGCCTGCAGACTCTTACCTGTCTTCACTATTTTGCTGGAGCCGTTCATGAAAAGCTGTATACTTCTGATCCATCCCTATTTTATCATGGAAAGGGGCTTCTAGGATGTGGCTGCTTTGAAGTGGGGTCCATATTCCCCCCTTAAATGCAGATGCGCTGTGTTTCAGCAGGTTTTTGCACTAACAGAGTTATTAATAGCATCCCACTGCCCCCATCTCCTGCATATTTGGTGCTTCTGTGAAGGATATAAAGGTGCACCTTTGCTAGGCAGCCTTGTGCCTTCTTCTCTCCTGTTAAGAGAGTCCATGCCATCACAGGTGGGCTGGGTACATTTAGTGACTGGTCTACCATCAGGGATCCTGTCTGTTATAGTGCTTATTAGGGAAATGTGGTGCTGAGCCTTTGCCTAAGGAGCTGTTCCTACCTCAGCACCTGAGCGAGTTGAGAGCCTTAGTGGCTCAGCAGAGGTACCAACCCCCAACCAGGTGCACTGTGTCGGGTATCACCTTTCCCAATGTTTGCAGTTCCTGGGACATTCATAGGGGTTCTTCTGGAGATGGAGCCCCCTTACGTGGAGGGCTGGGTGCATGACACTAGTCTGTTATGTGGATGGGCACTTAGGATTTAAGTACAGAAAGAAGCATCCTCTTAGGTCTTTGTGCAAAGGAAGTGAATCCTCAAAGACTCAATTTTTGGCACAATGACAGAGATAAAAAAAAAAATCTCAATGCTGCAATGTGTTTAAGAGACAATCCTTAATAATATAACATAAGGGCACCCATACACGGGCTCCTGACAGCCCGGTCTTCCATTGTATTCACTAAAACAGATCACTTTGAGGGACTTAGTCCATGGGAAGTTTAAAGATTTCAAAATGTGATTTTATTCCAAATGATGATGAAAAGCTGAAATCTCAGAATATTTTAGAAGAACATGTTCAATTTAACTCTCCTTGAAGTAGTTAATTCTGCTAATATCAAAATATTTCACAGAATGACCTGAGTTGGAAGGGGCCCGTGAGGATCATCGAGTCCAACTCCTATCCCTGCATAGGACAACCCCAAAATTTACACCATGTGTCTGAGGATGCTGTCCAAATGCTTCTGGAGTATTGTCAGGTTTGATGCCATGACTGCTTCCCTGGGAAACCTGTTCCAGTGCTCCACCACTCTCTGGGTGAAGAACCTTTTCTTAATATCCAGCTTAAACCTCCCAAGGCACATTTTCCTGACGTTTCCTCAGGTCCTATCATTGATCACCGGAGAGAAGAGCTCAGCGCCTGCTCCTCCTCCTTCCCTTGTGAGGAAGCTGTAGACTGTGGTGAGATCTCCTCTTCTCCAGGCTGAACAGGCCAAGTGACTTCAGCCGCTCCTCATACGACTTTCCCTCTAAACCCTTTACCAACTTTGTAGCCCTCCTCTGGACACTCTCCAGTAGCTTGATATCCTTTTTATCCTGTGGTGCCCAGAACTGCACACAATACTCGAAGTGGGGCCACATCAGTGCAGAGCAGAGCGGGACAGTCCCCTCCCACAACCGGCTGGCAATGCCATGCTTGATGTACCCCAGGACCCGGTTGGCCCTCTTGGCTGCCAGGGCACACTGTTGGCTCACGGTCAACTTACCATCAACCAGAACCCCCAGATCCCTTTCCGCAGGGCTGCTCTCCAGCCTCTTGCTCCCCAGTCTGTATGGACATCCAGGGTTACTGTGTCCCAGGTGCAAAACCTGGCACTTGCCCTTGTTAAAATTCATGTGGTTAGTGATTGCTCAGCTCTCCAATTTGTCCAGATCCCTCTGCAGGGCCTCTTCACCCTCAAGAGTGTCAGCAGCTCCCCCCAGTTTCGTGTCATCAGCGAACTTGGTCAGTAAACCTTCCAGTCCTGCATCCAGGTCATTTATGAAGACATTAAAGAGTACTGGCCCTAAGATGGATCCCTGCGGAACTCTGCTAGTGACTGGTCACCAGCCCGATGTAACCCAATTCACTGTGACCCTCTGAGCCCAACCCACTGGCCAATTGCTCACCCACTGCATTATGTGTTTATCCAGCTGAATGCTGGACATTTTGTTCAGGAGGAGACTGTGAGAGATGGGATCAAAGGCCTTGTTGAAATCCAGAAAGATTACGTCAACTGGTTTTCCTTAGTCAACCAGGTGGGTAACCTTGTCATAGAAGGAAATTAAATTTGTCAGGCAGGACCTATGAACCTGTACTGGCTGAGACCAATGACCATGTTGTCTTTGAGGGGGTTGTCAGTAGCTCCCAGAACAATCTTCTCCATGATCTTGCCAGGCACTGGAATGAGACTGACAGGCCTGCAGTTACTGGGCTCATCCCTGCTGCCCTTCTTGAAGACTGGGACAACATTTGCCAGCTTCCAGTCAACTGGTACCTCTCCAGATTCCCAAGAGTATTGAAAAATCATTGAGAGAGGTCTCGCTATGACATCAGCCAGCTCTTTAAGTACCCTCGGATGAATCCCATCAGGCCCCATCGACTTATAGGGATCCAGCTGGAGCAGCAAATCCCGCACAAGTTCAGGGTTGATCGGGAGTTTATCATTTGCACAGTCTTGGTCCTCTAGCTCAGGGCTCGGGGGGGGGAGGGAGCAAGCTCATCATCAATGTTGAAGACATTAAATGTCTGCTTTGTCTATATCCCTGTTTGTGAGGTGTCTATGCTCATCAAGCAATGGGCCAATGTTATTTCTGGCCCGCCTTTTGTTATTAACATATTTAAAATGCTCTTTTTGTTGTCCTTCACAAATATTTGCCCTACAGTGGCAAATAGCATCCCTGTCATCCTCCCATGTCACCTGTCTTTGTTTCTACTGGCCATACACCATCCTTTCATACCTCAGTTCCAGTAGAAGATCTCTACTCAGCCAGTCCAGCCTTCTGCCTCGCTTGCTTGACTTCCGGCATTTTGGAATTGCCCAGTCCTGTGATCTTAGGAGGTGGTACTTAAAAAGTGACCAGCACCAATGGACCCCAGCACCTTCAAAAGCTTTTTCCCAGGGGATCTTACTAAGCAGTTCCCTGAGCAAAACTGAAGTCTGCTTTCCTCATGTCCAGAGTTGAGGTCTTGCTGTCAGTTTGCCTCCTATTACCATAGATGTTAAACTTGACTGCTTCATGGCGACTGTGGCCAAGGCAGCCTTCAAATGCCACTTCACCCATGAGACCCTCTCTGCTAACAAGCAACAAATCAAGAAAGGCACCTTTCCTGGTCAGTTCCCTCAGCACCTGTGCCGTGAAGTTATTGTCCAGAGAGTTTAGGAACCTTCCAGACCTGTTTGTACCAGCTGTGTGGTATTCCCAGTTGATATCTGGCAAATTGAAGTCCTCCATGAGGACAAGGGCAGATGACTTGGAGGCACCCCTTAGTTCCTTAAAGAATGACTCGTCAGTGTCATTGTCGTGGTTGGGTGGCCTATAGCAGACTTCCACAACAACACTTTTTCCAAAGTGCCTTGTCAACTCCTCCATCTCCGGCTAGGTGTCCCATCTGCTTGGCTTCTTTATCATCTAAGTTTATGGTATTGGCTCCATTGCCCCGGCACCAGAACAACCAGGAAGCAATTGACTCACCCTTACGACAGCTAAAGTCTTTTCTTAGAAGTCGCAACTCCTTCATGGATAAGGATTTGATGATTACCTCTGGTTCTGATTGTCTTGAATCATCCGCCTGCTGATCCTGTGACGGCCCTGGTTTTGAAAGACTTTCTTGTAATGAAGGACTTGGCAATCGTGAAGAACTCTTTGGTTGCTGTGAAGGACCCCGTCCCGGATCTTCCTCCTGCACTGAAATAGGAGCTGTTTTTTCTTCACTCTCATCCTCATCCTCACCAACTGCCTTTTTGGGCTGTTTCTCCTCCTCTCTGGAGGTTTGTTTGCATTTTCTCATCCTCACGGGGGCAACTAGCACCAATATGGTAAGCTTAGCCGTGGTATTTGCATGCACTGGCACCAGTATGGATTCAGTAGGAGCGTCCATAGTCTGCATAGCTGTAGTATTTGTGACCACTGGAACTGGTATGGATTCAGTAGGAGCGTCCGTAGTAGCTGTTGAAGTGCTTGCCACAACTGGATCTGGTTTGTATTGAGTGGCTGATTCCCTGGTAACTCTTGGTGTAGCTACGGTGCTTGTGGCCACTGGCATGGGTTAGGGTTGAGTGGCTGTCTGTGTAGCTGCTGTGCTCGTAATGGCTGGTGCTGTCTGAGTAGTTTCAGTGCTCGTGAGGGCTGGTGCTGGTACTGATGGGGTGGCTGTCTGAGTAGCTGCTTGTGAGGGCTGGTGCTGTCTGTAATTGCTGTGCTCATGAGGGCTGCTGCTGTCTGTGTGGCTATGGTTCTTGCTTTCCAAGAGGCAGTGGCAGCTGTCTTAGATTTTTGTTTTGCGGGCCCTGTTATCAAAGCAGTACTCTTGGTGGAAGCTGTGGGAATTGTGTAACTCCTATGGTAGGGGCAGAGATGATGGCACATAATGAGGAATGCTTTTGATACCGTGTGCTTCAAAAGCAGTGCTTGTGAGCTTTGTTCTGCATTCCAGCAGCTGGGCTAGAGCTGCATGCGTGGCCTCGCTCAGCAAAAATGAAACTGGTGAACAAAAGCAGGTGGAGGGTTGGGAATGTTCACTAGAACTTGGCACTGCTCACCTTGAAGACCTTGGAAGTTGATAACTAGGAGCCAGCTAGCAGCAGTTTACTAATAAGTAGGCATTAGAATGCAGAAAGCTGGAAAACAACCGGAAGGGACTGTGCCTGTGCACAGTTCAAGTGGAAAAAAAAATTTTCATCCTGAGGAAGACTTCTTACTTCATCCCTAAGACCGTGGCCCATGACCACCAGGAGGCACTACGCAGGCACAAAACTAGAGCTAACTTTCCAGAACTAATTATAATACGAAACGGGGAAAGGTTATGAATATGTAGTAGGCGTAGGGGTTTGATTCCGCAAAACAATTTGGCACCCCAGATGGAACATCCTCTCTGCCTGGCTGCAGGATCGGTGGGGAGGGGGACATTCTAAGGTGTGCCCCGGACTACTTCTCCTGAGAATCTCCCATCCCTAGCCGATCGCTGCATGGGGAGAGACGGCCCATCAGCGGGTGGACCAGGTATGGGATTTATGTAATTTGGATGTACCTGCAGGAGAATTAGGGGAAGAGTCTATAAGTCATGCATGGGACGCCTCACGCGATGACAAGAGGTAAGGATCATTACCAAGACCCTGTGAGTCGTATGGGGGGATATAAATCCCCTTCTTGCGCGTAGTGAGGGAGTGATACTGCCCGCCCCTGGGAAAAATAGCAAATTCACTGGTATGGTATGGTATGGTATGGTATGGTATGATATGGGTGCTCCCTGCTGTGATACCAAACCACTGGGAAAAAAATAATTCCAAGATTCTCGTAAGACGCTTGGCACCAGGTGAGGAATTATGGTATTATATTATTATTATAGTATTATTATGGATTGGGTACTCCTTGCTGAGGAAGGAGGAGGAAGTGTCATATATGGGATAGCTATCATCTTCTACATCTGTTGCAAATCTTCAGTATCGGTACCATGTATATTTTAACATTGCTAAGAGCTCATTTTAAATTTCTCATAGAATAGAATCATAGAATCACTAGGTTGGAAGATGCCTGTCCCTTCTTCCAAAGCTCATAGACATTCCTCTACTTTGTGATATCTCTCAAGATCTCCCTAATCAGTTTTGGTTGGTTTGGGTTTTTTTTTTTTCTTTTTTTTTTTTCCTTTCCTCTCAATCTTCCTGGAGAGGTGCCTGCAAAACTGTCAAAGCAGACCATTCCCTGACACAGGAAGATACCGGGCCATCCGAGGGGGTAGGGGTCCCATCCGAGTCCATAACGCATTCCTGTGATCGAAGGGGAGGCTTAAGGAAATCAGGTAAATCTTGTTCTGGTATCTGGTGAATTTTATTTATTCTAGTGCTCCCTTGCTCAATACTGCACGTCATGCAACACCGTCTCAGTTTCGGAGGGTGAAAAACACTTCATTCCACTTTCCCTCTCTCCTTAAAAACAACATTAGTTGCAAAACGGTACTGCAATCCTCTTCTTAGTCATTGAGGCCCCGGCTCCCCCCGCCAGTTCCTTCCAGTGCTGTCCTAAGGGGCTTGCCTGATGAAATTCTTGCTCGATTTTGCCCCCATTTATATTACCTTCTGACTCTACCTTTCTCCAACTTCCACACAAACCTTTTAAACACTTACAAATGTCTTGTCCCTAAGTTCTCAGGGACTTCCCACAAGACTAGCAACAACAATTCCCATCTACAGATTAGTAACACTCAGGACAATAGAGTGATCCCAACCTAGCTGAACAGCACAATAAAACCTTATGACAGTCTGAACATCAAAAACTGATCCATTCCCACACCCTGCAGAATTCTGCCCCCCCTGCCCATGCAAACCTTTTTGCTTTTACACTTTGAGTTTATATACACAAAGCACTTAACTCACATTCCAGGAGAGAGTTAACCCACACACCAAATGCTACAAAAGATAAGCTTAACTCGCATTCCAGGAAGAGGGAGAAGGAGGGGCACTCTAAGCTGCTTCTCCCCATTCTTCTTCCCTTTTTTCCTTCTTCTATGCTAGGTATTTTAAAATCTTACCCTTTGCAGCCTTCCATTCCAAAGGTCCAAGGTAAATATACCCATTTGCAAGCTCAATGGACGTTTGGAATTAAAAGGCTTTGCAGGTGCATTCCTAGGATCAAGACAAACAGGGCTTCTAAACAATTTGCAAGTCTTTCAACATTTTGAGCTCAGCCCACCTCTGACCCCTGTCTATGGAGGAAGAACGTCCCCCAGTAAGCTATCCCTCTCAGTTTCGCTGGTGCTCTATTATACGTCAAACAATTCACAGAGTATACTTATGACAGAAAACACAACACATATAGCAGTGATCACTTGCTTCGTTCGTCTCCGGCTGCTTCCTTCACAGGAGAGCAGAACCGCGGATCAGAACTCTGCACTCACTTCACGCTCAATTGCACGTCTCACGCTACCACACACTCACATATGAACATTCCACAACATATTCGGTAGAGAGTTAGAGAGTGCTTTGATACCCTTGATCTCAATTATGGTGAGGAAGGGACTGAGTGCCTGTGCATTAAAATCAGAGGAGCCCACAAGAAGGCAGACATTGTGATGGGAGTCTGTTACAGACCACCCAGCCAAGAAGAAGCAGCTGATGAGCTCTTCTATAAACAGCTGGGGATAGTCTCTAGATCGCTATCTCTTGTCCTCCTGGGAGACTTCAACCTTCCAGATATCTGCTGGGAGTACAATACAGCAGAAAGGAAGCAGTCTAGGAGGTTCCTGGAGTGTGTGGAAGACAACTTCCTCACACAACTGGTAAGTGAGCTGACAGGGGAGGGTGCCCTCCTGGACCTGCTGTTTGTGAACAGAGAAGGCCTTGTGGGGGATGCGATGATTGGAGGATGCTCGGGACAAAGTGATCATGAGGTGATAGGGTTTTCAGTTCTAGGTGTGAGATGAAGAAGGGGATTAGCAAAACAGTCACATTAAACTTCCAGAGGGCAGAATATGGATTGTTCAGAAGGCTGGTTGGCAAAGTCCCATGTGAGACAGTCCTAATGGCAAGATAGCCCACGAGGGCTGGGCGCTCTTAAAAAATGAAATCCTAGCAGCTCAGGAGCAAGCCATCCCCACGTTCTGGAAAAGGAGATGGCGGGGGAAAAAAAACAGCTTGCTTGAGTAGGGAGGTCTTGAGAGACATTAAAAAGAAGAGGAATGTCTATGAGCTTTGGAAGAAGGGACAGGTGTTTTGGTTGGACTACAGGGAGGAAGTGAGATCGTGCAGGGAAAAAATCAGAAGGGCTAAGGCCCAACCAGAAATCAAATTGGCCAAGTCTGTGAAAGATAATTAAAAAATCTTTCTACAAATACATTAACAAGAAAAGGAGGACTAGGGAGAATATTCAG
The DNA here is from genome assembly GCF_017976375.1 of Cuculus canorus. NCBI lineage: Eukaryota > Metazoa > Chordata > Aves > Cuculiformes > Cuculidae > Cuculus > Cuculus canorus. Next base: position 4,027,447 of record NC_071440.1, read on the forward strand.
TCCCTATTGGATGCAGAAGGAACAACAGTGACAAGGGATGCAGACAAAGCTGAGGTACTTAATGCCTTCTTTGCCTCAGTCTTTAACAGTAAGGGAAGTTGTTCCCTCTGTGTATAAACTCAGGAGTTAGAGAAGCAGAATGAGGCTCCCATGATCCAGGAGGAAGTGGTTAGAGACTTGCTTGCCCAGCTAGACACCCACAAGTCTATGGGGCCAGATGTGTCCACACAAGAGTACTAAAGGAGCTGGCGGATGTCCTTTCCAACCCCCTTTCCATCATCTTCCAGTGGTCCTGGCTGACTGGGGAAGTTCCACTGGATTGGAGGCTGGCTGATGTTGTCCCAATCTACAAAAAGGGTTGCAGGGAGGATCCAGGGAACTACAGGCCTGTCAGTCTGATCTCAGTGATGAGCAAAAGCAGACAAGGGGGGTTGGGAGTGTTCGTTAGAGCTTGGCATTATTCGCCTTGAAGACCTTGGAAGTTGATAATGAAGGAGCCAGCTAGCAGCAGTTTACTGATAAGTGGGCATTGGAATGCAGAAAGCTGGCTGCATTTGGTTCAGGAGTTTGAAAACAGCCAGAGGAGACTGAGTCTGAGCAAAGTTCAAAAATAAATATATTCTTCTCGAGGAAGACTTCCTACTTCATCCCTAAGACCCCGGCCCACGACCATCAGGAGGCACTACGCAGGTGCAAGACTGGAGTGAACTTTCCAGAACTAATTATAATATGAAGTGGGGAAAGGGTATGAATATGTAGTAGGTGCTTATAACTATCCATGTCTTTACACTGTCAGTAGCTGCTTGTTAAGCTATACGGTGTACAAGCTAGGAGGAGAACCCCCTTGCACCCCAGCACTGGAAATAAATATACCTGCTTTATAACTCATTTTGGGTTATAGGGTTTGATTCCGCAAAACAATTTGGCACCCCAGATGGGACACCCTCTCTGCCTGGCTGCAGGATCGGTGGGGAGTGGGACATTCTAATGTGCACCGCAGTAACCTATTTCTCCGGAGAATCTCCCATCTCTACCCAATCGCTGCGGGGGGAGAGACGGCCCGTCAGCGGGTGGACCAGGTATGTGATTTATGTATGATAATTTGGATGTACGTGCAGAATTAGGGGAAGAGTCTGTAAATCGTGGATGGGACGCCTCACGTGATGCCGAAGGGTTAGGGTCACTTGTCCGAGACCCCATAAGTCCGCGAGAGGGGGTATGAATCCCCTACTTGCACCAGGTAAGGAGGTGGCACTGCCCACCCCTGGGTAAAATAGCGAATTCGCTGCTGTGGTCTGGTGTAGGTGCTCCCTGATGTGATAGCAAAGCACCAGGTAAAATATAATCCCAAGATTCTCGTTAGACGGAGATGGTGGGTGAGGGATTTTGGCATTATATATGGTATTATAGATAAGATAATATTATAGTATATAAAATTATTATGAATTTGGTACTCCTTGCTGAGGAAGCAGGAGTGCTGCATATGAGATAGCTATCATCTTCTACACCTGTTGCAAATCTTCATTATCGGTACTGTGTATATTTTAACATCGTTAAGAGCTCATTTTAAACTTCTCATATGTTGTGGAGTGTTTCTATGTGAGTGCGTGGTTGCGTGAGATGCACAATTGAGCGCGCAGCAAGTGCAGCGTTCCAATCCACAGTTCTGCTTTCCTGCGAAGGAAGCAGCCGGAGACGAACGAAGCAAGTGATCACTGCTATACGTTGTATGTTTTATGTCATAAGTATACTCTGTGAATTGTTTGACGTATAACAGAGTACCAGCGGAATTGAGAGGAATAGCTTTCCGGGGGACGTTCTTCCTCCATAGACAGGAGCCAGAGGTGGACTGAGTTCAAAATGTTGAAAGACTTGCAAATTGTTTAGAAGCCCTGTTTGTCTTGGTCCTAGGAATGCACCTGTTAGCATAGAGACTAACACATAACCATTCCAGGAAGGTTATATGTGGTGCTTTATTTCGAGGCCCCAGAAACCAGGGGTATGCACACCCAAATCTGGTTCAAAGATGATCACGCCGCGTCCGCAATTTAACCCTTAAGTGTTTCGCAATCTAATGTATATTCAACAGATTACATCATTTCTTCATACATATGTATTTGAGGATTGTCTCATCATTTGTGTGGACACCAGCATTTCCTTATCTTCACTTGACTACCCTTGGTATGCTTCTGGCCTTCACAAATGTAGGCTATGTTCAGATAAGGTTGTTAGTAATACCGTAGGCTCTGCTCGGATAAGGTTGTTAGTACATACTTTCTAAGCACTCCCTAATACCATGTACTTGTGAAGGTTATATGTGGTTTGTCCTGAGTGTCTGTAATCTGTAGGTGGGAATTGTTGTTGTTACTAGTCTTGTGGGAAGTCCCTGAGAACTTAGAGACAGGCCATTTGTAAGTGTTTAAATGGTTTGTCAAAGTTAGAGAAAGGTAGAGTCAGAAGGTAGTATAATGGGGGCAAAACCGAGCAAGAATTTCCTCGGGCAAGCCCATTAGGATGCATATTACAGCACTGGAAGTGATTGGAGGGGGGAGCCGGAGGCTCAATGAGTAAGAAGAGAACTGCAGTACCATTTTGCAACTAATGTTGTTTTTAAAGAGAGGGAAAGTGGAATGAAGTGTTTTTCACCCTCTGAAACCATCCAGAGTGGCAAAGGGACAGTGGGACTTTGCTACCGCAGGACCCTATGGTACTCGCCCATGAGCAGGAAAATAACAATTTAAAGGTAAACTGACGCGGTGTTGCACGACGTGCAGTATAGAGCAAGGGTGCACTAGAATAAATAAAATTCACTGGACAGCAGAACAGAACAAGATTTATCTGATTTGCTTAAGCCTCTCATCACAGGAATGGGATACGGGCTTGGACGGGTCCCCCCCGACTAGCCCGGTATCTTCCTGTGTCAGGGATAGGTCTGCTTTGACAGTTTAACAGGCACCTCTCTGGAAAGAACGAGACGAAAAAAAAAAGAAAAAGAAAACAACAAACAAAAAAAACCACCCCAAAAGCCAACCAACAAGACCAAACATAACTGACTGTAAAACTGTATGGGATTTGGAAGAGTGTTTCCCATCCATGACCCAATGTGGGATCCAGACAGATCTAAACATGTAAAAGAATTACAGGTATATCAGGAGTGAATCTCAAAGGGAATGAAAAGAGCCATTCCCAAACAAGTAAACAATGTCCCTCTAAATCACCATCTGAATTCCTAAATCGACTGAGGAATATAATGTGCTGTAAAACAGCTGGATCCTGGGTCAAGGGTAGGAATACAACAACTAGGTTTTTGGTTTTGGGCCAGTCTAAAAGAGGAGTAGTGGCTCATGTGAAGGAAGATTGACAGGGACCCGGGGAATCCACCCTCGCGGATCCACTAATTATAATGAAGCCAGGGAAAGAGGAGAAGAAAATAGAATTTTAGTTGACACAAAGGCAACGTATTCAGTTTTGAACTAAGCTTTGATGTCCCTAGGAAACGACCACATCGTGGTAAAAGGGGCAACTGGCCAAAGTGAAAAGGCGTATTTTTGTGAACTTCTAAGATATAAACTGGTAATACAATGGGGAGAGATTTATTAGAACAATTGGGTGCGATAATCAAATTTGAAAAGGGAGTGATTACTCTGGAGGTAAATGACCAGCAGTATATGCAAATAAGTGGTTTATCCTTAGTCAGTGTTCGCACAGAAGGAAAAATCAGCGAAGAAATCATGAACCAAGTATACCCCGAGATATGGGCCACCAATGTTCCTGGGGCTGATGGGCTGTAAATAAAATAAAAAAAAAAACCTTTACCCAGTGGTGTCAAATCCATATACCCTGTTAACTGTATTAATACCTGAACTAACCTGGCTTACTGCTTTAGACCTGAAGGATGCCTACTTTTGCCTCCCTCTCCATGAAGCCAGCCAGAAAATATTTCCATTTGAATGGGAAAACCATGAAAGCAGGTGCAGAACTCAACTCACCTGGATATTTGATAATCAACTTGCAAAGGATCTTGAGGCCTGGAAGCCCCACCTGAGGAAGGGAGGCTGTTGCAGTATGTAGATGATACCCTGATTTCCACCAAGACAATGCTTGCATGACCTGGATGGTGAGTCTGTTAAACTTTTGGGGGCTCCAGGGATACTGTGTATTCAAAAGAAGGCACAAATAATGCAATCTACTTGGGCTATGAAATCAGCACTGGACAAAGAACTTTGGGACAGGCCTGAGAAGAGGCAATATACCATACCCTGAGACTGTAAATAGTGAAAGAGTTACGAACTTTCTTGGGGATGACTGTGTGGTGTCAGCTATGGATCTGTAACTATGGACTGCTTGTTAAACCCCTGTATGCACTAACCACCGCCAAACAGAAATACCTCCAACAGAGCAAAGAGGCTGTGCAAGCCTTTGAACAGCTGAAGAAAGCCCTGATGTCGGCCCCGGCCTTAGGACTTCAATATGTGAGTAAGCCATTTTTCCTTTTCTCTCATGAGAAGCAAGGGATTGCCCTAGGGCCTGGCTGTTTACTAGCGGTTGCGGCTGTCCTGCTAAACTTCCAGGAGGCAAGAAGATTTACCCTGGGGCCAGAAAATGACTGTGTTAGTGTCTGGAAGCGAAATGTGGGCACTGGCTTTCTCCACGAAGATTCCTAAAATACCAAGCTATAATGTTGGAACATGATATGGGAATTGTGGTTACTAACATCATCAACCCAGCTTCTTTTCTCAGTGAAAATACAGGAGAACCAGTGCACCAGGACTGCTTAGAGACCATCGAGGCCACATACTTGAGCCGTTTGGACCTGAAAGACAGTCCCATGGAAGACGCTGAGGGCTGGTTCATGGATGGAAACAGATATGTCTTAAGCAATAAAAGACATGCCAGGCCAAAAATATCAAGCATGCAGAGGAATTCTGAGACTGCTGGAAGCAGTCCAGCTACCTGAGAAAGTGACAATCATGCACATCAAGGCATACCAGAAAGGGAATTTGGAATTGGGGAGAGGAAATGAGCTGGCGGACAGAGAGGCAAAACTGGCAGCCAAAGGTGAGGTAAAAACAAAAGGGTTTTTGATCCCTGACAGGCGAATCTCCATAGAAAGTAAGCCAGAATATACCAAGGAAGATCAGATAATCAGAAATTTATAATAGACCTGAGGAAGGGTCATATAGTAAAGAGGGGTGGGTCCTCACTCCACAAGGGAAACTAATCATTCCCCTTTATTTAACATGGTCTTTGTTGAGGGAGGAAAACAGGAAGAGACATGGAGGGGCAGAAGCTCTATATAAACAACTAATTAAAGTGATTGCAGCTAGAAATTTATATACCATTGTGAGACAAGTGACTCAGCAGTGTGACCTTTGCTTCCAGACTAATCCCAAAATTACCCCAAACCAGAAATGGGCCAAATTGGAAGAGGCAACGGGCCTGGGCAACAACGGCAGATTGATTTTTCGGAACTCCCAAGAAAAAAGGGGAGGATATTGATACTTATTGGTATCAACTGGTACCTTTTCAGGTTGGCCGCAGGCATTCCCTACATTTTGGGTTATAGGGTTTGATTCCACAAAGCATCAGTGCCGGGGAAAGTCATGGAACAGGTGATCTTGAGTGCTATCATGAAGCACATGCAAGAGAACTGGGTGATCAGGACCAATCAACACGGGTTCATGAAAGGCAGGTCTTGCCAAACTAACCTGATCACCTTCTATGACAAAGTGACTCAACTACTGCATGAGGGAAAGGCTGTGGATGTAGTCTTCTTGGACTTCAGTAAAGCTTTTGACAGTTTCTCACAGCATTCTGCTTCAGAAACTTTCAGCCTCTGGCCTGGACAGGCACGCCCTCTCCTGGGTTGAAAACTGGTTAGATGGCCGAGCCTAAAGAATGGTGGTAAATGGAGTTAACTCCAGCTGGAGGCCACTTACAGGTATGGTTCCTCAGGGCTCGGTACTGGGTCCAGCCCTGTTCAATGTCTTTATCAATGACCTGGATGAAGGCACTGAGTGCACCCTTGAGTGCAAGTTTGCAGATGACACTAAGCTGGGTGGAAGTGTGGATCTGCTGGAGGGTAGGGAGGCTCTGCAGAGGGACCTGAACAGGCAGGACTGCTGGGCTGAGACCAATGGCATGAGGTTTAACAAGGCCAAATGCCGGGTCCTGCACTTGGGGCATAACAACCCTATGCAGTGCTACAGACTAGGAGAAGTCTGAATAGAAAGCTGCCTAGAGGAGAAGGACCTGGGGGTGTTGATTGACAGCTATCTGAACATGAGCCAGCAGTGTGCCCAGGTGGCCCAGAAGGCCAATGACATCTTGGTTTGTATCAGAAACGGCATGACCAGCAGTTCCAGGGAGGTTATTCTCCCTCTGTACTCAGCACTGGTGAGACCACACCTTGAATACTGTGTTCAGTTCTGGGCCCCTCACTACAAGAAGGATGTTGAGGCTCTGGAGCATGTCCAGAGAAGAGCAAAGAAGCTGGTGAGGGGGCTGGAGAACAAGTCTTATGAGGAGCAGCTGAGAGAGCTGGGGTTGTTTAGCCTGGAGAAGAGGAGGCTGAGGGGAGACCATATTGCTCTCTACAACTACCTGAAAGGAGGTTGTGGAGAGGAGGGAGCTGGTTTCTTCTCCCAAGTGACAGGGGACAGGACAAGAGGGAATGGCCTCAAGCTCTGCCAGGGGAGGTTCAGGCTGGACATCAGGAAAAAGTTTTTCATGTTCCAGTCATTGGGCACTGGAACAGGCTGCCCAGGGAGGTGGTTGAGTCACCTTCCCTGGAGGTGTTTAAGGGATGGGTGGACGAGGTGCTGAGGGGCATGGTTTAGGGAGTGTTAGGAATGGTTGGACTTGATGATCCAGTGGGTCCCGTCCAACCTAGTGATTATATGATTCTATGATTTTAAAACTCTAGGAGATTTGGAAAGAACATTTTCCCCTGCCAGACCCAATGTGGGATCCAGACAGCCGCAACACACTGCTGGATCCTGGGTCAAGGGTAGGAATACAACAACTAGGTTTTTGGTTTTGGGCTAGACTAAAAGAGGAATAGTGGCTCATGTGAAGGAAGACTGGCGGGGACCTGGGGAATCCACCCTCGCGGATCCACTGGTTATAATGAAGCCAGGGAAAGAGGAAAAGAAATTAGAATTTTAGTTGACACAGAGGCAACGTATTCAGTTTTGAACTAAGCTTTGATGTCCCTAGGAAATGACTACATCGTGGTAAATGGGGCAACTGGACAAAATGAAAAGGTATTTTTGTGAACTTCTAAGATATAAACTGGGAATACAATGGGGCATCCACAGATTCTTGTATATGCCCAACTCACCCAAGGCACTTTTGTGGAAGAGATTTATTAGAACAATTGGTGCAATAATCAAATTTGAAAAGGGAGCGATTACTCTGGAGGTAAATGACCAGCAGTATATAGGCTTCGTAGGTGCATTCCTAGGATCAAGATAAACAGGGCTTCTAAGCAATTTGCAAGTCTTTCAACAATTTTGAACTCAGTCCACCTCTGCCTCCTGTCTATGGAGGAAGAACATCCCCTGGAAAGCTATCCCTCTCAATTCCGCTGGTACTCTGTTATACGTCAAACAATTCACAGAGTATGCTTATGACATAAAACACACAACGTATAGCAGTGATCACTTGCTTCGTTCATCTCCGGCTGCTTCCTTCGCAGGAGAGCAGAACCACAGATTGTAACTCTCTTTGCACTCAATTGCGTGTCTCACGCTACCACGCACTCACATACAAACACTCCACGACATATGAGAAGTTTAAAATGAGCTCTTAGCGATGTTAAAATATACACGTTACCGATACTGAGGATTTGCAACAGATGTAGAAGATGATAGCCATCCCATATATGACATATGCATATCTCATATGCAGCACTCCTGCTTCCTCAGCAAGGAGTACCCAATTCATAATACTACTATATACAATAATAATATTATCTTATCTATAATACCATATATAATACCATAATCCCTTACTCTGTCTCTACCGCCTTATGAGAATCTTGGGATTATATTTTACCTGGTGCTTTGCTATCACAGCAGGGAGCACCCATACCAGACCACAGTAGCGAATTTGCTATTTTACCCAGGGGTGGGCAGTGCCACCTCCTCACCCTGCACAAGTAGGGGATTCATATCCCCCCTCACAGCCTTACGGGGTCTCGGCAACACGACCCTAACCCTTTCTCATCACGTGAGGCATCCCATACACAATTTACAGACTCTTCTCCTAATTCTCCTGCAGGTACATCCAAATTATCATACCATATCATACATAAATCACATACCTGGTCCACCCGCTGATGGGCCGTCTCTCCCCCCGCAGCGATTGGGTAGAGATGGGAGGTTCTCTGGAGAAATAGCTTACCGGGGCATGCCTTAGAGTGTCCCACTCCCCACTGATCCTGCAGCCCGGCAGAGAGGGTGTCCCGTCTGGGTCGGCAAATTGATTTGCAGAATCAAACCCTATAACCGAAAATGAGTTATAAAGCAGGTATGTTTCTTTCCAGCGCTGGCGTGCAAGGGGGTTCTCCTCCTAGCTTGCACACCGCATAACTTAACAAACAGCTACTTATAGTGTAAAGACATGCATAGTTATAAGCGCCTACTACATATTCATAACCTTTCCCGCTTCGTATTATAATTAGTTCTGGAAGGTTCGCTCCAGTCTTGCGCCTGCGTAGTGCCTCCTGGTGGTCGTGGGCCGCGGTCTTAGGGATGAAGCAAGAAATCTTCCGAGGGATGAAAAGAGTTTTTCCCCTTGAACTGTGTGCAGGCACAGTCTCTTCTGGTTGTTTTCCAGCTTTCTGCATTCCAATGCCCACTTATCAGTAAACTTCTGCTAGTTGGCTCCTTCGTTATCAACTTCCAAGGTCTTCAAGGCGAACGATGCCAAGCTCTAATGAACACTCCCAACCCTCCCTTGTCTGCTTTCCCTTATCAAGGGCTTAAGGTACTCCTAAGCTACTTCTCAGCTAAGCTTCCTGGCACAGATGGGATAACTACAACACAGTGTGGTATGGCAGGGTTGTGTTTTTAAGCACATTCCTCATGGATCTGAGGCTCACTGCTGGTGGATCGTGTCAAACGGGAGAGGGAGTGTGCATACCATCCAGCCACCTGTATCTCCACCTGAGCTTTTATTTACTTTCCCGTAAGACTTCAAAAGCCTCCATCCTCCTACACCACCGCCCCACCCCTCTGTGCTCCTATGACCCCTTGTTCTGCATTCTCGGTCCTATTTTGTCTGCTCTGAGCACACACTTCCCTGGGAACCTTGTCCCTCTGTTTTCATCATAGCAGGAATGCAAAATTGGAGCCACCTCCAGCGTGCGGCAGTGAGACGCATCCACACCTTTTTGCAGAATGTTTTTTCAATATATGGTAAACCAGGTTATCACCCAAAAAGGACAGGTCATCATCAAAGGCTATGGGTCTGCAAGAAGCTTGCCTTGTCAGTGATTAGTTTTTTCCTTCTGTTTAATTTTTTTTTAAATTTAAAGATGACTTTAAAGATCATCCAGTTCCAACCCCCCTGCGATGGGCAGGTGTCAGAAGAGATGGTAAGCAGGAAATGGCCACGAGTGTTGTTGGGCCACTGGAGCAGGACTGCAGAGTTTGATATCCAGCAAGCCGCCAGCCTGAGAAGAATCAACATCGGTGGCAAAATAAAGAAGGCATGAAAACAATAACAGTGGTCACGAGGAGCTTGGAAGGAGAAAACCATGTTGTGGAAATTTTTATGAAGGACTTGCAAGACTGGTGTTGACATTTTTAGGAAGGTATAAATACGAGCTTGTAATAATAAACTTGGTCTTAACTTGAAATGAAAGCTGAGTCCATGCATGTTAATACGCCACAGGCAGGGACACCTCCCACAAGACCAGGCTTCCCAAAGCCTCATCCAACGTGGCCTTGAACACTTCCAAGGATGGGGCAGCCACAACTTCCTTGGGCAACCTCTGCCAGTGCCTCATCACTCTCATGGTGAAGAAATTCTCCTTGAAATATCAAACCTAAATCTGCCCCTCTCTGGTTTATACCCATTCTCCCTCATCACCACAAGCCTCTATGAATAGTCCCTCTCCAGTTCACTTGTAGGCCCCTTTCAGGTACTGGGAGGTTGCTATAAGATCTCCTCTGAGCCTTCTCTTCTCCAGGCTGAACAAGCCCAACTCTCTCAGCCTGTCCTCGTAGGGAAGGTGCTCCAGCCCTCCGATCATCTTTGTAGCCCTCCTCTGGACCCGTTCAAACAGTTCCATATCCTTCTTACATTGAGGATTCCAGAACTGGACACAGTACTCCAGATGAGGTCTCACAAGAGAGGAATAGAGGGGCAGAACCACCTCCCTTGCCCTGCTGGCCACGCTTCTTTTGATGCAGCCCAGGATATGGTTGGCCTTCAGGGCTGCGAGTGCACATTGCCAGCTCATGTCAAGCTTCTCATTGACCAGCACCCCCAAGTCCTTCTCTGCAGGGCTGCTCTCAATCACATCATCTCACATCCTGTATTGACATTGGATATTGCCCCGACCCAGGTGTAGGACCTTGCACTTGGCCTTGTGGAACTCCATGAGGTTCTCAGAGGCCCACTTCTCCAGCTTGTCCAGGTCCCTCTGGATGTCATCCTGTCCTTCCAGTGTGGCAACTGTACCACTCAGCTTGGCGTCATCTGCACACTTGCTGAGGGTGCACTCGATCTCGCTGTCTATATCATTGATGAAGATATTAAAGAGCACTGGTCCTGTTGGAAAAACATTAATTTAGCTGAAGAATTAGGGCCCAATTAAAATAAGATTAGAATTATAGGTTATGTATGTTGTATTTAGCATTTGATAGATATTGTGTTTAGCATTTAATTTTGTTGATCTTTATAGTTAAGTTTGTGCAGACTTTGTGTCTGTCTCTGTAGACAGTGACGGTTTTCTCACAAACCACATATAACCTTCACGAGTATGATATTAGGGAGTGCTTAGAAAGAATGTACTAACAACCTTATCCGAGCAGAGCCTACACTTTTACTAACAACCTTATCTGAACACAGTCTACATTTGTGAAGGCCAGAAGCATACCAAGGGCAGTCAAGTGAAGATAAAGAAATGCTGGTGTCCACACAAATGATGAGACAATCCTCAAATACATATGCATGAAGAAATGATGTAATCTGTTGAATATACATTAGATTGCAAAACATTAAGGGTTAAATTGCGGATGCGCAGGGATCGTTTTGGAACCTGATTTGGGTTTGAATACCCCTGGTTCCCGGGGCCTGGAAATAAAGCACCACATATAACCTACCTGGAATGGTTATGTGTTTGTCTCCACGCTAACAAGGTGACTACGATGTCGATGTCATCTTTATTGCGCAGCTAACATATTTATACTAGTAACGTGTCCGATGATGATTGGTGGTTATGTCAAACGAGGGGAACATAGATTGGCTAATACGAAAGGGTCTTCTCTCTAAACATTTGCCTCACTTAACGACAGTTTCCTGCCATTCAACAAGTACCCGCGATCAAGCCAGCAATCTTTGTTAAAGTTCTTATCTCACTCCCTCCCAGGGCCTGTGGCCGACAAGCTCCAGCAGGTCTGCTTTTATCAACTGATCCGTGCTGGGGGTTTTCTTGAAGCCAGACAGATCCTGTCCCACATCTCCCCCTTCCTGTTGCACAACAAGAATCTTTTTCATAGATCGCGCTACCAACCTTTGCAAACATTGTAATAAACATGGCAATAAAAGTAATAACAAAATAAAGACACCTAAAGCATATAAGACCTTTTTTACAAGGCTTCTCAACCACCCTGAAAGTCCCCATCCTTCAAAGAGTTTATCTAACCAGTCCCAACTATCACTCTGTTGTAATTTGGAGACTCCAGTCTTAAGCTGTTGAATGCTCACATGAATAGATTCCGAGTGGTCGGAAAGATTCATGCAACACATACCCTCAAAATCCTCACAACCATGTCCTTGCGCCAAAAGCAAAAAATCTATTGCGGCTCTATTTTGTAATGTAACATGCCTAACACTGTTAACATCAGTTAACAAGCCACTCAAAGCCATTGAAGTAGCATTAGTCTGCTTACTCAACCAACATCCCAAATTTGTCAGCTTTGTCAAGGCTGCTGCAGTTGCTACCCCAGGAGCTAATGCTGAGGCAGCTACAATTTCTCCAGGTTCCCAGAAAGGTGACTGTACTCTTACAGTCAGCCCCAAATTGATGGATAGATCGTTTATTTTGTTTACTTCGTTTCTTGTTATAAATCATAGTGAGATTGGGAGTTAGTAACGTAAGCTATCCAAGGCTACATAGCCTGCAATTAAATTTTGAAAATATTCCTCTGCACACTTTACCTCCATTAATCAGAGGAAAAAAATTCTACATGCAAAGCAACTGGAAAAGAAAAAGAGCGTGATACTTTAGGAAAGATATGACTATACAAGGCTGTAGCGTTTCTATACACAGGTAAAGTAGCATTTACATTCTGACCTTTTTGAGTGATGTTATAGGTACAATTATACATTACACAAGCATCCATTATTACTGACCTATTTCGCTGGAACCTATCTTGGACCGCTGTCTGTAATGACACAAACATAACATCTTCCTGTCATTTTTAGCTCAACAGGTCCTTCCCATTCGCCTGAGTCCCAGTCTTTGTATAGTACTTTGATACCTTGCTGGTCCTGGTTATTCAGTCCTGACTCTAGCGATTGGTGATGGATTACAATAGGAGGACTAGTTCTATTTCCAGTTAAATGTAAAGAGTTCAAAAGTTCAACACATAAGTCGCCTTTGCAATTCTTTCACTAGGAGGTAACATTTCTCCCTTTTTTTTTTTTTTTTTTTCAGTTTGAGAAGCTTTACTTTTAAAAGGTACTAATTGTGCTCTTAGACCAAATGCCTGACCATCAAGTCGCCTATGAGCTTCTCTCTGAGTAATGGCTTTTTCAATTTTGCCCAAAGTTTATTGTGCATCACTCCTAAAAGTACGAGGTGCTGTTAAAGCCATGTCCTCCCTTAAGAAGATCAAATAATGGACTTAGTTCTGCATTAGTTATACCCAAATAAGGTTTAACTCGACTGATTGTTCCTAGGAGCTTTTGTAAGTTGTTTTAACTACTATTTGCAATTTGGCTTGCTGGGGTTCAATTGTGGCATTCAACTCACACACAGCCACAGGGCTGGGGGGTTTGGTTTTTGGGTTTTTGGTTTTTTTTTTTTGTATTTTTTCTTTTTCCGTTTTCTTTTCTGTTGTTCTTTCTGTATTTCCTATTTTCTTTCTTTTTTCTATTTTTTGTTTGTTTGTTTTATTTTCTCTCTCTCCTTTCTTTTTTCTTTTCTAGGTATTTTAAAATCTTGTCATCTGCAGCCTTTCACTTCAAAGGTCCCAGGTAAATCTACCTGTTTGCCGGCTTAGTGGACGTTTGAGATTGAAAGGTCTCAGAGTTGCATTTTTAAGATTAATCACAACAGAGGCTCAATATAACCAAAACCCAATTTGCAAGTCTTACAAACGTTTAAAGCGCTTTAAACACACACACGCATACACACACAGAACCACTCTTTTGAGAGCTGGCTTAATATACCTATACAATATTGTTTACGACCGGTCAATAAGAATAGCATGATGGTATGAGTATTTAAACTATACACAGTACCGAACACACACAACACTTAAAATGTGCACATATATTATAAAATAAGGTTTGTATCAAAATAGTCTTTGGTTGTTACAGCATTTTCATGGCAGAGGACTATCCTATGACGGTTGTGAATTATTCATGCATACAATGGAGCCGGTGGCTGTTTCGAGCACTGGGGCGGTGGGCAGCTTGTCAGTGAAACAGTCACTACTTTCTCTTTTTACAGCTTTTCGAATTTCTTTTATCGCTTCATAACTAACTGATTTCCAGCGAAGATCTGGTGTTTCCTCTGCCACGCCATCTTCTTCCTCCTCTGATTCCTCGCTATTATTTTATGCAGCCCTGTTCATTCTTTATCTCTCCAAAGGCTTATGATGTCGGGCGGCAGATCCCTTTTGGATGATCCAGGCATTCGGAAAGGTCCTGGATCAAAGGGATCCTCCTCAGGAGGATAGCCAGCAGAGCACAGTTCTGGTAGCGCAGAGGGTCCATCCTTTACTAGTGGTAACGGAGGGATAACTGGAAAGTCCTCCTCCCCCTTCATCTTGTCTTGGGGGCTCTTTTCTTGTTCTTTTAAAGTATCAAAAATACTCCTCCACCACGGGAGCATACGCTGTGCTTCATCATTCCCTGTGCTTGCTGCATCCCACAGTTTAACCCCCACATCATCCCAAAGTTCCCGCGTAAAGATAGTAGACTCAGTTACAGTGGGTATTTTTGCCTTTACCCATTTAAGTATGATCTTAAGATCATGCCCAGAGATTCCTCCCATGTTTTCGAAGGAGGGCTTTCATAAGTTCATATACGTCTCTTTCAGGGGAAAATATGTGGTTCCCCATGCTTCCCACAGCTCACCTCAATTCTTCAGAGGGATTGTTCCTGGCCAGGTCCTGCTTCCTTTCAGCAGCTCATTCAACGTTCCGAGGGACTCGCGGCATGCCACGCAGATAGGTGGTTGTAAACCGAATCACATCGGGGTCACCAATTTGCCTCGATTGAGAGACAGGACACAGCTTGATGCAAGCAAAATGTCGTCTTTATTGTGCAACTAACATATATTTATACTAGTAACGTGTCCGATGATGATTGGCGGTTATGTCAAACGAGGGGAACATAGATTGGCTAATACAAAAGGGTCTTCTCTCTAAACATTTGCCTCACTTAACGACAGTTTCCTGCCATTCAACAACAAGTACCCTCGATCAAGCCAGCAATCTTTGTTAAAGTTCTTATCTCACTCCCTCCCAGGGCCTATGGCCGACAAGCTCCAGCAGGTCTGCTTTTATCAACTGATCCGTGCTGGGGGTTTTCTTGAAGCCAGACAGATCCTGTCCCACACTTAATGCCTTCTTTGCCTCACTCTTTAACAGTAAGGGAAGTTGTTCCCCCTGTGTACAAACTCAGGAGTTAGAGGAGCAGAATGAGGCTCCCATGATCCAAGAGGAAGCGGTTAGAGACTTGCTTGCCCAGCTAGACACCCACAAGTCTATGGGGCCGGATGTCCTTTCCTTGCCCAGCTAGACACTCACAAGTCTATGGAGCTGGTGGATGTCCTTTCCAAACCCCTTTTCATCATCTTCCAGCCTTCCTGGCTGACTGGGGAAGTTCCACTGGACTGGAGGCTGGCTGATGTTGTGCCCATCTACAAGAAGGGTTGCAGGGAAGATCCAGGGAACTACAGGCCTGTCAGTCTGACCTCAGTGCTGGGGAAAGTCATGGAACAGATGATCTTGAGTGCTATCATGAAGCACATGCAAGAGAACTGGGTGATCAGGGTCAGTCAACACGGGTTCATGAAAGCCAGGTCTTGCCAAACTAACCTGATCACCTTCTATGACAAAGTGACTCGACTACTGGATGGGGGAAAGGCTGTGGATGTAGTCTTCTTGGACTTCAGTAAAGCCTTTGACACAGTTTCTCACAGCATTCTGATTCAGAAACTGTCAGCCTCTGGCCTGGATGGGCGCTCACTCTCCTGGGTTGAAAACTGTTTGGATGGCCAAGCCCAGAGAGTGGTGGTAAATGGAGTTACCTCCAGCTGGAGGCCAGTTACAAGTGGGGTTCCTCAGGGCTCGGTACTGGGTCCAGCCCTGTTCAATGTCTTTATCAATGACCTGGATGAAGGCATTGAGTGCACCCTCAGCAAGTTTGCAGATGATACTAAGCTGGGTGGAAGCGTGGATCTGCTGGAGGGTAGGGAGGCTCTGCAAAGGGACCTGAACAGACTGGACCGCTGGGCTGAGACCAATGGCATCAGGTTTAACAAGGCCAAATGCTGGGTCCTGCACATGGGGCACAACAACTCTATGCAGTGCTACAGACTAGGAGAAGTCTGACTAGAAAGCTGCCTAGAGGAGAAGTGTCGGAGTGGGAGGCGGACCCGGAGTAACGATGGAGTCTCAATATGAGTATGATCGTTCTCATTTATTCACACACTTAACACTCCTTATATACTTATCCTAATAATGCACGGGCTAATAAAACAAATCATAATTGGTTATGTCATACTGTTCACATCCCTTGTGCTGTTACATAAATGGTTAGATGCTCTCAAGCACGCGAAAGGGGCAGATACAAAGTTCTCATAGGCTTCACGACTCTTCGGGACTTTCCAGCGCTGAATTCCACATTCTTGTATTCTGCTCCCTTTTATCTTATCTCAAGGTCAGGACTAGCCACAGACAGCAAACTCTGGATTGTTCACTGCTATTAAATCATGCCCTCGTTCACTGAGCCATTCTTGCACAGAGAAGGACCTGGGGGTGTTGATTGACAGCTATCTGAACATGAACCAGCAGTGTGCCCAGGTGGCCAAGAAGGCCAATGGCATCTTGGCTTGTATCAGAAATGGCCATGACCAGCAGGTCAAGGGCGGTTATTCTCCCTCTGTACTTGGCACTGGTGAGACCGCGCCTTGAATACTATGATCAGTTCTGGGCCCCTCACCACAAGAACGATGTTGAGTCTCTGGAGAGTGTCCAGAGAAGAGCAACGAAGCTGGTGAAGGGGCTGGAGAACAAGTCTTACGAGGAGCGGCTGAGAGAGCTGGAGTTGTTTAGCCTGGAGAAGAGGAGGCTGAGGGGAGACCTTATTGCTCTCTACAGCTACCTGTAAGGAGGTTGTGGAGAGGAGGGAGCTGGCCTCTTCTCCCAAGTGACAGAGGACAGGACAAGAGGGAATGGCCTCAAGCTGCACCAGGGGAGGATCAAGCTGGACATCAGGAAAACATTTTTCACGGAAAGTGTCATAGGGCACTAGAACAGGCTGTCCAGGAAAGTGGTTGAGTCACCTTTCCTGGAGGTGTTTAAGGGACGGGTGGATGAGGTGCTGAGGGGCATGGTTTAGGGATTGATATGAATGGTTGGACTTGATGATCCAGTGGGTCCTTTCCAACCTAGTGATTCTATGATTCTGTGGTTAACTGTAGTACAGTCCTCTGCCCCACCTCTTTCCGATGTAAGATCTCTACTGAATACCACTAATCCAGTCCTCTGTCCTCCACTACCAAGTGAAACTTCTGAGGATGATAGTAATTCAGATGGGCACAAATGTGGGAGTCCACAGCGGGCTGAGGACCCCTGCTTACTGCACCCGGAAGGAGATCATGGGGCGGGAGGTGGGCAGACAATATAGGACCGTACACAAAAGTAGTACCATCCATTCACAGATTGTTTATATATAAGCTAATCCAATCATACGGAGACGCGTGTGTTAATAAAGGGTATAACAGGCGCGTGTAAGATCAAGCGCGCGCCGGCCAGCCATGTAACTTCAATAAAGAAACTTGCTTCCACATCACCGTGTCGTGCCTCAACAGCAACACACAAGTCCCCCTCCTCCAGGAGAGAGGTGCAGCTGCAGGGAAAGGTCAAACTGCTGCAAGTTTTTACCATGATTTATTCACCAGATGCAGATCTTTGCTGGGAATCAGCTAGTTATGAAATGATAAAAGAAATTAAAAAAGCTGTAAACAGAGAAAGTATTGACTGTTTCACTGCCAAGCTGCCTGCGCCCTCCCCCCAGCGCCTGAAGCAGCCGTTGGCTCCATCACAAGCATGAATAATTCACAGCTGCCACAGGATAGCGCCCGATGTTCACCCATCAGAGGGCGGAAGTGCAATGACACAGGAACCGGAAGTGTCCACAGTAGCCGGCTGCACTGATAAAGTGCGGTGTGGACCAAGCTGTCGGGCTAAATTATACCCGCCTCTTCCTCCCCCTCCCAAGACTGTTGCATTACCAGAAAATAGTAGCGAGGAGTCAGAGGAGGAAGAAGATGGCATGGCAGAGGAAACACCAGGTAACTCCACTGAACTTAGAGAGTTACAACAACAGGTAGAATCAACAATGCAAAGTCTTCAGGAAAGAATGGAAAAGTCCCTTCGTTCATTAGAAGATCGTATAAAAAACCCAGAAGGTCCAGTGTCCGCTGTCCCTGCCTCCTCAATTAGAGAGATGATTGATAAGCCTTGTGTGCCAATGACACCCTCGGCACCTTTAGTTTATCCCCCACCATATGTCGAGCTTTTATGTCGGCCAAGGACTGGAAACAGGTGGTCTGGAATTATTCAAGATGCTCTCTTAGATGGGGATTGGCAGCCAGCAGGCTCCCTTGCTTTGCCGATCGTATTTAATGCAAATAACCCACAACCTAATTTTGAGCAGCATGACTGGAAAATTCTACAGCAAATAAAGAAGGTGATAAAGGAGGGAAGTGCAGCTGAGGGACAGGTTGAACTGTTCCAAATTTTTCCCATGATTTTTCCCATGATGCAGATCTTTGCTGGGAATCAGTTAGTTATGAAGCGATAAAAGAAATTCGAAAAGCTGTAAAAAGAGAAAGTACTGACTGTTTCACTGCCAAGCTGCCCACTGCCTCAGTGCCTGAAGCAGCCGCCGGCTCCATCGTATGCATGAATAATTCACAGCTGCCATAGGATAGTCCTTTGCCACGAAAATGCTGTAACAACCAAAGACTATTACCTGTTAAACAATTGATATAAACCTTATTTTATAATATATGTGCATATTTTAAGTGTTGTATGTGTTCGGTACCGTGTATAGTTTAAATAGTCATACCATCATGCTATTCTTATTGACTGGTCATAAACAATATTGTATAGGTATATTAAGCCAGCTCTCAAAAGAGTGGTTCTGTGTGTGTATGCGTGTGTGTGTTTAAAGCGCTTTAAACGTTTGTAAGATTTGCAAACTGGGTTTTGGTTATAGGAGTTTGAGCCTCTGTTTCTTTTGATTAATCTTAAAAATGCAACTCTGAGACCTTTCAATCTCCACTAAGCTGGCAAACAGGTAGATTTACCTGGGACCTTTGGAGTGAAAGGCTGCAGAGGACAAAATTTTAAAATACCTAGGAAAAAGAAAGGAGAGAGAGAGAAAGAAAAGAAAATGGGAAAAAAATAGAACAAAGAAAGAAAATAGAAAATACAGAAAGAAAAACAGAAAAGAAAATGGAAAAAGAAAAAAATAGAAAATAGAAAAATAGAAAAAAGAACATAGAAAATAGAAAAAGAAAATGGAAAAAAAAACCCACAAAAACCAGCCCTGTGGCTGTGTGCAAGTCGTGTCCCCCCCCTTCCTCCCCTCCTTTCTCCTGATTTTTTTTGAATGTGAAGTTTTTTTTTCCTTTCAGCTTGGGAGTCCTTATCTCTCTAGGGGAGTAACAATTTATGAAGAACCCTCTGCTTTCCAGTGTCCCTTATCAGATCAGCAACTGCTGGGTCCTAGTGCAGAAAACCATAAAGGGGATTTTAGCCAGACACTAATGAAAGCATAATTTAAGAGTTCAAAAGGAGTATCCTCTGAGAGTAAAAAACTGCAGAGGAATAGAAAAGTTGATGCATTTGCAGCCTTGAGAATTCAGATACAGGTATAAGCCTGACAAAAGGGGCCAAGATTCAACAGTGCCTGGACCGTTACCATAAATGTCGAAGAGGTTGTCACTTTACAAATCAACACCGTTCCAAATATGATATGGGGGGTAAACCATTAACATTAAAGAACCAAGGAAAGTAGCAACTCAGCACGCAGCGAAGACGCGTGACAACATGCTCCCGCTTGGATCTTCACAGCCTCCTCAATCACAATAAGGGATTAATTTGGTACACAAGGTATTGCTCCAAGCTTTTGGTCCTATCCATAATGGTTTAAGTGCTTGATTAGTGGGTCATTCAAGACTTTGCAAAGTCTTTTTGTGTAACCTGGTGTTATTAATTCTGATTTTACTGGACATTTTACTGGATTTTTACTATGGTTTATATTCTTTTTCCACCTGTGTATATCACCCAAAGCAGTTGTGCTGCTCAATTAATACCATTTCAAAGATTGTATTAGAGAAAATAGGCCTTCAAGTCTCACCTGAAAAAATTCAAACCTGGAAATATCTTGAGTGGAAAATTTTGAATGCCACAATTGAACCTCAGCAAGTCAAATTGCAAATAGTAGTTAAAACGATTTACAAAAGCTCCTAGAAACAATCAATAGAGTTAAAACTTATTTGGATATTACTAATGCAGAACTAAGTCCATTATTTGATCTTCTTAAGGGGGACATGGCTTTAAAAGCACCTCCTACTCTTAGGAGTGAAGCACAAAAAACTTTGGGCAAAATTGAAAAAGCCATGAGAGAAAAGTCCATAGATGACTTGATTGTCATCCAATATGTTTGTTTGGTTTTGTTACTCTGTGTCAGGCATTCAGTCTAATAGCACAGTTGGTACCTTTTAAAAGTAAAGCTCCCCAAGCTGAAAACAAAGAAAGGGGGAAAACATTCTCTGTTTACAGCTTTTCGAATTTCTTTTATTGTTTCATAAATAGCTGATTCCCAGTGAAGATCTGCATCTCGTGAATAAATCATGGTAAAAACTTGCAGCACTTCGACCTTTCCCCACAGCTACACCTCTCTCTTGGAGGAGGGGGACTTGTGCCCATCTGAATTACTTTCATCCTCAGAAGTTTCACTTGGTAGTGGAGGACAGAGGACTGGATTAGTGGTATTCAGTGGAGATCTTCCGTTGGAAAGAGGTGGGGCAGGGGACTGTACTACAGTTAATCCTTTGCCTTTACCTTGATATGATTGTTTCTTAACAGCTTCCTCATCCTCAGAATCACTCCACAATGGTGATAGCTTTTTTTTTCCTTGAGGTCCTTTTAGAAGGCGCCTTTAGGTCCTTCACTACCGGACCAGGAGGGTCAGGATTATTTAAGGCACTAGCCTCTGCTAGGTCTTGTTGTGCTTTAAAATCTTTCAGTGTTTCATATAGCAATCGCCATGTTATTAACACACGGGTAGCATTTAAATCTCCCTTTGTGGCATGTTCAAACAGTAATTCACCAGCCTCCTTCCAAGTCCCAATGTCAAAAACACGCGGTGATTCCGTGGGCACGTTCTTACTCCTTAACCATTCTAATAATTCCAGTTTATGTTCTTCATAATGAACTCCTTTCCTTTTCAAAATATGCTTAAATATCTTTACTATTGCCTTTTCTTCTGTCGACATATTTGCCCCATCTTACACTACTTAGTTTCTCAGCTGCTCACCTGAATCTCGTGGAACAGGCGATTATGGGCCCCGGGGCTTTCTCCTTTTGTCTGCTCAGTCCAGCCGGCAAGATGATCGTTCAGCTGAGATGTCTCCCCCATGCACTATCCTTTCCAGTGTCTCTCAGATCCCCAGATCAGCGTCTCTCTTGCTGCGCCACGTGAATGTCGGGGTCACTATTTGGGGAGATTGATGACATGGACTCCAATATCTTGGATCGAAGACAAGTGCTGCATCTGTCGGGGCGCCATTATTAGGGAGCCATTTTAATAGAATGCACACTTTAGTCTCATCATATTTGACTCCTCTCTTTAGTAGGTGCTGGAGCAGGAGTTTTGCAATTGCCTCTTGTTCCGATGATGCCCCCTGCCCCATGATTGCCTGACTCCTCACCTGATTCATGAGGTGATGTCCCGGGAAAGCGTGAGAATCACGGTCCGGCCGATGAGTCCATCGGAGTCGGGGTTCCTGCCAGATGCTTGTTGCGCTGAATACCCCTGTGACCAGGCGGTGGCGCTATCATATCGGGGTCACCGTTTGCACGAATGAAGGACGAGACGGACTCGGTAGGGATGGAAATCGGAGACCTTTATTGCTCTTAGTGAGCTCCTTATATACACAATGTTATGTTGCATCTAAAACTTGGCATCATTTGATTGGTTACAAACAACTGTTCACGCATATAAGTTTATACTACTATTGGTTAGTTGCTACTGTCCATGCGCCTAGATCAAATGCTTACTTGGTTAGTTAGCTTTGCATATTTGACATGCTTTCCCCCTAAGTTATCATGATTTCTACTTTTCTAATTTACACCTCCCTCTCAGCTTCTGGGCATACAGTCATAGCTTACTGTTGCTATCCATTGTTTCCTCTTACCGCACTGTTCATGGTCCTTCAAGGGCATCGTGGCCTTTGTTAATATAAAATGTTTCTACAGACATTGATATTAGAAAACCAAACAATTCAAATAACTATGTTGGTGGATACTGGTGCGGATGTCACCATTGTGGCAGAAAAAGACTGGCCTGAAGGATGGCCATTGGTCAGTCCTCAAGGAATGTTGTTAGGGGTCGGAGGAAACACGCCAACGAAACAAAGTAAACAGATGTTGACATTTCACACAGAGGAAAGATCCAAAGGCTTTGTAAGACCATATGTGGTTCCTATACCCATGAGTCTTTTGGGCAGAGATGTACTCGGACAGATGGGCTGTGTTTTGTCATCAAAAAAATTTTTAATAATGGCCACTGAAGGGCAGCCAATATTCAAGCTGAAATGGAAAGCTGAGAAACCAGTTTGGGTAGACCAGTGGCCATTGACCACAGAAAAGGTTGCCATCTTACAACAGCTGGTACAAGAACAACTGCAGGCTGAACACAAGCCTACCAGCCCTTGGAACACACCAGTGTTTGTCATTCCTAAAAAATCAGGAAAATGGAGACTGTTACGTGATTTGCGACGGATTAATGTAGCTATGGAAGACATGGGACTTTTACAACCAGGATTACCATCACCTACAATGATTTATAGAGACTGGAACATTTAATTATTGACTTAAAGGACTGTTTTTTTACCATACCTATTGACTGCAGCGATAGTGAAAAAATTTGCCTTTTTGGTTCCGACAACAGACAGGGACCGGTGCAGAGATATCAATGGGTAGTGTTACCACAAGGGATGAAAAATGCGCTAACAATGTGTCAACTTTATGTTGACCAAGCCTTACAAGGTTTTCAGAAAAAATATCCACAGCTATTAGTGTATCATTATATGGATAATATACTAGTGACGGGGAAAGATAATTTGGAAAGGTATAAACAGGAATTATGTGACACGTTGCAAAAACATCAGTTGCAAATCGCACCATAAAAGGTGCAGAGTGTTGCACCATGGATGTATTTGGGGTGGGAAATTTTGGATAAAACCATCAAACCACAAAGAGGGGAGTAAAGGGGTCAGCATTTGTATCAGAGATAATAAATAATGGTCCATTGTTGGGCATGCTATATATAGAGAGACAAATGATATATATATTTGTTTAAATATTGTACAGTTGAATGTTAAAGTAGGGTAAGCAACAATTCTTAGCCAACTTGCAGTGAGAAAGTATGTGACTGTTTTTACTTAACTAGGCAGATAACAGGCAGGGAATCAGATGAAAAAAAAGTAGAAAACCATTTGGAACTGCCTGGTATTTACAAGACCTTGAAGCAGAGCCCAAGGAGCATGAGTAGTCAGGAAAGGTGTTATGAGAACAGGGCCTGGTGTCAAAATCACTGTTAGTGTGGGACAAATAACAAGTTGACACTCGGCCTGCTCACGTGCTGGCCACACGAGGGGTGGGTGATGCTGCTAACCCTTTTTGCAGTCCGAGAGGAGGATAAAAGGAGCTGGGCTGGACAGGTCATGTTGAGAAGGAATGCATGCACGTCTTTGAATGGGGGGATGCCCTGAAGGTGCAGTACCATGACGGTCTGGGCACCATGCTCCATCACCTTCTCCTGCTTGGTGACTGACGCCAATTCATGAGTCCGTAAGCTGATAAGTTTTTATGTAGCTAGGTGTAATAGGTTATGGTATAATAGCGTATTTGAACAATAAAGCATATTTGATTTAACTGTGATTTAGTGGTCCTGTCTTTGCACACTGGTATCTATAAATGAACCTAATACAGCATTGTGGTAATTATTATGGTAATTATTATGGGAATTATTGTGATATATTGTGGTAATTTTGAGCTCACAGTATATACGGTCTTATTCTTGTGTATGCTTGTACGGTGATGACCAGAGTGCGTGAGAGCTTGGTTGAGAACATTCTTTTTGGGTTAAAATATGGGAACTGGTTCCTTGTCTGAACCCCCCCTCCTTGTTTGCTGTTGGGATGTATTCTTAAATACTGGATTAAGTTTGGAAGTGATCACTTAACTAAAGGGAAATTAACTGATTATTAAGGAATAATCATGAAGTGCAAAAGAAATGTCATTTGTTGGTGAATGATTCTAATGTGATGATGATGATGATGAATAAGGAAAAGGAAACTCCTAGGTGTTGTTCTGCATGCAGTACTGGAAAAAGATGTATAAAAATACAGATGAGCGGGAGGATATACAAATGTTGGTAGCAAATGATGATGATGTTGAGTCAAATTTGGGAAATGTTGCTGAATCTGAAATGGGTCAGGACACTTCTTGTGGAACTGAAGAGTTTAGCCCAATAGCGGGCAGAACAAGGGCTCATCAGCACCCAGTAAATACAGGCACCTTTCTTTAAGGGAGGCAATTGGATCCCATGGTTTGTCTGTCTATGTAAAGATATGCAAGTTTTACCAGATACTTTGCTTCACCCAGAGGAGGTGTGATTGCTAATCGAAAAGGCTAATGAGGAGAATGGAAGGATTAATTGAGAGGACCCAGACTGGAATCCTAACTCAGAATGGGATAATTTACTGATTAAACAGTACCAGCAGTTGATTTTGTATGGCATTAAGAGGGGAGTGCCTAGACAGAGAAATCATCCAAATTATACTGAGTAATCCAGGGACCTGACAAGGATCCAGTGCCATTTTATGAAAGGCTTTGCACAACAGTTAAATTTTTGGTAGATAAAGGTGCAGCTTAAAATCATAGAATCACTAGGCTGGAAAGGACCCACTGGATCATCAAGTCCAACCATTCATATCAATCCCTAAACCATGCCCCTCAGCACCTCATCCAGCTGTCCCTTAAACACCTCCAGGAAAGGTGACTCAACCACTTCCCTGGGCAGCCTGTTCCAGTGCCCAATGACCCTTTCTGTGAAAAATTTTTTTCTGATGTCCAGCCTGAACCTCCCCTGGCGGAGCTTGAGGCCATTCCCTCTTATCCTGTCCCCTGTCACTTGGGAGAAGAGGCCAGCACCCTCCTCTCCACAACCTCCTTTCAGGTAGTTGTAGAGAGTAATAAGGTCTCCCCTCAGCCTCCTCTTCTCCAGGCTAAACAACTCCAGCTCTCTCAGCCGCTCGTCTTAAGACTTGTTCTCCAGCCCCCTCACCAGCTTCGTTGCTCTTCTCTGGACACTCTCCAGAGCCTAAACATCGTTCTTGTGGTGAGGGGCCCAGAAGTGACCATAGTATTCAAGGTGCAGTCTCACCAGTGCCGAGTACAGAGGGAGAATCACCTCCCTGGACCTGCTGGTCACTCCGTTTCTGATGCAAACCAAGATGCCATTGGCCTTCTTGGCCACCTGGGCACACTGCTGGCTCATGTTCAATCGGCTGTCAACCATTACCCCTAGGTCCTTCTCCTCCAGGAAGCTTTCTAGACAGACTTCTCCTAGTCTGTAGCACTGCATGGGGTTGTTGTGCCCCAAGTGAAAGACCCGGCATTTGGCCTTGTTAAACCTGATGCCACTGGTCTCAGCCCAGTGGTCCAGCCTGTTCAGATCCTTTTGCAGAGCCTCCCTACCCTCCAGCAGATCCACGCTTCCATCCAGCTTAGTATCATCTGCAAACTTGCTAAGGGTGCACTCAGTGCCTTCATCCAGGTCATTGAGAAAGACATTGAACAGGGCTGGACCCAGTACCGAGCCGTGGGGAACCCTACTTGTAACTGGCCTCCAGCTGGAGCTAACTCCATTTACCACCACTCTCTGGGCTCGGCCATCCAACCAGTTTTCAACCCAGGAGAGTGTGCATCTGTCCAGTCCAGAGTCTAACAATTTGTGAAGCAGAATGCTGTGAGAAACTGTGTCAAAGGCTTTACTGAAGTCCAAGAAGACTACATCCACAGCCTTTCCTCCATCCAGTAGTCAAGTCACTTTGTCATAGAAGGCGATCAGGTTAGTTTGCCAAGACCTGCCTTTCATGAACCCGTGTTGACTGGGCCTAATCACCTGGTTCTCTTGCATGTGTGTCAGAGTGGGAGGCGGACCCAGATGGAGTCCCAATATGAGTATGATCGTTCTCATTTATTCATGCACCTTACACTTCTTATATATTTATCCCAATAGTGCACGCGCTAACAAAACAAATACTAATTGGTTATGTCCCGCTGTTCACATGCCTTATGCTGTCACGCAACTGGCCAGACGCTCTTGAGCACGCGAAAGGGGCAGATACAAAGTTCTCATCACGACTCTTCGGGACTTTCCCGCACTGGATTCCACATTCTTGTATTCTACTCCCTTTTATCTTATCTCAAGGTCAGGCCTAGCTACAGACAGCAAACCCTGGATTGTTCACTGCTATTAAATCATGAGCCATTCTTCCACACATGTGCTTCATGATAGCACTCAAGATCACCTGTTCCATGACTTTCCCCAGCACTGAGGTCAGACTGACAGGCCTGCAACCCTTCTTGTAGATGGGCACATCAGCCACCCTCCAGTCCAGTGGGACATCCCCAGTCAGCCAGGACCGCTGGAAGATGGTGGAAAGGGGTTTGGAAAGGACATCCGCCAGCTCCTTTAATACTCTTGGGTGGATCCCATCCGGCCCCATAGACTTGTGGGTGTCTAGCTGGGCAAGCAAATCTCTAATCGCCTCCTCTAGGATCATAGGAGTCTCAATCTGCTCCTCTAACTCCTGGGTTTGTACACAGGGGGAACAACTTTCCTTACTGTTAAAGACTGAGGCAAAGAAGGCATAAAGTACCTCAGCCTTGTCCTTATCCCTTGTCACTGTTGTTCCTTCTGCATCCAATAGGGACTGAATATTCTCCCTAGTCCTCCTTTTCTTGTTAATGTATTTGTAGGAAGATTTTTTATTATCTTTCACAGACTTGGCCAATTTGATTTCTGGTTGGGCCTTAGCCCTCCTGATTTTTTTCCCCTCATGATCTCACTTCCTCCTTGTAGTCCACCCAAGATGCCTGTCCCTTCCTCCAAAGCTCATAGACATTCCTCTTCTTTTTGATGTCTCTCAAGATCTCCCTACGCAATCAAGCTGGTTTTTTTCCCCACCAGCTCCTTTTCCGGAACATGGGGATGGCTTGCTCCTGAGCTGCTAGGCTTTCATTTTTGAAGAGCACCCAGCCCTCGTGGACTCCCTTGCCCTTAAGGACTTTTTCCCATGGGACTTTGCCAGCCAGCCTTCTGAACAGTCCAAAGTCTGCCCTCTGGAATTTTAATATGACTGTTTTGCTAATCCCCTTCTTCATCTCACGTAGAACTGAAAACCCTATCATCTCATGATCGCTTTGTCCCTGGCGTCTTCCATCATCACATCCCCCGCAAGGCCTTCTCTGTTCAAAAACAGCAGGTGGAGGAGGGAATCCTCCCTTGTCAGCTCACTCACCAGTTGTGTGAGGAAATTGTCTTCTACACGCTCCAGGAACCTTGAAAGAGCCACCTTGAAAGAGAATGCCTCAGGTTAAAAAGGGAAGACTGGCTGCTCACAATTGTAGATTCTGAAGGGGGGGGGGGCAAGGTTTCTCTGAGGATTGGTCCCAACAAGAGCCCTTAATTAATTTGAAAGTGGGGCCAAACAGGAAAGTTGTGTTTTTAGTGGACACACAAGCAGCTAGATCACCCTTACACTGATTAAGGACAGTCTTTTAGAAACTTGTATGTCACCATACAATACTCTGATCTTACCGGTACAGCAATCAGATGGCTCCTACCGGTTAGTGCAAGATCTCAGAAAGATTAATGAGGTAGTCATAAAGCGTCACCCTGTGGTTCCTAACCCTTATACTCTTATGAGTAAAATTCCACATGAACATAAATGGTTTAGTGTAAAAAGTTTAAAAGATGCTTTGTGGACCTCCCCCATGGATCCAGATAATAGGGATCTTTTTGCATTTGAATGGGAAGACCCAGAAATGAGATGTAAACAACAATATAGGCAGACTGGTTTGCCCCAAGGATTCACAGAATCACCTAACTTATTTGGACAAGTGCTGGAAAAAATTTCAGAAACATTCCAGACTGAAGAAGAGGAAATTTTATTACAATATGTAGATGATCTACTAATTTCTGGAACAGCAAAGTCAAAAGTAAAAGAAACCACAAACAGACCCCTGAATTTCCTGGGAGAGCATGGGTTAAGAGTGTCCAAGAAGAAATTACAGTATGTGGAAAAAGAAGTCAGGTATCCAGGACACCTAATCTCTGAGGGTAAATGGAGAATTAACCCTGAAAGAATCCAGGGAATTGTGCAACTCCCTCTTCCCAGAACAAAGAAGAAATTAAGGAAATTTTTAGGTTTGATCGGATACTGTAGATTATGGATAGAAGCATATGCACAGAAAACAAAGAAATTATATCTCAAATTATCAGAGGAAGAAACTAATATATTGAATTGGACAGAAGAAGAAAGAGAAATAGTAAAGAAACTAAAACAAGATCTGATTACAGCGCCAGCTTTGGCTCTGCCTGCCTTAGAAAAACAGTTCCGTCTTTTTATCACTGTTAGTGAGGGTGCTGCCTTAGGAGTTTTAACCCAAGAATGGGGGGACAAAAGAAAACCCGTAGCATACTTAGATAAGTTGTTAGATCCTGTGTCTCGGGGATGGCCAGAATGCGTGCAGGCCGTCAGCAACAGCTTTACTAGTAGAAGAAAGCAGGAAACTAACCTTTGGGGGAAAACTAATTGTTGTTACCCCTCATCAAGTAAAAGCAATCCTCACTCAGAAAGTCAGGAGGTGGCTAACAGATTCTAGAATACTTAAGTATGAGGCAACATTGATTGAAAAAGATGATTTAACTATAATCACTGACCGTCTCTTGAATCCTGCCTCCTTTTTAACGAGGAGGGCTGAAAATACAGTCGATGTGGAACATAACAGTTTAGATCTAGTAAATTACCAAACAAAAATAAGTTTAGATCTGCAAGACGTACCTTTAGATGAAGGGGAAATATAGATGGCTCATCCAGAGTCATAAGTGGAAGAAGACATAATGGTTATGCAGTTATCAATGGGACAGATGGGAAAGTGGAAGAAATGGGAAGTTTACCCAGTAACTGGTCAGCTCAAACTTGTGAACTGTATGCCTTGAATCAAGCGTTGAAATTATTACAAGGAAAATGGGGGACTGTGTGTACAGATTAGCGATATGTGTATGGGGTGGTGCACACATTCAGAAAAAAATTGGAAAGAAAGAGGTTTAATAAATAGCAGAGGAAAGGGATTGGCTCATGAGGAATTAATCAGACAGGTTTTAGAAAACTTATTACTACCTGAAGAAATTGCTGTGATACAGATAAGAGGACATCAAAGAGGAAACTCTTTAGTAGAACAAGGAAATAGAATTGCTGATGAAAAAGCAAAGGAGGCTGCTTTGTACTATGAAACGATGATGAAATTGTCCCTAGTCTCAGAAATAAAATCTCTGCCCAAAAAGCAAATATTCAGCAAAAAGGCAATAGCAGCTTTCAAGGAGTTAGGGGCAGAGGAGTCGGAAGGACAGTGGATTCTCCCTGACAGAAGAGAACTGGTAAACAAACCAGTGATGAGAGAAATTTTAACTGTTCTGCATCAAGGAAGTCATTGGGGAGTTCAGGCAATGTGCAATGCTGTATTGAGAAAATATGCCTGTGTATAATTGTATACGACAGCAAACCAAATATGTAGCAGTTGTATAACATGTCAGCAAGTAAATAAGAAAGCTATGAGAAAACAACCTTTGGGTGGACGAGAACCAGGACTCAGACCTTTTCAGAGCATTCAAGGACATTTTACTGAATTGCCTAAATTAGGAAGATTTAATTACCTGTTAGTATTAGTAGATCATTTGTCAGGATGGGTGGAAGCTTTTCCTTCAGTATCAGCAACAGCCAGTGTAGTGATGAAAACAATTCTAGAACAAATAGTCCCTAGGTATGGGATTGTGGAAAAAATATATATTCAGACAGGGGAAGTCACTTTACTTCACATATCCTACAGGAATTAATGAGAATTTTAGGGACAAAATGGGAGTTTCATACTCCATGGCACCCTCCCTCCTCTGGAAAAGTAGAACGGATGAAACAGACATTAAAGAAAAACCTGTCAAAATTCGTTCTAGAAACCAAATTACCATGGACAAAATGTTTGCCTTTAGCTCTCCTCAGGATTCGAACTGCTCCTAGAAAGGATACAGGAATATCACGGTATGAAATGCTATTTGGATTATCATACCTAGAGGGGAGTGGTGAGGTGCCTACTCTCGAAACCAAAGATAAGTTTCTTAAGAACTATATACTTGGGTTGCCTTCTTCCTTATCATCTTAAGGTTCGTGGACTGTTGGCTCAAACCCTACCTTTGGAATTTCCAGTATACTCATTCCAGGCGGGAGACTGGGTCCTGATACGCACCTGGAAGGCGTCAAAGCTTCTGCCTGAGTGGGAAGGACCATTTCAGGTCCTGTTAACCACTGAAACGGCCGTGAGAACTGCAGAAAAGGGGTGGACTCACTACACATGAGTAAAAGCCTCGCCAGGTCCCAATACTTGGGGAACAGAAGATTCACAGAAGGAAAAAGATCAATAGCCTTCACACTGGAGAACTGAGGAGAATGAATGTAACCTGTGACTGGAAAGAAGGACTAGCATATATATGCTTGAAGTGTCCCCAAGGGCCATTGTTGGTGTTCTAAATTGTGTGCTTGTTTGTACTCGGAATTATAATCTGCAAACCTAAATTCCCATTTTTTTTTGTAAAGCCGGGGAATTCAAAGGCTTCTCTGGTAGTATGCTGCCCCCTAGGGGTAGTATTAAGACACCAGAGGGAAATTTTGACTATCCAAGGGATCCACCCATAGTTAAGAGAAAGGGTGTATCAGTATATCTAATTTTGGGAAACAGGGAATTGGCCAAGAGGACCAGTAAAGGGATACGAATGCTTTTATAAGGAAATACAGGTTAAAAACTTTTGTTGGTTTGTTGCTTTTGTTTTCCTAAACATGGAAGACTGACATAAAATTGTAAACCAAACTGTTGCTTGTAGATTGAACTGGGCATTTGGCAAATGAGTCCAAATTATCATTGTTCAAACTGAAGGACAAAAAGCTGGTTGGATTCGGCACTAAGTAGTGTGTTTTAATTGGATAAACAACATTTATAACGAAGGACGTAATATTTCTGTTGATCATAATAGGGAAAGCCTGTAGTCGGGAAGACCCAAGGTGGCCATGGCTGCATGCACTCAATACACTGTAATTACAGGGATTAGTCCAGCTGATCCTGGATATTGTGACTTGAATTTGACTACTGTGGTTATGCATGGAGATGAGGCACCCTCTAAACAAGAGTGGGTCTGGGATGGACTTAATAGAGTTTTCTCCCTAGTGGAGAAAGTTGTAGAGAAAATCCAAGTAAGTTGCAGAATGAAAAATGGAACAATCTGCAGAAAGGCATCCCAGATATCTGTTACGCCTGTAAAAGGATTTATGAATAGACGCAAGGTGTTTTGCGCCAATCAAGAACCAGATTGTTGGCATAATATTACGCTAACAAGTCCAGTTCTTGTAATTTGTCATTGGTTTCACCAAATTTTGGGCTTTCATTTATGTTTAGAATAAACACAATCATAATCACACCTGTCCCCACCACAGCGCCTTCTTTTTCTAAACCAACCTCTATTCCTGAGAATACTCTCCCTCTGCAACTTTCAGGAAGCAGAACACATATAATTGATGAGATTGCTCAATGGCCATGGTCCCAAGTTCACATTAATCATACTGGACTTTTGGGAGTACGTCCCAGTGACAAAGGTCTGAATTCAGCTACCGTAGTTATGCACGGGAATGAAACATATACAGAACAGGAGTGGGGATGGGACAACTCTTATCAAACGGTTAAACTCTGTGCTGTGCCAGGAGAGAAAATACAAGCTGGATGCTGAGCAGTTAATGGGTTCACAGAAATTAAAACTATATATATTATGGGTGATAAACCAGAAAATTCTAATATTGATTGCTATAAAACTACAGAACTGAAACTAGACTGCTGGTACAATTTCACTTTTACAAAACCTAGATTCATATATTGCTGCTGGGGTTATAAAGGTACAGAGTTGATATTTGAATTTATGATTGACACACAAAGTATATGGGATATGTGTATTACGGGATGGTCATGGACCCATGATTATATTGCTCGTACTGGGCACGTGCCAAGCCTATCTATAGTGGCATTGAGAAATAACATCACTTTTCCTAGACACGTATGGGAAACAGAAGAAGAGGATGATGGCCAGCGAATTCCCTCTTTAACAGGGAACAACGGGGACACTATTTCAATAGGATGACGGATTAAAAACCTCACTGAATGTGCAGCAGCCTCCAAAATTACTGTAAAGAATGTTGGGGGCGAGTTAAAGGATCAAGTACAGGCTTGTCCTTTGGGATGTGAATGTTGGTATACTTTTATCTTATCGCACCCAGTGCTTATAACTTGTTTCTGGGCCAATTCTAACATCCACTCCAGCCTGGCATTCCAGTTCAAAATCGAAGTTGAGCAACTATTCACATCCACTCAACCTCTTATTCAATTGACTCCCCGTGTGTCTACCACAGGTTTTTACATACAGGGCAATGACAGATATTGTTTAACCCCATATGGTCTCTTAGGCAAATAGAGTTACTACTGAATGGTAATATTTCTGCAATTCAGCCTGCTTGTACCCCATTCCTGAAAACCTCCTACATAGGATGGATGGCCTGGTTACACAAGCCAACTCTTTCTCCAAGAAGTTGGAGAAATAGGGGTATTACTGATATTTTAGGAACAGGACTGGGTGTCCTAAACAGCATTGATTCTGAACTACTGATTAATAAGATGTTCACAATAACTATTGATCTGAACAAGTTAGAATATCCCTTACGCTCTTCTCTTTTAGCGTTGACTAACTTAAAAATTGCTACCTCTGCATATTGGAATGAATCTTACGCTGGTGAAGAAATTATTCTGACATAAGGATCTGGAGCAGTTGCTGAAGAACACCAGAGAAAATGGACAAAGAACTCTGATGACAGTATATCATGACACAGAAGAAGTACGTCATGATTTGGAGCCAATAAAGAAAGATGGAGAAAGCCAGTGGTGGGATACACTTTTTGGATGGTCGCCCACTGCTATAGGGCTCTTTAATAAGATAGTCCATCCTGTTGTAATTTTCCTGTTTTTGAATGTAATCTGCCTGCTTTTGATAATAATCCTATATGTTTGGGTTTGGAAAATTGCAGAAGAAATAATATTAACATCTTAGTTCTAATAGATAGTGATGTTAATTCACGTGTAAAAAACACAAAAAGTAAAAAAGAGGGGGAATTGTGAGTCAGGCTACTTGTGTTTTTACCAAATGGAAGTTTTAGCATTAAGATGGAGGGAGGGCCTGATGAGCGAAAGCAGACAGGGGGGTTGGGAATGTTCCCTAGAACTTGGCGCTGCTTGCCTTGAAGACCTGGGAAGTCGATAACGAAGGAGCCAGCTAGCAGCAGTTTACTGATAAGTGGGCATTGGAATGCAGAAAGCTGGAAAACAACCAGAAGAGACTGTGCCTGTACACAGTTCAAGGGGAAAACCTTTTTTTCATCCTGAGGAAGACTTCGTACTTCATCCCTAAGACTCTGGCCCAGGCCCACCAGAAGGCACTACGCAGGTGCAAGACTTCCAGAACTAATTATAATACGAAGCGGGGAAAGTTGTGAATATGTAGTAGGTGCTTATAACTATGCATGTCTTTACACTATAAGTAGCTACTTGTTAAGCCATACGGTGTGCAAGCTAGGAGGAGAACCCCCTTGCACCCCAGCACTGGAAATAAACATACCTGCTTTATAACTCATTTTGGCTTATAGCGTTTGATTCCGCAAAACAGGCCTTGCTGAACTGAACTTATAACCCTATTTCAAAATATGATTGCATAAGCTGTTTTTCACTAAAAAATGGCTGAATGGATAGTTTGCAGAAAGAAATTGATAATAAATAATAATTAATAAAGGTAATGTAAGAAATATCCAGCCAGGATGGATGTAGCCACCCAGACAGAGCCTCAGTGGGCACATGCAGCTACTCAGACACTGGGCTGCAGGGAGTGCCCCCCTTCCACACTGAATCACACCAGCGGTACTGACTTCACTTGTGGAAGTTGTGCTCGTGTGGGGAACTCCTCCGCTAGGTGGCAGAGCTAAGGGAGGAAGTAACTAAACTGAGGACTATCAGCGAATGTGAGAGGGAAATAGACGAGTGGAGCAGCACCCTCTCACAAACTAAGCAGGCTGCCAGAGCAAGCACAGTTGTGAACTACCCATCCACCAACTGTAAGACTGAGGAGATAAAAAATGAGAATTGGCAGCAAGTTCCTGCCCGGAGCAGAAAGCCTGTTGTCCCCATTCACACAACAAACCCCTAGGTTCCCTTGCAGAATAAATATGAGGCACTGCAAGTGGAATCAATCCCTGCAGGCGAAGAGGATGGCTCCCACAGCCTAGAAACATTCCCTAGGCTGCCCCATCCTCAAAAGAACATCAAAACAACCTCCGAGAAAAGAGAAAAGTAATACCCTTCTGAAGGGAACAGAGGGCCCTATCTGCAGACCAGATGCACTGCACAAGAAGGTCTGCTGCCTGCCTGGGGCCTCAGAGAAAGACATCACTAGAAAACTTCCTTCCCTGGTGAAACCCACAGATTATTACCCTCTGCTAGTGTTCCAAATAGGCAACAATGACATCCAGAGGAGGAAGCTGAGGGCAGTTAAGAGGGACTTCAGGGCTCTGAGGAAAATGGTGAAGGACTCTGGGGCACAAGTAGTGTTCACCTCCATTCTAACAATAAGGAATGAAGAGGGAGAGATCAAGAAGAACCAGTCAATTAATACCTGGCTCCAAACCTAGTGTGAGGAGCAAAACTTTGGGTTTTTTGATCACAGACTGGCCCATGCACCTCCAGGCTTCCTTACCAGGGATGGGGCATGCTTGTCTCCTAGGGGTACAAAAATCCTCACCAAAAATCTATCAGGGCTCATAAACAGAGCTTTAAACTATATGTGAAGTAGGAGGGGGACGAAACCAGGCTAGTCAGGAGTGAGCCTGGAAGTGGAACTCCAGTGCCTGAGAGATGGTGTACTGGCGAGGACCTCCAGTATATCAATACAGAGCGAGTGGGGGCAAGTACATCTGGTGAAGGAAAGGATGTAACTGGCACTGATGGGTTAGACAATCCAAGTACCAGTCATTTGGGAATGAACACTATTCCTTCTATTAGAGCAGAGGGATTATCTGCCCAGCTGAAGTGTATTTACACCAATGCACGCAGCATGGGCAATAAGCAAGAGGAACTGGAAGCTATTGTAGGACAAGGAGACTATGATGTAGTTGCCATCACAGAAATGTGGTGGGACGACTCATATAACTGGAGTGCTGCTATAGTGGGATATAAACTCTTCAGGCATGACAGGAAAGATAGGAGAGGTGGTGGGGTAGCCCGCTATGTTAGAGAGTGCTTTGATACCCTCGAGCTCGATTATGGTGATGACAGGATCGAGTGCCTGTGGGTAAAGATCAGAGGAGCCCACAAGAAGGCAGATATTGTGATGGGAGTCTGTTATAGACCATCCAGCCAAGAAGAAGCTGATGAGCTCTTCTATAAACAACTGGGAGAAGTTTCAAGATCGATAGCTCTTGTTCTTGTAGGAGACTTCAGTCTTCCAGATGTCTGCTGGAAGTACAATATAGCAGAAAGGAAGCAGTCTAGGAGGTTCCTGGAGTGTGTGGATGACAACTTCCTCACACAACTGGTGAAAGAGCCGACAAGGGAAGGTACCCTCCTGGACCTTGATGGGGATGTGACGGCTGGAGGGTTCCTGGGGCAAAGTGATCATGAGATCATAGAATTCTCAATTCTAGGTGAGGTGATGTGGGGGGTTAGCAGAACAGCCATATTAAAATTCCAGAGGGCAGACCTTGGACTGTTCAGAAGGCTGGTTGATAAAGTCCCATGGGAGACAGTCCTTAAGGGCAAGGGAGCCCACGAGGGCTGGGCGCTCATCCAAAATGAAATCTTAGCAGCTCAGGAGCAAGCCATCCCCATGTTCTGGAAAATGAACCGGAGGGGGAAAAAACACAGCTTGCTTGAGCAGGGAGATATGGGTGGACATCAAAAAGAAGAGGAATGTCTATGAACTTTGGAAGAAGGGACAGGCATCTTGGGTAGACTATAGGGAGGAAGTGAGATCATGCAGAGGAGGGCTAAAGCCCAACTAGAGCTCAGATTGGCCAACTTGGTGAAAGATAACAAAAAAATCTTTCTATAAATACATTAACAATAAAAGGAGGACCAGGGAGAATATTCAGTCCTTATTGGATGCAAAGGGAACAACTGTGACAAAGGATGAGGACAAAGCTGAGGTACTTAATGCCTTCTTTGCCTCAGTCTTTAATAGTAAGGAAAGTTGTTCCCTGTGTGTACATACCCAGGAGTTAGAGGAGCAAAACAAAGCTCCTATGTTCCAAGAGGAGGTGATTAGAGACTTACTTGCTCAATTAGACACTCACAAGTCTATGGGACCGGATGGGATCCACCCAAGGGTATTGTGGGAGCTGGCAGACATGCTTGTCAAACCCCTTTCTGTCATCTTCCAGCAGTCCTGACTGACTGGGGAAGTTCCACTTGACTGGAGTCAAGTCTTATACCCATCTTCAAAAAGGGTCGGAGGGAGGACCCAGGAAACTCCAGGCCTGTCAGTCTGACCTCAGTGCTGGGGAAAGTCATGGAACAGGTGATCTTGAGTGCTATCATGAAGCACATGCAAGAGAACCGGGTGATCAGGCCCAGTCAACATGGGTTCATGAAAGGAAGGTCCTGCCAAACTAACCTGATCGCCTTCTATGACAAAGTGACCCGCCTACTAGATGAGGGAAAGGCTGTGGATGTAGTGGACCTGGACTTCAGTAAAGCCGTTGACACAATTTCTCATAGCATTCTGCTTAAGAAACTGTCTGCCTCTGGCCTGGACAGATGCACACTCTCCCGGGTGAAAAACTGATTGGATGGCCGGGCCCAAAGAGTTGTCGTAAATGGAGTTAACTCCAGCTGGAGGCCAGTCAGAAGTGGTTTCCCCCAGGGCTCAGTGCTGGGTCCAGGCCTTATTCTATGTCTTTATCAATAGTTAATACATTTTATACTGATTTGAACAACAGGATTGTTGGAATATTACCGTAAGCCCAACTAATCGAAAAGGCAGAGTTTGCCCAAAGTGTACCTGCACTCCCTGGTCTTCCAATTACTGCTTGAATTTCAACTGTCAGTTTATACAAATTGATTTTAATATTTCAATAACACTCTTCCAAAAATTAATATTTTAATTAAAACTAGAGATAACAGGGTTTTTCTGTTGTTTTTATTTTTTATATCATCTCTGAACAAAGACAACATATTAAATTTATCTTTCTCTTTAAGCAGAAATAAAGGACAAGAGTTTTGGTGTTAACATATTTCCTTATATTTTTACAAAAATCCTCAATTCCCTGTTTTTCAGAAAATTAATATAATTAATATAAATCTCAAATCTGCGAAACAATGTATTCTAGGAGTTCACAGTTTTACTAAGAAATGAAAAGTCTTACCTTTCAAATAATTTCTGCAAGTCAAGAATCACATCTGCAATTTTTAGTCACATTTTTTCAGGGAATTCCAGCCCTAGCTGGCTGTTATGCTCCTGTGCCTGACAACACTCTTCTATTCACTTTGATACTGTCCCTAAATACTGTTGGGTTTTTTCCTTGTTCTTTTTGGGAACTTCCTTATCTTCGAGCAATACTCAGAAAATACGCCACCAGAAACCACAGGCTGAAACTAGGTCAGAGTCTCCAAGATCTCTTGAGAAAAATAATAAAAAACCCCACACTCAAATAGTCCAATGATGCAGGTCGAATCAAACAATTGAGAAAATGGACACAAAAAGGAAAAATTATTTAAAACTTAGATTTCTACATCCTGGAAAATCAAATACCATGACAGCAGTGAAAGCTGCAGACAGTAATAACAGTTTAAATTATTTTTTCTGTTTTTTTTTTTTTATTAAACCCCTATTGCAAACAAACACACACTGATGTTCATGCTTTGTTCCACAAGTTACTCCTCATGCACTGATTTAAACCATATTACTTGTAAAACAGGCAGTTTTTCTGAGTCAGAATTTTTGAATCAGGGCCTATGCATGTGTTTGTTATCTAAAATTTTGGCCTGAAAAAGGGAAAGGAAATTAGTATGAAAAACAGGAAGATACATGCAAACACTGGTATGAATTATCTTGGCTGATATTCCCATGAAACAACAACTTTTGGAAAAATGCAGATAACTTATAACTATGTGACAAATGCAGAAAATCTTCAGAATGAACAGAAAAATTAGAAGGGCCCTACAGAATGCTATCTCCTCCAGTCATCCTTTAATTCAGGTAAGAATAAAACCAGCACAGAACTCATGTCTTGAAATTTAAGTATGGGAAGGCTAAGGAGAGATTATTCTTGTCTTTAGTGAGCTAAGATGCATTACTCTGGGGTGCATTCAATAATTAAAGAGATGCTTAAATAGATGAACTTCCTTTTGAATACCTACAGGAAATAAATTTATTTATTCAATATGGAAACAGTATTGTGGCTAGCTTATCTCAACATCATCTAATACACAGTCTTATGAATTTTTTTTTCTTATGATCTGAACCAGAGTGTTTTATCAGGTTTAACCAGCAAGGGAAAAGAGTAGAAAGATTAAAAAAAGATTAGAAGATTAAATCTTCGTTCCAACATATGACTGCCTAAAACTACTTATTTGTAATGTTATTGTAGGTTAGATGCAACATATTTTATTAGATGATAGGACAAATGGTAATTCAGAGACTATTCCCAGACACAACAGGTAACATGAGCAAAATCCCCTCTTCCCTTTCATGATGCTTAC
Source organism: Cuculus canorus (assembly GCF_017976375.1). Taxonomy (NCBI): domain Eukaryota; kingdom Metazoa; phylum Chordata; class Aves; order Cuculiformes; family Cuculidae; genus Cuculus; species Cuculus canorus. Next base: position 4,066,554 of record NC_071440.1, read on the forward strand.
TGGCATGTCCCCTTCTGAAAAGACTCCAATGATTTAACAACTTACAAAAGGTATTGCAATTAGAGTTTCAGCATAGTTTGCAAATACACATTTAGGTATAAACATACTTCTAAAATACAGCAAAAAAGGCTGCATAATCTGTCTCTTGGGAGATATTTTTAGAAAGATTTCAGGAGGTTGCTATTTTTCATCTAGATTCAGATAATGTCAGAATTTATAACAAACCCTTGATTTATGAAGTCATAGTTTATATTGCTATCTATGAGCTAGAAATTGTTCTCAAAATGTATACTAGAGAAGTTGTCTTGAGCCTTTTCTAAAGCAAGTTGTAATCACTGATAAAACTGATTTAAATCTAAAATTGCCTATGATCATTCAAGTTTCCTTTGCAGTTTCTGGGAGAGTGATTTACTTAAGCTGTGTCCTGGTGATATTTCGGATATGTTACATTCTGCTCACATAACCACCTGCCTGTTTCAGCTTTATCATCTCATAAATATAAATACTTCATATTTGACAAAATGGTATGCACAACTGCCACATACTGCCAAAACACCCATGTTCAGTCAATACACAATTTTACTACAGCAATAGGATACACAAAATTACTACTCTGTTGAGAATGTAAAAAGCCACTAGAATTTTCAGTCAAATATAATCTTTATTAAGATTATTCTTTAGATTTGAATAGAATATTTCATTTTGACCTAAAGGAATAGATTTTTTTACTCTGAAACAGTAGAGCAAAATAGCACACATAACCATAGATCAGCTGATCACAATGAGAAACAAAACACACATCTTTGCTCTGCAAACTTTGTATACAGTTTGATAAGTATTTCTGCACTACGTAGATTCCACATGGGATTTCTACTGCAGGGAATATGCCCTAGAAGACACACATGAAAGAATCTAAGAACACAACATGAAGCAGGACCAGACTGAACATAACTTTCATTAATGCATAACATTTCTCAACTTGCTAGCCAGCTCTAAGACATACATCTAAATTGTACAGACACTTTATAATATCACCTTTGGCAAAATTTAGGAAAAAAAATGCATGAAGTTCCATAAGCAGTGGAGTTAAGTCCATCAGCAGCACTACTCTCAAAACTTTCATTTTGGACTTATCTAAACCTGAAAAACAACACAACCAATAGATGTTATATATAGCACTTATGTCCAAAACACATGTGGAGATTATTACAAAGAAAATAAAACAGAATACAGTAGAAAATAATTTTTTCCTCACATCAAACACAAGCCTGAAGTTCACTTTAAGAGTTCTAGTGATCATGTTGGCATACAATTTTGTAAACATCAAGGCAATACAAATAAGAATCTCTATACCAGTATAACAGCAACTGCGTTAGAGAGCCATCTCTTTTAAACTATACACATTTTAACAATCAAAAATAAAACAACACACCACTTAGTTGTAGAGCAATCCTTGACCTTTGAGCTTGCACAATTTATTTCATTTCTGCATATCCTAGTTTCTTCACCTGAAAAATTTGAATAAAAAATATTTATCATAAAGAATCTGCTACAAGGTTTTATTCAGCAATGTTGGTGAAGTTCTTAAAATTACTCAGGGATCCTGTTATTCTTAGCAAACACACTACAGTCAGCAAAACTAAACCATCACACCTCTAGAGAGAGTTGTCCACAGACTACTTTTCAACGGTTCTACAATTCTGATTTTAAAAAGATGTTTGCTAAAATGCTTACTCCAAGATCTTAGACTAATTTAAGCATATCATCCTCCTCAGTGACAAATATTCCAGTTGTCTACAAACATACTAATCAATTAGGATAAGGAATTAAAACATACATGTGCATGTGTGTGTGAAATCAGATAGTCATGCAAAGATGATCCACAAGCACAGGGTGAGGGTAGGGGTTAAAAATTACAGCATATCTAAGTTACTGCGGAAAGGAAGGACAATTGCCTATCTAGCTCTCATAGCTGGTTCCAATTTTATTATTGTTTTGATTACTAATTCTCCCATGCCACCCATAAATTACCTTCAAAACATTAACATTTAAGCTGTGTTATAGCAGCACAATTTTATGCACTGTGACATAACAATAAATTGCTAAGTGACTTTAACTATGCACCTGGAAATAGGAAAAGATAAATTTATATTGTGCACATCAGATCCATGCCTGGAAGGAACATACCTTTCCCAATGCTTCACTCAAGTATATTCCTTTAACTAAAGCTGTTATGTCAAAAGAAGGTAGCGCATTATGGCCATTTGGTGTATCTCATACTGTTAAAACTGCTGTAATACCCATTGACCTTGAAAATTATTTGCAATATGTTCAGTGCAAATACTGAGCACTAGGCTAAAAGTCACTGCCAGTGTGAATATCTTGGTTTTATTTTTAATCATAAACCAAATAATTTTTAAAAGTTGTGCCCAAGTATATAAAGTATATAAAGTATATAAAGTATATATAAGTATATAAAACGTTTGTCTTCTATGCATTTATATGTCTTACTATAGTATATATAAATGGTGAAAGCCCTCCAGCATAACTTATAAAAAAAATACTGATTTCTATACACATAATGTAGTCTAAAAATTCCCAGTGACTGCAATTAAACCTGACAAGACATATGACTAAACAGATAGCCATTCATTTCTACATAGCAATTAAACAATTATTATTCAGTACTGCTCAGCTGTGGATTATACAGAAACAGAGCAATGACCCCAACACCTTTTACAGTGATGCCCACATGTGAAACCCAACACTAGTATAGTCATTCCTCAAGGAGCCTGAGCCATAAAATCATACAGAAGAAATGCTCTCATTTTTTAACCCAGACTAAGGTAAAGATCCATTGTCTAGACAATACACAAAATTTTAGTGGCACGTATGAAGAAAGAAGGCAAAAATTCAAGAACATCATACCTTACTGAAATGCCTCATTTCACAGACTTGTACTGACATTATGTCAAGCCTTCATATATCTTTTTCGCTCTAAAACTGTTAGAAAATGTACAGGACTAGCTATATCCTATGAGATATTCCCTCAAACTATATCCTATGAGATATTCCCTCAAATTATTCAACAGCCTCTTTGTTCTGCTCCACAAGTACCTGCTGCAGATACTCCATACTATACAAAGATTACTTGAGTTACCAGAAGAGTCTTCTTAGTTTTACAGTCTAAAATTTAAGTTTGGCTTATACAATTCAAATTAAGTCACTATTAATTGTGTACATAATAATGTTGTTAATCCAGCTGAGACAGATTCATAGCAACATTCATCTTTAACTTGGCCATTATAGACAGTAAACAATGTATTTTTTACTCACACTTGTATAATGTACAGAGATGCCAATTTCGGATGTACAGGTGATGCTCTATAATAGCTTTCTTTTGCAGTCAGGAAAGAAAAGAACAGTCCTAGATAAAAGGAACTCAAAATTTCAGACACCATATCTACTACATATTTACTGTGAGATCTTCATTAAGACATTGTTTGTGTTTCTAAGTATCATGTCTTAAATGGGATAAAATGTCTCATCTTTCAGGTGAGCTAGAAAGATAAATTAACAAATATGGTAGGCTCATACATTTGAGCTGCTCAAATTCCACCAAGCAAGAAGCTTTTATAAATGCCTATTATTAATACACCATACTTTGAGGTACCCTAAGTCCCTTACAAGCTCATTTAAAAAATAAAGTAAAAACAAACAAAACCCCCACATTAGAAAGAAAGAAAGAACTCTGTGTATAACGCTCATATTACAAGTGAAATCTTGCAAATGTTGAGAATTGGAGAGGGGCAGATTTAGACTGGACATTAGGAAGAATTTCTTCACCATGAGAGTGGTGAGGCGCTGGAACAGTTTGCCCAGGGAGGTTGTGGATGCCCCATCCCTGGAGGTGTTCAAGGCCAGGTTGGATGGGGCCTTGGGCAGCCTGATCTAGTGGGACATGTCCCTGCCCATGGCAGGGGGGGTGGAACTAGATGATCTTTAAGTCCCTTCCAACCCTAACTATACTATGATACTCTGATGCTTCGATACTATGATATTCTGATACTATGAAAATATATCTGTGGTGTTTCATATCTCTTGGTTGACTGACTGGTGAAGTTACAGGGGAATGCATGATTCCATAACTACTGTTTTCATAAATAAGTAAGCTAAAAAAAGCACTCCAGTAGTTCAACAAGGTCAAGTGCAAGGTCCTACACCTGGGTCAGGGCAATCCCCATTTTCAGTACATGATGGGGGATGATGTGATTGAGAGCCGTCCTGCAGAGAAGAACTTGGAGGTGCTGGTCAATGAGAAGCTTGACATGAGCCGGCAATGTGTGCTCGCAGCCCAGAAGGCCAACTGTATCCTGGGCTGCATCAAAAGAAGCGTGGCCAGCAGGTTGAGGGAAGTGATTTTGCCCCTCTATTCCTCTCTTGTGAGACTTCATGTGGAATATTGTGCCCAGTTCTGGAATCCTCAATGTAAGAAGGATATGGAGTTGTTGGAACAGGTCCAGAGGAGGGCTACAAAGATGATCGGAGGGCTGGAGCACCTTCCCTACGAAGACAGGCTGAAATAGTTGGGCTTGTTCAGCCTGGAGAAGAGAAGGCTCAGAGGAGATCTTATAGCAACCTTCCAGTGCCTGAAGGGGGCCTACAAGAAAGCTGGAGAGGGACTGTTCATAAAGGCTTGAGGTGATAGGACAAGTGGGAATGAGTATAAACTGGACAGGGGCAGATTTAGACTAGACATTAGGAAGAATTTCTTCACCATTAGAGTAGCGAGACACTGGAACGGGTTTCCCAGGGAAGTTGTCGATGCCCCATCCCTGGAGGTGTTCAAGGCCAGGTTGGATGGGGCCTTGGGCAGCCTGATTTAGTGGGACGTCCCTGCCCATGGCAGGGGGGGTGGAACTAGATGATCTTTAAGGTCCCTTTCAACCCAAACTATTCTATGATTCTATGATTTTGTTTAAAGAAAAAGTGCAAAATTGTACAGACCACTTGAAGGCACTTTTCTTTATATGCTTGCTTTTAAGTTTACCTCAGAGATTCATCACACATTCAGATACTCTGGATCCTCATTTCATCTGGCTGCAACAGGTAGTATTCATTCCAAGATCCCCAAAACAGACCTCAGAGTAGAGAATAATGGCACATCTTCAGGTTCCTCTCATGAGATCCCTCTAAACCTCTACAGATAGGTAGAAACACCTAAATAAAGAGATGTGGGAGGAGAAGTTTCCTTTGATAAACCAATTATTTCAGTTAGAAGTCAAACTACTGTATAGGTCAACCTATTAAAATGGGAAAACCCTGATATTGATCACAACCTGTTCCTACCTGTGTATCAATTACCCTTGAATTTCAGTGCAATACAGAAAGAAGAAAACCTAAAATTCAAAAGAGTCATGCTTTTAAAACACAATCATCAATTTGACACAAACATACAAAAAATCTATTAAAATCCACCATGCATCCTCAAGTCCTCCCAGTCACTATGATACTGAACAATTCCAGTAGTGTGGAACACAGGGGAGGGAACAATCTGACAAGAGTGAGCAAATGCATATAAATAGATTTTTGCAGTTGGATGTTGGTATCAAGGGCTTAGAAATATCTATTAATACTGACAGACACAGGCTAGGTAAACATTGCACTGTCGAAATTTTGCACAATAAAGGGAGCGGAGGAGTTCTGGCTAAGACTGGAATTTTTCATAAGCTTAGATATTTGCTCTATAATGATTACTGTTGAAGTGATAGACCTGTTGACAAACTTGCACTTAAAGAACTACAGTAATTCACAAGCTATATTGTGAACTGCATGCGATTTAATCTATCTATCTTGATGGATGAAAGACCTGAAATGATCTCCTTAGAACTTGAAAATACAACAAGGTATGGTATGTTAAGCTTAATGCTTACACAGTAGACCCTTCTTGTTTTAAAAGTGCCAAGCTGAGAGATTATTGTCAATGTGCCTCAGAGCTTCTCCTCCATGCCTTTTCAGCAAGAACAATGGCACGGACAGAGTTCAGGTATTGTATTATCAGAGGCTGCCACAGAGTGTTTTAAAAAAACCTATGAAATCTACAACCAGGTTGTTTTCTTTGATGAGAGACCAATGGTAAGAGATTAAAGATAAAATAAATATTATTTATTCACCTTATTTCAAATACAAGCATGCTGCATGTGTGTTTGGATTCTCATATCAGCTTCTGGCCTGCGAGACATATTTCCTAGCAAATAAATCCTAAACCCACCAATAATCTTTCTTTTAGATTCTCTGTGCCTCAATCACTTGTGATTTAATTTTTTTATCTGCAGAAACTGCAATACATGCAAACGGCTTTGATCCAAAACTGGCTATTAGGAAGTTTTCCTACTCAATTTAGTTCTGAAAGTGAGCAAATTACATCAGTGGTCATGCAACTACCAGAGAAAACAATAGCTTAAATATATTTTCTCATATTACTGATTCTTATTTGCCTAATTCACCTCTGTATCATTTAACTGCTGTGTATGATCCATGATGAAATGTATTATAAAAGGTCTGCTATCATAAATCTGACTGTATACAGTACTTCAAGATGCAACTAGACACAAAATTTTATCTTAATCAGTTGGAGAAGTTGGGTGATTTCTATAATATTTTGCCACCCACTCAAATAAGGTTGTAGAGTCCATCAGGAGGTTACCTCCTAAAAGTATCAGACTGGGCTGCAGCTTCCATGAAGTTCCTACAGTATGGGACAACTCCCAGGAGGTGAACTAATGCAAAATTACACTAAACTACACAGAATTAAACTGCAGCTGACAACTATTATTTTTTGACAGGACGGAACTAGTTTTCATAATTATCATGTGATTTGGCCAGATGCTCTGTTAAAATACCATTATAAATAGCATAGCAATAGCTAATTTAGATTTAGTGACATTCATTCTTACTCTGAGGAGTTAATATTTTTGCTGAAAATGCAGTGAATTAGTTGATTACTGCTTATTCTGCATTCAAACATTGAATGCAGTTTCTTATTACATGACTTGAGGAAATCATAGAAAACTACCATTGAGTCCTCTCATAAAATCACTGTCTATTCAGCATATCATACTTGCCTTCCCTAAAAACATACTTTATGCAAAGCAATTGGACTAAGCTTGGTACTATTTATGCCCTTAATTTAGACATAATTAAAAGGATCTGCCCTTAAAAATTGCAGCTGATAAATGCAGAAACTTCCTTTATTACTCTATTACTTATGGGCTCGCAATATAAATATAAACATTTATTTGGTATTTTTAAAAACTATTTTTAAAATATTCCTTTTCAGAAAGGAGAAAAATAGGACATGGGATCACCAGAGAGGGGGATAACATCAGGAAGGAGACACAGAGGATCAACAGGATGTCTGACCACTACAAGGCAACTTAGGAAGAAATATCAATTATGACAGTTACAGGTCCATCACAGAAAAACAAACAAACAAACAAAAAACCCCATAGGAGATATCAGAAAGCAACTAGAATTGACTGCCCTCACCAAAGAAACAGATAAGGCATCATCTAATCCTAAAAACCAACAACTCTGAAGGACTCTGTGAAAAGAGAGATGATAGATTCCAAGTTAAAACAAATGAAGTAATTAAAACAAGCTACTATACAATTAGTAGAAAAGAGATCCATGTCAGAATTTTAAAAATATTTTCTATCGAAATCTACTGTGAGATTTACTCTGCCATCATTTCTTCTAGCATTTAATTTTGGATGTCATACATAACTTCCATCCAGTGAAGAATACACCCATATCATAGGCAGCCAGTTTCTCCAGGAGAATGGTGTGGGAAATAGTGTCAAGGGCTTTACTAAAGTCTAGGTAGACAGTGCTTCCTTCATCCACTAAGTGAGTTATCTTGTCACAGAAGGAGATCAGGTTGGTCAAGCAGGACCTACCTTTCCTGAACCCATGCTGGCTGGGCTTGATCACCTGGTTGTCCTGTACATGCCATGTGATGGCACTCAAGATGATCTGTTCCTGGACACTGAGGCTAGACCGATAGGCCTGTAGTTCCCTGGTTCCTCCTTCTGGTCTTCTTGTAGATGGACATCACATTTGCTAATCTCTAGTCACCTGGGATCTCCCTGGTTAGCCAGGACTGCTGATAAATGATGGAAAGTGTCTTGGTGAGCACTTCTACCAGCTCCCTCAGTACCCTTGGGGTACTGAGCCCCATCTAGCCCCACAGACTTGTGTGAATCTAGGTGATAGGGAATTATCACCTATATTGTGATATTTGTGAAACACTTGACTTAAAATTACAAGCCAAGCTTTCCAGTATTTCCATGCAAACAACTCACATATTAGCGAGAACTCTACCTTTTGCTTTCATTCCAGATATGCTTTTAATGAAGTAATTGACTATTTTAACTTTACGAAACCATTTTTTTGCACATCAAAATTTTGATCATGCATAGAAAAATAAGTTCTATTGCAGGATTTATTTCCTGCATTCATATTTGTTATTGTATGAAGATGACCAGTGGAACCTGTGTACTGTAAAATAGCCACCTTGACAACCCTAATGTAAGACCTTGTATTTCACCACATGACAATGTACATGTGCTCACCGCAATGAATTCCACGCATCTAAATAATAAAAATATTTACATAGTTCGAATTACTCTAAAAACTGATTTCAAGCTATTTGCTAATGAGGGATACAGAAACACTGCAAGACAAATGGAAGTTCTCTAAGAGGGCTGGTATGCATCTAAGATTTTTTCACTGCCCTCTAGTGCATTTTGGGGGAAGGAAAAGTAAGAATATTACAAAATAATGTTTTAGTTGAAAAGCAAATGCTATGTTTAACTCGCCTGACTTTAAACTACATTAGGGTACTCATATAAATAGATGTAAGATCTTAAAGGCTTCTTTTTCAGTTTTCTTCTTCTATCTTATTCCTCATTAAGTAGGTATTCTTTGGGACATTTCAAAAAGTTTTTTCTGTGAAAACAACAGATGTAAAACTGATGATTTTCAAATTTAAAATTAATACTTCTAGTAGAACAAAGGAATAAATAGTTTTAAAAATAATAAGTGGACTCACTGGAAACCAACTAAGACCTTTGAACACATTACAAAAGCCTCAGGACTGGACCATGAAAGGGGATAGTTAATAAAAATTTGTATGAATAGTACTTTATGATTCAGTGATTCCTTTAGAGAAAGTAAGTCCTTTGATCTATGAAAGGAAATCATTAAAAAGTTTGTAATATATTCTCATAACATTTGGTTCTATGAACATTCATCAATCATCAGTTAAAATGGTGCAATTTGAATAAACATTTACAAATAGTAGAAAAGGTAACTCAGAAAAAATTATTCAGGATACTAGTACATTGAAAATAATTGTATTAGGTATTAAAATACAAAAAAGATAAGCAGGAGTAAACAAAGCAAGATCAGGATTGTTTTGTGATCTAGATAGTGTTAGCATCAAGTATGTATAGCCCCTATATACTGCTAAGTGCCCACCTGCAAATAAGAGCTGCCATTGCAGCAGTTGTAAAATATTACATGGGGTATTCTCACATTCATAAAAATCAAAAGTCATCTTTTAAACAAACAGCAGATATTCAAAGAGGCAACAAAATTGCTCTCTAAGGATACCAGTGCAGCAGTTCACAGATCCAAAAGTTTAAGATAAATCATTTATTTACTGAAAATCCTATGAAGACTTGTTTTGTAAAGGAAATGTAACTGCATGTCACTTACACTCTTCCTTCACATAAAATCATAGAATCATTAAGGTTGGAAAAGACCTCTAGGACCAAGTTCAATGGTCAGACCACCATCACCATGCCTACTAAACCATGTCCCTAAGTTTCACATCTACAGGGTTTTTTAACAACTCCTGGGAAGGACATTAGACTTCCCTCGGCAGCCTGCTCCAATCCTTCACTACTCTTTCACTAAACCTCCCCTGGTGCAACTCGAGGCCATTTCCTCTCATCCTATTGCTAGTCACTTGGGAGAAGAGACAAATACCTGTAATATAATATATTCAAATATCTGAGATCGCGCCCCCACCTGTCACGTCCCACTTAAAGTGAGCTCTTTGTAATCACCAGCACAGCGTCAGAGTGATGCAAATCACTTAAGAGGTGGGTATAAACAATATTTTACTAAAAAAAAAGTTGCATGCCCTGAGAACACTGGTGTCACACCTTGGGGGAGACAGAGTAGGACCCAGAACTCTATTTAAACATTTATTTTATTACCTATAATGTTACAATTCTAAGTCAAGAATATAAGCTTAAGTCTAGACCAATATTAGCATCCAAATGTTTTATGGAATCAAACCCTATAACCCCAAATGAGATATAAAGCAGGAATGTTTATTTCCAGTGCTGGGGTGCAAGTGGGTTCTCCTCCTAGCTTGCACACAGTATAACTTAACAAGCAGCTACTGAGAGTGTAAAGACACTGCATAGTTACAAGCGCCTACTACATATTCATAACCTTTCCCTGCTTCGTATTATAATTAGTTCTGGAAGGTTCGCTCCAGTCTTGCACCTGTGTAGTGCCTCCTGGCGGTCATGGGCCGGGGTCTTAGGGATGAAGTAAGAAGTCTTCCTCAGGATGAAAAAAAGTTTTTCCCCTTGAACTGTGTACAGACGCAGTCTCTTCCGGTTGTTTTACAGCTTTCTGCATTCCAATGCCCACTTATCAGTAAACTTCTGCCTGCTGCCTCCTTCGTTATCAACTTCCAAGGTCTTCAAGGGGAGCAGCAGCCAAGTTCTAGTGAACATTCCAACCACCCTGTCTGCTTTCGCTCATCAATTCCCCCCTGTCTTTTAACATGGGCAAATCCATTTGCCAAATACATAGTCTATCTCTTGAAGGGGAATTGGATGATATTTTGCTTGAAAATGAGTTTTGATGCATTCTCATGGGCACTTAGACATAGAAGTCAAAATTGTTAGTCGCTGTAACATTCTCCAATTCCAAATAAATAACATAGCAGAGAAAACAAAGCTAACTAAAACTAGCCTCAAAAGGACAATAATGGGGTGACATAATGTATTTAGAATGCCAGTGGCAGTAGGGGACCATCCAAACAACACTTCCAACCTATGATGATTCACATCTTCTTTTACCCTTTTTAGGACCCCCTTTCTTTCCTCTGTGTTGTGGTGGACTGTTATCAGGATCTTTTTCCCATTTTCCTGGACCTCGTTCAGAATTATAATTGAGTCCTGATGTTTCATTAACTGTTTCATTAATTGTTTCACCAATGTACGATTCATTCCAATAGGTACAGGTGATAATTTGTGAAACATGGTATAATTGGCTTTTATCAGCTGATGGGATAGAACTGCTGCTAAATAAGAAAAGTCACACCCATCAATCTTAACAAAATTACAAATACAGAAATTAGAAATTAGAGTGATTCTCACTATCCATAATTATCTCATCTATTACTATAGAGGTACAAGTAGTTCTCAAACACACACCACCCTGGCCCATACATACAAGTATGGTCCTCTGATCAGCGTTTGGATGGATCTCAACGTGACAGATGCTTTGCTCAGCGTCGAGGCAGATATCTTGAGCATCGATTGTATTACTTTTGCAAATGAATCCTTGTTGTTCTCGTCTAATGCAAGACTCTGAATTTAGTTTGCCATCTCCCGTTCACCATTCGTGCCCATGTTCTGTGTTCGGAAGGACAGAGCAGTTTTATCATGGTTTAATAATAATGCAATGGTGGAGTGAATTACATATATGGAAGCGTTACGTATGGTGAACACGAAGCCTGTGGCCATATTAGTGACGGGGTCATAGGTGAAATTTACCAGAGTCCACCAGGATTGAAGCTTCCTCTCTAAGCCAGTGGCACTGTCCCAAACCACTTTCCGGATTTCAGTGGAGAAAATACCTTCACCACCTTCTCTTAAAATTAAGGCGACCACTGATTGCATCCATAATTGTGCCTGTATACAATTGAGGGCCAAAGAAACGTTATCTTGGATCACATCGAGTGCATTTACTATTAATGCATGGTCCTGTTGTTCTACCTTTTCCCACTTTGGTAACACTTCCGATAACTGTTTAGTTCCTAAAGCTAATAGAGAAGACTGTAAAGGCTGTCTTAATTTTGTTAAATCAGTAGTTGTGGTGGCCAATTTGTTCATTAGTATTTCTGAGTCAATTCCATTTAGGACCCCCAATCCTGTCTCTAACACTCCAGTTGGGCCCCTTTGTGTTCTGCCCCTGAAGGGCACTTGTTTTCACAGCCAGGTTGTCCAGCCCTCGAAGGAGGTTTTTAGGAAATGAGAGCATGCTGGTTGAATTTCAGAAATATCAGTTTGCATTAGCAGTTTAACACATTTAAGAGACCATTCTGGGTTGAACAGCATTTGCTGTTGGCCTGTATTCCTGATTATATACAGACCAATCTCATAAATTCTGGGTTGTAACAGGCTTGGCTATAGTATTTATTTTAAATTTGAACGAGAGCCCAATGGTATCATAGGCCCAGAGACAAATCACCTTAACAGTCTGTACTAATGTAAAATTATGTCAAAAGTCTAATTCATTAAAAAATACAGGTCTTTGCATTCTTATCTATAGGAGTAGTTGAGACAGTAATTTGGGATGCCTTTTTATGGATAGTCCTATTAACCATTTGGCATCCTACTTTGATTTCTCTCCTACAGTCCCCTGAAGTTGCTGAATCCCCTGTTCTCTATCCCCATTCCATTCTTGCCTCACATATATTTGATTTTCATGCATAACCACAGCTGATAGATTTAAACCCTTTCGATCAGAATATTTCCCAGGGCTCCAGTATACTAAATAAAAGCCTGAGACCAAGGCCACTCAGTATTCTTTTGGCTAGAGGTGCCTTTACCTCCCTGAATTGTAATTATAATCATGAGGAAAATAATTTTCCTGGTTGGACTTGCGTGACCCTTCATGGAGATCTATGTGCCTTTTTCACTCGGGTGCGATGGATCCATGCACTCTGCTCCTTGATTTTGATTGCTGTGAAAGGCAAGGAGCATCTGGAATGGTCCTTCCCACTGTGGTTCCAGAGTCCTCTCTGCAAGAGACTTTACATATACATAATCTCCAGGTTGTATGTTATGCACAGGTCCATCCAAACCCCTACTTCGCATCTCAACCTCATGTTTTTCAATCTTTTCGGAGTTGTTTGTCCAATGCCACCATGTAGGAGGTCATGATTTCATACGCAAATAGTGACTGATCTGTTGTACTACTTTTGAGATAAAATGTGATCTCCTATCAGGAGACATAGTTGCTGGAACCCAAAAGCATAGTATTATCTCCTGTATTAATGTTCTGGTTATCTCCTTGTTCTAGTAGGGAATGCCTCCAGCCAACCTGAAAAGGTACCAGTTAATACCAAGAAGTATCAACATCCCCCCGTCTTGGGAGTTCTGAAAAATCAATCTGCCAGTATTGCCCAGGCTCATTGCCTCTTCCAATTTGGCCCATTTCTGGTTTGGGGTAATTTTGGGATTAGTCTGGAGGCAAAGGTCACATTGCTGAGTAACTTGTCTCACAATGGTGTATAAATTTCTAGCTGCAATCCCTTTAATTAGGTGTTTATATAGAGCTTCTGTCCCCCTCATGTCTCTTCCTGTGTTTATCCCTCATCAAAAGCCATGTTAAATAAGGGGGAATGACTAGTTTCCCTCACGGAGTGAGGACTCACCCCTCTTTACTATATGACACTCCCAGGTCTATAATAAATTTCTGATTATCTGATCTTCCTTGGTATATTCTGGCTTACCATCTAGGGAGATTAATCTGTCAGGGATCAAAGCTCCTTTTGTTTTTACCTCACCTTTGGCTGCCAGTTTTGCCTCTCTGCCCACCAGCTCATTTCGTCTCCTCAATTTGAAATGCACTTTCTGGTGTGGCTTGATGTGCATGATTGTCGCTTTTTCAGGTAGCTGGACTGCTTCCAGCAGTCTCAGGATCTATGTGCATACTTCATGTTTTTGCCCTGGCATGTCTTTTATTGCTTAAGACATATCTGTTTCCATCCACGAACAAGCCCTCAGTGTCTTCCATGGGACTGTCTTTCAGGTCCGAACGGCTCAAGTATGTGGCCTCGATGGTCTCTAAGCAGTCCTGGTGCACTGGTTCCCCTGTATTTCCACTGAGAAAAGAAGCTGGGTTGATGATGTTAGTAACCACAATTCCCATATCATGTTCCAATGTTATAGCTTGGTATTTTAGAAACCTTCGTGGAGAAAGTCAGTGCCCATCTCTCCCTTCCAGACACTAACACAGTCTTTTTCTGGCCCAGGGTAAATCTTCATGCCTCCTGGATGTTTAGCAGGATGGCTGCAACTGCTCATTAACAGCCAGGCCCTAGGGCAATCCCTTGCTTCTCATGAGAGAAAAGGAAAAATGGCTTACTCACATATTGAAGTCCTAAGGCCGGGGCTGACATCAGGGCTTTCTTCAGCTGTTCAAAGGCTTGCACAGCCTCTTTGCTCTGTTGGAGGTATTTCTGTTTGGCGGTGGTTAGTGCATACAGGGGTTTAACAAGCAGTCCATAGTTACAGATCCATAGCTGACACCACACAGTCATCCCCAAGAAAGTTCGTAACTCTTTCACTGTTTACAGTCTCAGGGTTTGGTATATTGCCTCTTCTCAGGCCTGTCCCAAAGTTCTTTGTCCAGTGCTGATTTCATAGCCCAAGTAGATTGCATTATTTGTGCCTTCTTTTGAATACACAGTATCCCTGGAGCCCCCAAAAGATTAACAGACTCACCATCCAGGTCATGCAAGCGTTGTCTTGGTGGCAATCAGGGTATCATCTACATACTGCAACAGTCTCCCTTCCTCAGGTGGGGCTTCTAGGCCTCGAGATCCTTTGCAAGTTGATTACCAAATATCCAGGTGAGTTGAGTTCTGCATCCGCTTTCAGATTTTTCCATTCAAACGCAAATATTTTCTGGCTGGCTTCATGGAGAGGGAGGCAAAATTAGGCATCTTTCAGGTCTAAAACAGTAAGCCAGGTTAGTTCAGTTATTAATACAGTTAACAGGGCATATGGAGTTGCCACCACCGGGTAAAGGTTTTTTGTTATTTTATTTACAGCTCATACGTCCTGGCACATCGGTGGCCCATACCTCGGGGTATACCTGGTTCGTGATTTCTTCTCTGGGGCTGATTTCTTCTCTTCTTCCCTTCTGTGGGAACACTGGCTAAGGATAAACCCGTTATTTGTATATACTGCTGGTCATTTACCTCCAGAGTAATCTCTCCCTTTTCAAATCTGATTATTGCACCCAATTGTTCTAATAAATCTCTCCCCAAAAGTGCCTTCAGGGAGTCGGGCATATACAAGAATCTGTGGATGCCCCATTGTATTCCCAGTTTATATCTTAGAAGTTCACAAAAATATGCCTTTTCATTTTGGCCAGTTGCCCCATTTAGCACAATGTAGTCATTTCCTAGGGACATCAAAGCTCAGTTCAAAACTGAATACGTTGCATCTGTGTCAACTAAAATTCTATTTTCTTCTCCTCTTTCTCTGGCTTCATTATAACTAGTGGATGTGCTAGGGTGGATTCCCCAGGTCTTTTAGACTGGCCCAAAACAAAAACTTAGTTGTTGTATTCCTACCCTTGACCCAGGATCCAGCAGTGTGTTGCGGCACATTATTTCCCACAATTTTCTACATGTTTAGATCTGTCTGGATCCACATTGGGTCTTGGATGGGAAATACTCTTTGCCAATACCCTACAGTTTTACAATCAGTTATGTTTTGGTTTGGTTTTTTTTTTTCTTTTTTTTTCTTCTTTTTCTTTATCATCTCATTCTTTCCAGAGAGGTGCCTGTAAAACTGTCAAAGCAGACCTTTCCCTGATGCAGGAAGATACCAGGCTATTTGGGGGTGACCCGTCCGAGCCCGCATCCCATTTCTGTGATAGAGGGGGAGGCTTAAGCAAATCAGATAAATCTTGTTCTGTTCTGCTGTCCAGTGAATTTTATTTATTCTAGTGCATCCTTGCTCAATACTGCACATCATGCAACATTGCCTCAGTTTACCTTTAAATTGTTATTTTCCCGACTAAGGGCAAGTACCATAGGGTCCTGCGGCGACAAAATCCCACTGTCCCTTTGCCACTCTGGATGGTTTTGGAGGGTGAAAAACACTTCATTCTACTCTCTCTCTCTCTTTAAAAAACAACATTAGTTGCAAAACGGTACTGAAATCCTTTTCTTACTCATGGAGCCTCTGCTACAAACAATTCACAGAGTATACTTATGACATAAAACACACAACATATAGCAGTGATCACTCACTTCGTTCGTCTCCGGCTGCTTCCTTCCCGGGAGAGGAGAACCACAGATTGGAATGCTCAATTGTGTCTCAGGCATCCACACACTCACATACAAACACTCCACAACATATGAGAAGTTTAAAATGAGCTCTTAATGATGTTATAATATACACAGTACCAATACTGAAGATTTGCAACAGGTGTAGAAGATGATAGCTATCTCATATGCAGCACGCCTGCTTCCTCAGCAAGGAGTACCCGATTAATAATAGTATATAGTATAATATTATCTTATCTATAATACAATATATCCCTCACTCCGCATGTCTGTCTAACGAGAATCTTGGGATTATACCCTAATCCCTCACTCCGCGTGTCCGTCTAATGAGAATCTTGGAATTATATTTCACCTGGTGCTTTGCTATCACAGCAGGGAGCACCCACAGCAGCGAATTCGCTACTTTACCTGGGGGCGGGCGGTGCCACCTCCTCACCCAGTGCAAAAGGGGATTTTTATCCCCCTCGCGATCTTACGAGATCTTGGAGTAACCCAAACCCTTCGTCACCACGTGAGGCGTCCCATCCACAATTTACGGACTCATCCTCCCCTTATCCTGCAGGTACATCCAAATTATCATACATAAATCACATACCTGGTCCGCCCGATGATGGGCCGTCTCTCCCCCCGCAGCAATCGGATAGAGATGGGAGATTCTCCAGAGAAATAGCTTACCGGGGCGCACCTTAGAATGTCCCACTCCCCACCGATCCTGCAGCCGGGCAGAGAGGGTGTCCCATCTGGGGTGCTAAATTGTTTTGTGGAATCAAACCCTATAACCCAAAATGAGTTATAAAGCAGGTATATTTATTTCCAGTGCTGGGGTGCAAGGGGGTTCTCCTCCTAGCTTGCACACCGTATGGCTTAACAAGCAGCTACTTACAGTGTAAAGACATGCATAGGTATAAGCGCCTACTACATATTCATAACCTTTCCCCACTTTGTATTATAATTAGATCTGGAAAGTTCGCTCCAGTCTTGCGCCTGCGTAGTGCTTCCTGATGGTCGTTGGTCCGGGTCTTAGGATTGAAGTAGGAAGTCTTCCTCAGGATGAATATATTTCTTTTTGAACTTTGCGCAGACTCAGTCTCCTCTGGCTGTTTTCAAACTCCTGAACCAAATGCAGCCAGCTTTCTGCATTCCAGTGCCCACTTATCAGTAAACTTCTGCTAGCTGGCTCCTTCATTATCAACATCCAGGGTCTTCAAGGCGAACAACACCAAGCTCTAACGAATGCTCCCAGCCCCCCTTGTCTGCTTTCGCACATCATCATCAGTTCGCTTTTTCCAATTCACCTTAAATGGCATGTCATGCAAATACAACACAAAAAGAAATACACTTGCTAGCACTAATACACATTTTTTATACATAATTATAGCAAAAATTGCTTAATTCTTAATCCACTTAGGTCTATCAGCACCTATCCTTAGCTGTAAAACTATTCACATAATTATCACAAAACATATAAACAATGCCTGTTGTTCTTAACAGGATAAAACCTTAATTTCCACACTACCATTACAATTAAGGTGATACCTATAAGTAATGCAGCCAGAAGTTGTCTTGCGGGACAGTCAGTCTCGATCCAGTCAAGTCCTTTGTGCCAGGTACAATTAATTGTTTGTAAGACAAAAGAAACATTTCTCCGTCCTACTAAGAGGATGAGAAGATCTGTGGGGAATTTTTCACTTGGCGTCAGTGCACCGAGCGTGGGTCTGCCGGCTCCCGCAGCCAAGCGGCTGGCCCCACCCCTGCTCTGGCCACCAACGCGCTGCTGCACAGGCAGCACACAGAGAATTGGCCGAGCTGAAGAATGCCCTTGAGCGACCTTGAAGAAGTGAACAACAGAGGAACATTGCCGCGAAAGCACCTACGAAAAGTACCGTAAATAGAAGAACAAATGAGTCAATTGTAGCCTTCTGATGTCCAAAGAAGGAATTGGGACTGCGCGTGAACAGCGAGTGATCAGTTACCCATTGACCAGTTGTTTTGAAGTTTGAGCGCTGGGACAGTTGTTTGTAACCAATCAGATAACGCCATGTTTTTTTAAATTCGGCAGAGATGTATAAAAGCAGCCTGCTTTTATAATAAAGGGTCTTCTGTTAATACAAGTTCCGTGCCTCGGTCCCCTCAAAGATCCATCTGGTTAAGATTCGATGTGTTTTCCCAGAGTAATCCTGAGCAGCCTCCCACATATAAGCGGTTTTGGGTTTGGTCATTATCATTGGGACATTGCCAATATGAGGCAGCTTTACCAGGACTGGTTGTCCAGAATTATATTTATCAGGATATTGGCCTGATTTCTTGTTATCTATGGCAACTAGGGTTGGTGTTGAGGACAAAAGGCTTTCATTTTTGGACTCCCATCACCAGTCCATCAGTTATTGATCAGAAATACTGCTTTGGATACACGGAGGTCCCAATTCACCTCAGTTATTTTGGCATACTTCTTGACCAAACCGTTAATGAGTTCTACTATTCCATTGGCTTGTGGATCGGGTGGGTCGGGAAAATACCTACGAAGAGTACGGTAAACAGAAGAACAAAAGAAACAATTATAGCCTTCTGATGACTGCGTATGAATAGTGAGTGATCAACAGTGGGGGGGGGGGGAGTTGTTTGTAAGCAATCGGATAACACCATGGTTTTTGAAATTTAGCAGAACTGTATAAAAGCAGCCTGCTTTTGCAGTAAAGGGTCTTCTGTCAATGCAAGTTCAGGAGTCCATGCCTCAATCCCCTCAGTAGACCCCCTCCTACAGTAGAGGAGGATCAGGTTCACAGACACCTGAGGAACCTGAACATATATAAGTCCATGGGATCTGATGAGATGCATCCCAGAGTCCTGAGGGAATTGGCAGATGTGGTTGCCAAGCCACTCTCCATGATATTTGAAAAGTCATGGCAGTCAGGAGAAGTCCCTGGTGACTGGAAGAAGGGTAACATTGTGCCCATTTTTAAAAAAGGTAGAAAAGACGACTCTGAGAACTACCGCCCTGTCAGCCTCACCTCTGTGCCTGGGAAGATCATGGAACAGATCCTCCTAGAAGCTATGCTAAAGCACATGGAGGACAGGGAGGTGATTAATGGCAGCCAGCATGGCTTCACCAGGGGCAAATCCTGTATGACCAACTTAGTGGCTTTCTATGATAGGGTAACCACAGCAGTGGACATGGGTAAACCAATGGATGTGATCTATCTGGACTTCTGTAAAGCCTTTGTCACAGTCCCCCATAACATCCTTGTCTCTAAATTGGAGAGAGATGGATTCAATGGATGGACGGTTCGGTGGATAAGAAACTGGTTGGATGGTCGTATTCAAAGAGTAGTGGTCAATGGGTCAAAGTCCAGATGGAGATCCATGACAAGTGGCCAACTGCATCCTGGGCTGCATCAAAAGAA
Organism: Cuculus canorus; assembly: GCF_017976375.1. Taxonomy (NCBI): domain Eukaryota; kingdom Metazoa; phylum Chordata; class Aves; order Cuculiformes; family Cuculidae; genus Cuculus; species Cuculus canorus. The sequence continues at coordinate 4,086,354 of NC_071440.1, forward strand.
GCATGGCCAGTAGGTCGAGGGAAGTGATTTTGCCCCTCTATTCCTCTCTTGTGAGACCTCATCTGGATTATTGTGTCCAGTTCTGGAATCCTCAACATAAGAAGGATATGGAGCTGTTGGAACCGGTCCAGAGGAGGGCTACAAAGATGATTAGAGGGATGGAGCACCTCCCATACGAGGACAGGCTGAGAGAGTTGGGTTTGTTCAGCCTGTAGAAGAGAAGGCTCCAAGGAGATCTTATAGCAACCTTCCAGTACCTGAAGGGGGCCTACAGGAAAGCTGGAGAGGGGCTATTCACAAAGGCTTGTAGTGATAGTGTTGGAAAACTCTAGTTTGTCTTACTAAAATGTAGTCGAATAACTAATAGTTCTAACAATTCTATTAAATATAGTTAAAAACTAACTACTCCGTTGAAATTTCGCTTGCTCCAGGGTATAGTCTCCAGGTATCCTCATTTGGGAAGGAATGCTGAAAACTCTTACTGAGCCAGAAGAAATCTTATCTATGTTAACAGAACATAGAGTTGGTATCTTTATCTAATGCAAGCAGTAAACTTGCAAAGAGATAACAGTTTGCATAAAAATGTAAAGAATGCTGAAAATGTTGCAAGACCTGATGTGGCAATCACCGAAATGAATATGTATTAGAGTAGGTTGCATCCCTTTTGAATATGTAACAGATTGAGCAACACTTTAAGGATAAATGGCGAACGCGATGTGACGGTCTTTGGAACCAGATTTGGGTGTGCATACCCCTGGTTCCCGGGGCCTCGAAATAAAGCACCACATATAACCTTCTTCGTATGGTTATGTGTTTGTCTCTACGCTAACAATAGGACAAGGGGGAATGGGTACAAACTGGAGAGGGGCAGATTTAGACTAGACATTAGGAAGAATTTCTTCACTATGAGAGTGGTGAAACACTGGAACAGGTTTCCCAGGGAAGCTGTGGGTGCCGCATTCCTGGAGGTGTTCAAGGCCAGGTTGGATGGGGCCTTGGGCAGCCTGATCCAGTGGGATGTCCCTGCCCATGGCAGGGGTGTTGGAACAAGATGATCTTTAAGGTCCCTTCCAAACCTCACTATTCTATAATTCTATGACTATACGTCACCACAAATACTGTAGAGTAGAAATAAGGGAATGAGTCTGAGGTTAGGAGAGAACTGGGCTTAGGAACTGGATTCAGGAAACACACAGATCTGGGATTAGGGGCAAACAGACAGGGTCCTCACTGGATGTTGGCCACTGACGAATAGAGCAAGATGCTTGAGAACACTCGGTTTTATACTGAGTATGACGTGTATGGGATTGAATCCTCTGCTGGTCAGTTTCGGGTCACCTGTCCTGTCCGCCCCTCCCGGCAGGTGCAGCCTTTTGGGTTTTTTCCAGTTGAAGGATACCCTTGGTTTCTATAGGAATAAGTATAACATTGGCCTTTCTGCATACTAGTGCTCTGTGTTATCACTGCTAGAGAGAAACGCTATCTGATAACCATGAAGTAAATGAAGTTACTTAGATGAGACTTCGTTAGAGTAAGAAAGCTGACTCTAATTTAGCTCAGACCACAACATTGCCTCACTATAACCTCCATTCGTGTAGTTGCAGAGAGCAATGAGGTCTCCCCTGAACCTCGTCTTCTCCAGATTAAACAGTCCCAGTTCCCTCAGCCACTCCTCATAAAACTTATGCTCCAGACCCTTCACCAGCTTCGTTGCCCTTCTCTGGCCATGCTCCAGCATATCAATGTCCTTCTTTTAGTGAGGGGCCCAAAACTGAACACAGTATTTGAGGTGTGGCCTCGCCAGTACCATGTACAGGGGGACAATCACTTCCCTGCTGGCCATACCATTTTTTATACAAGCCAGAATGCTATTGGCCTTCTTGGTCACCTGGGCACACTGCTGGTTCATGTTCTGCCAGCTGTTGAACAACATCTCCAGGTCCTTCTCTGCCATGCAACTTTCCAGCCACTCTTCCCCAGGCCTGTAGCATTGCATGGGGTTGCTGTGACTGAAGTTCAGGACCCAGCACTTGGCCTTTTAAAACCTCATACGATTTACCTGGGCCCATTGATCCAGCCTGTCCAGGTCCCTCTGTAAAGCCTTCCTGCCCTTGAGCAGATTGACACTCCCACTCAATTTTGTGTCATCTGCAAACTTACTGAGGGAGCATACAAACACGACTGGCCCCAACACTGAGCCCTGGGGAACACCACTTATGACCGGCCAACAAGTCGATTTCATAGAATCATAGGATCATAGAATTGCCAGGTTGGAAAAGACCTCTTGGATCATCGAGTCCAACCGTTCCTATCTGCCACTAAACCATGTCCCTGAGCACCTCATCCACCTGTCTTTTAAATACCTCCAGGGATGGTGACTCAACCACCTCCCTGGGCAGCCTATTCCAGTGCCCGATGACCCTTTCTGTGAAAAATTTTTCTGATGTCCAGCCTGAACCTCCCCTGGTGGAGCTTGAGGCCATTCCCCCTTGTCCTGTCCTCTGTCACTTGGGAGAAGAGGACAGCACCCTCCTCTCTACAAATTCCTTTCAGGTAGTTGTAGAGAGCAATGAGGTCTCCTTCCCCTCAGCCTCCTCTTCTCAAGGCTAAACAACCCCAGTTCCCTCCTCGTAAGACTTGTTCTCCAGCCCCTTCATCAGCTTTGTTGCTCTTCTCTGGACACGCTCCAGTGCCTCAACATCCTTCTTGAAGCGAGGGGCCCGGAACTGAACATAGTATTCAAGGTGTGGTCTCACCAGTGCTGAGTACAGGGGCAGAATAACCTCCCGGGACCTGCAAGACCCGGCATTTGGCTTTGTTAAACCTCATGCCATTGGTCTCAGCCCAGTGGTCCAGCCTGTTCAGATCCCTTTGCAGAGCCTCCCTACCCTTCATCAGATCAACACTTCCTCCCAGCTTAGTGTCGTCTGCAAACTTGCTAAGGGTGCACTCAATGCCTTCATCCAGGTCATTGATAAAGATATTGAACATGACTGGACCCAGCACTGAGCCCTGGGGAACACCACTTGTGACTGGCCTCCAGCTGGAGTTTACTCCATTTACCACAGCCCTCTGGGCTCGGCTATCCAGGCAGTTCTTTACTCAGTGAAGAGTCCACCTGTCTAAGCCATGAGCCGGCAGCTTCTCTAGGAGAATGCTGTGGGAAATAGTGTCCAAGGTTTTACTGAGGTCGACATAAATAGCATCCACAGCCTTTCCCTCATCCACTAGTTGGGTCACCTGGCCATAGAAAGAGATCAGGTTGGTCAAGAAGGACCTGCCTTTCATGAACTCATGCTGGCTGGGCCTGATCCCCTGGTTGACCTGTACATGCCTGGTGAGCACGCTTAAGATGAACCACTCCATAAGCTTCCCCATTACTGAGTGTCACGTTAAATAGGTACAGCACTGACAGGTGGCTGAGGGGTGCTCTCCTGTTGAGTCATGAGGTTCAAGATGGACCTCCTTGCTTTCTAAGCTTCCCCTCAGAGAGGAGCCTAAGTGTGGCTGGGTTCGTCTCTAGTTCCAGACCTGGTCTGTGGTTCATGACTAAAGGATTATATGGATGTGTGTATATGTCTTAGCCAAAAGTCAGAATTCAGTTACCTGTGAGAGTCTCCTCAGAAACTGTCACCCACAGGGTTAATATTTCTGCCAGTGAGTCCAAGCTGGCTATGAGTGAAGCAGTTTAGAAAGCTTTGCAATGCCTGTCAGAGAGACAATTTTGCAATGTTGAAGTGGTAACTAATTTAATTAAAATGACAGATAAAACAAGTTCAGGGTTGCCACTGATAAATTCACTTGCTACATTAGAGCTAGAAGATTATAACCCATTTTTGAAGTGTGGGAGCTCTGCAGCCACAGTGTATCTGGCCTGGAGAAGAGCAACACTTTGCATCATTCTTAGCAGTTCCCTTTCCAAATATAGAACTTGTACCAGTACCACCCAAAGGAGCTTTCTACAGACTCGCCTGATGAAGAGTCTCTAATGAAGGTGGCAGAGCATAAAAAACAGACGTAAGAAGTTCTCTTAACTTTGTTAAAAAGTCCTTTGTTAAAAAGGACAGTAGTAACAATAATTAAAATCCGCATTGTGTTTTATTTAATACTACTCAAGTCATCTCTAATTTTTAAGTAGCTTGAAGTCAACAACTATATGTCTATTAATTTTCTCACAAAAGATTTCTAGAAGCAAACTCATAGGACTAAGTATCTATCTGTAGAGAAAACATTCTAAAACGTCTCACATTCAATCATATTACTAATTAATTAAAATCAATGTAATGCTGCCAGAAAGACATGGCATGGCATACAGCAGAGAAGTCGTGGCCTTACTATGCCCTGCAGAATTTATAATTAGAGATCTTGAAAATACATTTGTCTTCTCTGGGGCAACTGGTAATCACTTACTCTGGAGCACTGGGTTGGAGAGGAGAGAAACAAATACTCATACCTTTTTTTGAAAAACAAATGTTCCCAAAGGGAATTATCCTGCTAGTTTCCTCTTTTACATTGTCTATATGACGCTCTCAGTTTCTTATTAGAAGTATTACTTCCCCTCCAGCTTCTGACTAATTTCTCACATATTCACAAAGAGCTTTGTTATACAAAATTTAGTGGGTTAATTTTTTTTCTGAAGTTTGCAAATCCTTTCTAACTCGCTTTTGAGATAATCTTCCTCAGTCTTTGCAACACTAGTAACCACATCGACCATCCTTAAAAAAGTTCCATTACTTGTCCCAAGTTTAATATAAATAAAAAATAATTTTCCTGATTTTTACAGCAGAAATATTGACAGGAATAAGAAAATATTATGCACAGATTTGACAAAAATATTTTCCCTCTGACCATATAAGGAAGGTAACACAATAAGAAATTGGCTCAGTTGGTGTGGATTGGGCAGCAGACACGTGAAAGCACTACCAGAAGGAAATAACAAGCAGCAGCTTTCTGTGCTAGCACGCTTCCTTCGGGAGAAATCTCTGGACGCGTCAATTGAATCAGCGTGGATCAGCGGCGGACACGGTAAATGCTGCAGCCAGACACTAGATCAAAGGAGCAGCTAGCAGAGCAGGGGAAGCCCAGGAACCTCTGCGGGAGCGGGGCAGGCGGTTCCTGACTCCCGGTAAGCGGCAGCTCCTACGTGGCGGCTGACGCAGGGGAGGGTCCTAGAAGCAAACGCAGGAGATTTAAACGGCCTCCAGGGAACACCAGCGACTGGATCACTGCGAACAGGAGCAGGCGGGCAGGTGCGTGGCGCGTCAGTGAAGCGTGGCGCGTCAGTTTGCGCAGGTAGGGCAAGTAGGGAGGGCACTGGAGCATGGCCAGAAGGAACGGAGAACCATGATGGCCACTCAGCAGAAAAATAGGGCTGCTCCAAGTCCCATACTAGCCGTGACTGATGCAGCCTCCCATTCCTACTACTGGCAATGACGAGGGAAAGATTAGGAAGTGCCAGGAAATAAATAACTGGCTCTGAACCTAGTGTGAGGAGCAAAACTTTGGGTTCTTTATCATGGATTAATGGGCAAGTCACCAGGTTTGCTATCGAAGGATGGGATACACTTGTCCCCTAGGGGCAAAAGGATACTCACCAAGAAGCTAGCAGGGCTCATCAATAGAGCTTTAAACTAGATGTGAAGGGAGAGGGGGACATAACCAGGCTTGATAGAAAAACGTCTGGGAATGGCACTCCAGTTTCTGAGGGATGGTGTGCTGGTAAGGACCCTTGGTCTGCCACCTCACAAGAAGTGAGGAATAGCTCTTCAAATGTCTCCACAGAAGGGTTAGATAATTCAATGAGTAGTTACTTTGGAATTAAGACTGTTCCCCTTAGGAGCACAGTGGGATCAACAGCCCAGCTGAAGTGCATCTACACCAATGCACACAGCATGGGCAATAAACAAGAGTAGCTAGAAGTTATTGTAAGGCAGGAGGACTATGGTATAATTGCTCTCACAGAAACATGGTGGGATGACTCGCATAACTGGAGTGTTGGTATGGAAGGCTATAAACTATAGGTGAGGAAGGAGAGGCAGTGGGGTAGCCCTCTGTGTCAGAGAGAGTTTTGACAGCCTCAAACTCATTGACGTTGATGATAGGGTTAAATGTCTATAGGTGAAAATCTGAGGTTCACCTAATAAGGCAGATATTGTGGTGGGACTCTGCTATAGACCACCTAGCCAGGATGAGGAGGCTAACGAGTCATTCTACAAGCAACTGGGAGAAGTCTCACGATTGCTAGCCCTTGTCCTTGTGGGAGACTTCAATTTACTAGATGTCTTCTGGGAGTATAATACACGAGGGAGGAAACAGTTTAGGAGGTTTCTGGAGTGTGTGGAAGACAACTTCCTGACCCAGCTGGTGAGGGAGCCTACTAGAGAAGGTGCCCTGCTGTACCTGTTGCTTGTGAACAGGGAAGGCCTTGTGGGAGATATGATGGTTGGAGGATGCCTGAGGCACAGTGGTCACGAGATGATAGAATTCTCATTTCTAGGGGAAGCAAGGCAGGGGGTCAATAGAACAGCCGCCTTGGACTTCTGTAGTTCCATGGGAGACAGTCCTTAAGGGCAAAGGAACTCATGAGAACTGGATGCCCTTTAAGAAGGAATTCCTGGCAGCAAGCCGTCCCCATGTGCCAGAAAATGAGCTGGTGGGGGAGAAAAACAGCCTGCCTGAGTAAAGAGCTCTGGATGTAAATCAGGAAAGAAAGGAAAATATACAAACTCTGGAAGAAGGGGCAGGCAACTCTCCATCATTTATCAGCAATTCCAGGTAACAGGGGAGGTCCAAGATGACTGGAGGCTTGCCAGTGTGATTCCCAGCTACAAGAAGGACTGGAAAGAAGATCCAGGAAACTACAGGCCTGTCAGAGTGACTTAGATACTGGGGAAGATTATGGAGCAGATGATCTTGAGCACGCTCACTGGGCATGTGCAGGTCAACCAAGGGATCAGGCCCAGTCAGCATAGGTTTAGAAAAGGCAGGTCCTGCTTAACCAACTTGATCTTCTTCTATGACCAGGTGACCCACCTAGTGGATGAGTGAAAGGCTGTGGATGTTATCTACCTCAACTTCAGTAAAGCCTTTGACACCATTTCCCACAGAATGCTCCTAGAGAAGCCGGCAGCTCATGGCTTGAATAGGTGGACTCTGGTGGGCAAATAATGGCTGAGCCCAGAGAGTTGTGGTGAATGGAGCTCAATCCAGTTGGTGGCTGGTAACATGCAGTGTTCTCCAGAGTCTTGGAGCCAGTCTTGTTTAATATCTTTATCAGTTATCTGAATGAGAGGATCGAGTGCACTTTCAGGAAGTTCTCAGATGACACCAAATTGGGTAGGAGTGTTGATGTGCTCAAGGGTAGGAAGGCTCTACAGGGGGATCTGGACAGGCTGGATCAATGGGAGACGGCCAATTGTATGAGGTTCAACAAGGCCAAGTGCCGGATCCTGAACTTCAGTCACAACAACGCCATGGAACACTTCAGGCCTGGGGACAAATGGCTGGAAAGCTGCCTAACGGAAAAGGACTTGGGGGTGCTGGTTGACAGCTGGCTGAACATGAGCCAGCAGTGTGCCCAGGTGGCCAAGAAGGCCAACAACATCCTGGCTTGTATAAAAAAATGGTATGGCCAGCAGGACTAGGGAAGTGATTGTGCCCCTGTACTTGGTACTGGTGAGGCCACGCTTTGAATACTGTGTTCAGTTTTGGGTCCCTCACTACAAGAAAGACATTAAGGGGCTGGAGCACATCCAGAGAAGGCAACGAAGCTGGTGAAGGGTTTGGAGAACAAGTCTTATGAAGAGTGACTGAGGGAACTGGGGTTGTTTAATCTGGAGAAGAGGAGGCTGAGGGGAGACCTTATTGCTCTCTGCAACTATCTGAAAGGAAGCTGTAGTGAGAGAGGTTTTCGTCTCTTTTCCCATGTCACAAGTGATAGAATGAGAGGAAATGGTGTCAAGTTGCATCAGGGGAGGTTTAGATTGGATATTAGGAAAAATTTCTTTATTGAAAGAGTGGTGAAGCATTGGAGCAGGCTGCCCAGGGAAGTGGTGGAGTCAGCAACCCTGGAGGTGTTCAAAAAATGTGTAGAGGTGGCACGCTGGGACACGCTTTAGTAGGGCTGACAGTTGGACTTGATGATCTTAGAGGTCTTTTCTAACCATAATGATTCTATGACTTTTTGATTTCAAGTTTTTACTGTTTTATTTTAGTGTCGTATACACTGAAATCTTTTGAGCATGTTGGAGAAATTTCACTCTCCCAAAGATTAAAGATATCTGGCAGCTCTTGATCCCCAAATCTGACTGTTTATTTCTATATGGCTTTAACTATTCAGTGCTATAAGGCAGTTACAGGGTTTCAAAAGTGTTGACAGCAGAACAAAAGATAGGGTTTTTTTCATGGAAGATAAATGGGGACAGCTAGGGAGAACTGTGATTTATTAAGGGCATTCTGGTGAGACCCCAAAGAAAGAACAAAACACCTGTGCAGAATAAGCATACATTTTCTGAGATTTACGACTTCCTAGTACTTACATGCACAAAGTTAACAGCTATTAATAGATACTTTCAGAAGTTATTCTTTGTGTAAATCCAATGTATTGTGGGGTGTGTTTTTTTTTTTTTTTCCAAAATGACAAGCATCTCCATTCACCACAATCTGTAAATACACTAACACTCTTGATAATAAAAAAGGTTGAAAACTATTTGGAGCCAAAACTGAACAAGACCAAACATTTCTTTCAGCATCAATAAATGTAAGTACTTTTCAAGACAGGAACTATTATTCTGATTATCAGGCTTTGAGCAACCTGACCTAGTGGGAGGTGTCCCTGCCCATGGCAGGGAAGTGGGAACTAGATGACCATTAAGGTCCCTTCCAACCCAAACCATTGGGTTTGATGATCCCATGATTCTATGATTATCTGTGTGAGAGATTCATGTTTGATTAAATTTCTGGGTAAGCCACTGTGTTTTCAGTGCTGAAATTGTATAAACAAGCAGATCTGAGATGGGAGAAATTATGAAAACTGGCAGAAAAGAAGTAGTGACTTCAACATGACATGATTTGTAGCAACTGAAATCTGCTGAGTCTATGACAACCTCAGGAATATGGACTCACTCCACAGTGCCATTACAACTCAAAGTTAAGGGAATTTGTAATACACATCAATATTAATTCATAAGTTAACTTAAGACACTTATGACTCAGAGAAAGTTTGGGATTTATCAGCAGTTGATTCCCCAAGACAAAAACAAGTCATGTTTGGGGTAGAGATGAGATCACAGGAGATACGGTTCTAAAAACGTACAGTTTGATAATTGAAGAAATCGGAAGGCAACAGTAAATCAAGCATATCAGACAAAGTAAGAGCAAGCATTACAAGTCTTACGAGGAGCAGCTGAGGGAACTGGGGTTGTTTAGCCTTGAGAAGAGGAGGCTCAGGGGAGGGAGACCTCATTGCTCTCTACAACTACCTGAAAGGAGGTTGTAGAGAGGAGGGTGCTGTCCTCTTCTCCCAAGTGACAGAGGACAGGACAAGGGGGAATGGCCTCAAGCTCCACCAGGGGAGGTTCAGGCTGGACATAAGAAAAATTTTTCACAGAAAGGGTCATCGGGCACTGGAATAGGCTGCCTAGGGAGGTGGTTGAGTCACCATCCCTGGAGGTATTTAAAAGACGGTTAGATGAGGTGCTCAGGGACATGGTTTAGTGGCAGATAGGAATGGTTGGACTCGATGATCCAAGAAGTCTTTTCCAACCTGGTGATTCTATGATTAGAACATCAGAATTTCCTGTCACCTATACCCCTGCAAAAAAATGTGATCATACAAGTTTAACCTCGCTCTAAAACTCAGTTATGTCATTGCTCAAGATGTTGCTCTTGTTCATTTTAGTAGTCTAAACTTATGTTTTGTAGTTCACAAGATTCAAGGTAAGAGGTTTTTACAGGAAAAGAACAAACTAAACACCTAGTCAAAACTGAAGAGGAATTGACAAGAAACCCCTGAGACAACTTAGAATTTGTGTTTAGGATTAGGTTTATATTTGTGTAACAGGGCATACAGGTTTTGCTACCAAATAGTTCAAAAAAAGCATAAGTAAAGGTGTTTTTTCAGGACTTTTACCATTGTTGCTACAAAACAACATGGAAACTATCATACAAAATCCACTTCCACAAAATATTCAGTCCAGTAAGCTTTGGTAAAAGAACATCAAACCATTAAACTTTTAACTAAATAGAGAGAGATTTATCAGCTGAGTATCTGTGATACTCAAATTAGGCTATTTGGGGTTTTCTCCTTTCTTTTAACATACCTGTATACAACGTATATGCACTCTAACAAACCAGTCTGGCATTTATTTAGATTTAGAAAAAAACCAAACCAAAACAAACATCCCCCTCCTTAGTTACAGCAGTACATTTTCTCAGAACAGTTGTAGCACAATTATTCTCCCTAGATTCAAGTCCACCTCTGACTCTCCTTTCTTGAAAAAATTCTGCACATACATTGGGAAACAAACTATATGAAATATTTATATAAAACATTTATTCATACAGTTATTTAAAAATGTGGAAGCAGAAAAGGAGTAATCAATGCATACTAATTGATGATTAATTTCCCTTGAGATTCACATGCATGTTTTAAAAAAAATTTTAGTTTTTTTAAATGAAAATTATTTACATCTGTTGAATAATCATTAGAAAAAAATACACCCCCTGTGCATTTAAAACAACACTCACACTTCACCTGTAAATTCAATCATAAGGGAAAGAGCGTATTACAAATTAGTCTACTTCAGTGTTGAAACATTAAAGAGGAACAAAATACTTGCATTATCTTTGTCCTCTCTATCATCATTGTCATTATCATCATCACTGTCCTTGAACACAGGCAGAAGTGGTGGCTCACTAAATTCATCATCACCATCAGTATCCTCAGCTGAACCTTGAGCAGAAATCTGGTATTGCGTGGAAGGCACAGTTAACTCTTCATCTGAGCTACCTTCACTTTCAAAACAATGCTGTCTCTGTGCATGGAAAAAATTAAAAAATTGCTTTTTCAAGAGCATCGGCACTTCCATGGGAATTTTCTGATAAAATATTGTTGTGATTTGAGCTAAAGTACAATTATTTTCTAACTTGAGCTAAACCTCATCTAAGTAACTTCATTTTCTGAAAGTTAACTGCATGTGTTTCAGAGAGTGTTTCTCTCTAGCAGTGATGACACAGGGCACTGGTGTGCAGAAAGGCCAGTGCTTATACTTATTCCTATAGAAACCAAGGCCATCTTCGAGCTGATGAAATGTCGTAAGTCAAAGAGTCAAAAAAGGGTCACACCTGCAGGGAGGGACAGACGGGACAGGTGACCCCAAAGTGACCAACAGAGGATTCTATCCCATAGATGTCATATTCACTGTAAAACTGAGGGACCACGAGGGTCTCTCTCCTTTTCTTTGATGGTCAATCTCTAATATGGACCGTGTCTGTCTTTTTGCCCTGCTCCCAGATCCATGCATTCCTGAATCCAGCTGCTGAGTCAAGCTCAACACTGCCGCTGAGTCCAGCCTGGGACCTTTTCCCTCCATGTCTGCTCTGCAGTGTCTGTAGTGACATGGTCATGGGGTGTGTGTCTGTGTGCAATTTTGTATATTTTGTATTATTTTTTTATGAGCAGTATTTTCTTTATTATTATTATTGTTTCATTAAAGCTGTTTTAGTTTCCAGCCCACAAGTCAACCCTGGAGGGGGGAAACTGCTCACATTTTAGCTGCCAGTCAAGCTGGGCTGGGGCTAAACTGTGACAAAGATATTAATCACTAATTTAAATTTGTAAATACTGTAATGATCCAGTGGGAGGTGTCCCTGCCCATGGCAAGGGGGGTGGAATTAGATGATCGTTATGGTCCCTTCCAACTCACATCATTCTATGATTCTATGAAATTAGCAGCAAACCATAAACTAATTTTTATTAATAGAGTGTAGGCCGACCATCATCTTGAAAGCATAAACAAAGATTTAAAAGAGGAATATCATAGCAACAGACAGTTCAAAAAAATGGACAGAATAAAACAAAGAAAAAATTAGATTAATTGTGAAAATAACAGTACTACGTCACTAATATGTGTTTCAATACTGCTGAGAAGCCAACAGAATGGTTTGTTACAGAGCATGTTCAAGATGCTGCTTCAGGTTGCAGCTTGTGCAGATGCTCTGCACCTCTGTTGGCTGGATGTAACTCAAAATAGTAATGGACCAGGCTCACAACCGAGTGAGAACACAAAGTATGGCACTTGCCTTATAATGCCAGCAATGATCAATTGGTGAGAATCAGTGGCAGGGATGGTAAATTCTGAGGCCGGGTACTAGATCAAGGGAAAAAGGTGTTTGCCAGAGTGGGGGGCAGGGGCTCCTGACTCCCAGAAGTGGCAGCTGCTGGGGAAGGGAGGGGGGTGGTCCCAGAAGCAGCTGTGGGAGACTTAAATCGCCCACAGGGAGCGCAGCGACCGAAGCACTGTGAACAGGTGCAGGGTGCATCAGAAAAGCGGGGCACATCAGTTTGCGCAGGCAGGGCAATAGGGAGGACACTGGAGCTCGGCCAGAAGGACCAGAGAATCATGGTGGCCACTCGGCAGAAAATTAAGTTCTGTTCAACATCTTTATCAGTGACCTGGATGAGAAGATTCAGTGCACCCTTAGTAAGTTTGCATATGGACTTTGTGGGAAGAGCTGCCTTTGAAGAGTATCCACGAACAGGTTGAAAGCTTGTGGATCAGAATAAAAGACCAAGGAACCAATGGGAACCTTGTGGTTGGTGTCTACTACAGGCCACCCGATCAAGGAGAACCAACTGATGAAGCCTTCTTCCTCCAGCTACAGGAGTCTTCATGCTCGCAAGCTCTCATGCTACTGGGGGACTGGGAGACTCCTGGAGTGCATTGAAGATAATTACTTAGTCCAGCTGATAGAGACCTCCATCCGAGGAGATGCAATACTGGACTGATGGTCACTAATACAAGTGAGCTCATCAGTGACATTAGGATTTGGAGGCAGCCTGGGCTGCAGTGATCACTCACCGGTAGAGTTCAAGGTCCTGAGAGATATGAGACAGGAGAGGATTATAGTCAGGACCCTAAATTTCAGGAAAGCAGACTTCCAGCTTTTCCAGGAGTTACTCAGTAGGACCCGCTGGGACATGGTCCTTGGGGACAAGGGAGCAGAACAGAGCTGGCAGATATTTAAGGAAGCTTTCCATAAGGCACAAGAGCGCTCAGTCCCCAGATGTAGAAAATCAGGCAGGAAAGGGAAGAGACCGGTGTGGCTGAGTCGAGACCTGCTGGTCAAACTGAAGAGCAAGAGGGAACTGCACAGGCAGTGCAAGCAGGGACAGGGAACCTGGGAACAAGGGAACCGCTGCCCGGTTGTGTAGGGATGGGGTCAGGAAGGCCAAGGTGCAGGTGGAGCTGAACTTGGCAAGGGAAGTGAAGACTAACAAGAAGGGCTTCTACAGGTACGTCAATCAGAAAAGGAAGGTTAAAGAGAACATACCCCCACTGATGGTTGAGAACGGTGACCTTGTATCAACAGACGAGAAGGCTGAGGTCCTTAACAACTTATTTGCCTCAGTCTTCACTGACAACTGCTCTCCTCACCCCTCCTGGGTCATGGGACAACAAGATGGTGACCGGGGGAGTAAAACCCCTCCCACTGTAGTGGAGAATGAGCTTCATGAACACCTGAGGAACCTGAACATATATAAGTCTATGGGACCTGATGAGATGCATCCCAGAGTCCTGAGGGAACTGGCCGATGTGGTTGCCAAGCCACTCACTATGATCTTTGAAAAGTCATGGCAGTCAGGAGAAGTCCCAGGTGATTGGAAGAAGAATAACATTTTGCCCATTTTTAAAAAGGGTAGAAAAGATGAGCCTGGGAGCTACCAACCTGTCAGCCTCACCTCTGTGCCTGGAACAGATCCTCCTAGAAGCTATGCTAAAGCACATGGAGGACAGGGAGGTGATTAGTAGCAGCCAGCATGGCTTCACCAGAGGCAAGTCTAGTATGACCAACCTAGTAGCTTTCTATGATGGGGTAACCACAGCAGTGGACACGGGTAAACCAACGGATGTGATCTATCTGGACTTCAAGAAGGCCTTTGACACAGTCTCCCACAACATCCTTCTCTCTAAATTGGAGAGAGAAGGATTTGATGGGTGGACTGTTTGGTGGATAAGAAACTGTTTGGATGGTCGTATTCAAAGAGTAGTGGTCAACAGCTCGAAGTCCAGATGGAGATCCGTGACAAGTAGTGTCCCTCAGGGGTCCTGTGGGGACCAGTGCTGTTTAATATCTTCATCAATGATATCAACAGTGAGATTGAGTGCACCTTCAGCACTCAATGTTTCCATGTGTTTCCATGTGTCAAAAGTTTCAAAATATTCCAAATATTGTATCAAATCCCTCCTTTTATTTTTGGACCTTTGATTCTCATCCAAAGGTCCACACAACCTTTCTTCTTACAAGATAACAAGCAAGGCAGAGTAACAACAACATTGTTTATCTACCTCTATTCTAGAAATGATCCCTTTTCAAAACTATGTATTTTACACAACTTAATACCGAGAAGACAATGTCTATTATGACAGTGCTTAACACTAAAATTTGTGACAAGGAAGTCAGCACCCAGTCAACAATATTCAACTTATATGGCTTAAAAATTTATTCAGAGAATTGTTTTCTGCATTCTCTTTAAGATCCTGAGCTTGCCGGGCAACAGCCTAAATTTGTTCTATCTCCTTGTTAAGATCTTCTGTTATGTTTGGGCTATGGATGCAACAATGATCTGTGTCCAGTTTCAGATCCCCACAGACTCCATGCCCTTTGGCCAGCAATAAATCTAAAAGCAGGAGGTGGTGTAACACTGCCTTAGTATTGGCCGCTGTTCCTGCTGACTAATCAATTCAAATCCTTTGGCCAGAGAATTGGCAAGTGTTTGCACTTACCAGGTAAGATTTTCAATTAGAATCTGATTTTCCAGTGCAGTCAGTCCCAGGAGTAAAAAAATCTGTAATCCCCATCCTACCTCGGTGGGTGTGCTTGGTCCTTGCCAATTATCCATGTCACTGGCTCTTCTGGTTTTTCCCCAATACCGAGGGTTTATTGGGCTTTGCTCCCAGATAGGTCACAGTGTTGGGAGACCTAAGGTTACAGGTGTATTTTCTTCAGTAAAAGATAATCTGGTAGTCCAAGGCCCACTTCCCAATGCCTATAGGCTGTACCCAGGGGCTGGTATTTTGGACCATGAACAGTTTGAAGTGTTAATCCAGGCTTCTCGTAATTCTCACGGTCTTTTTATAATAAAGGGAAGGCTGTTATTACGTCTGCCCCTGGCAAAGTTACATGTGGTTTTCTGTGCACAGTTCCAGGACAACTTGGGGTAATCAAATTTGCCTGCCTTTCCCCATTTAAAGCACCACTTCAGGGGAGAAATATATCTCTGATCTCCTTGTAACTTTTATCCCAAATCCCAGAACCTTTTCTCAAGATATTACATTCTCGTAGTTCAGTCACATCACTGCTGCAGTTGGTACACGTAGGGTCATTAATCCAGCAGCGACTCACATCTCACTGTACCCTGCAACCCAACCTAAGAAATGGTGATCTAATGGGGTGGATCCCTTTGGGCAAGGAGTGTTAGCATGATGCCCCAAACCAGTCCTGTTCCTTCCCGGCCTCCAAAGTGTTGCATCCTGCCGTACATCACTCCCTCTCTGCACCAGTTCTCGCTATCTGAATAATAGCTTGCGTTTCCCTGTTTTAGCGCTTTGGTAACATTGTCCAATTTTTGGAGATCTGTAAAATTTAATGGAATGATTCCCCAGGGTATGAGGTCTGAGGTGGAATGTGGCATGGGGAGACAGGCTGTCGTGCTAGAAAGTCTATTCATTTTACCAAAACCTTCTATCATTTCCAATATGCTGTTGTCGTTCCAATCCACCCTTTTTACCTGTTATGGTTGTAATAACAGTCATTTGAAACATAATCCCAAAATTCATCGTGATCTAATTATTTGAATCCTTATCTTTAGTTAGTTCCCTGAGTCCCATTGGATTTTCCACTCAGGCTTCAATACCCGCTCAGTTGCCGTGTGGTGAGCAGCTGGGGATCATTGTTCTGTAGTCCGTGAAGCAGGAACCCTCTTAATCTGTGAATGATGAATCCAGGGTCCTTTTCCAGCTAGCTTCATGGCTGTGTATTTAGTTAAAAGTACCTGGTATGGTCCTTTACACCTAGGAGTTAAGGGTTCCGAGTCCCAGGACTTGATATACACCCAACCTCCAGGCTGGAAGGGATGTGCTGGCGTATCAAGCTCTAGGGATTTGTTAACAGTCAGGAATTTCTGCAGTTCCTGGAGAGTCTTTCCTAAAGATATCAAATAGTTATTAATGTCCATTTTCCCTTTAACAGTGATATCTCCTGGCACACATGGGATCTGATAAGACCTCCCATATGTTATAAACACACTCTGGTAACTAAAATACTGAGACTATAAAATATCTCTTTATTGTGGAATAAAGTCAGCAAAGCAAGGTATACAGCGCTGGGCGCACGGGTGAGGCAGGACTGCATCTAGCCAGAGGCTCACCTGGTCCAGGCTCCCCTCCCCTTTTTATACATTTCATGAAAATGGTTACATTTGGGCATGAAAGCAATTAACAATAAGGCCTTTCCACTTCCCTTCCCCTCCCCCCCCCTCATCAGCACATATTAGGGTGTTCTTGCCACGTGTCTTTCGAGAAGGGTCAGTCCAGGCAGGTCTGGCAGGCAGAGGAAGGAGGAGGGGGGGAAGTGGGGCCCTTCCGCTGATCCCTGCACCACAGACAAGCTGGCGCCACCAAAGAAAGAAGCCAAAACTCAGGTACCAATACATTTGGATCTCCACACACACCCCTCAAGCCAAAAATGCTGAATAGCCTGTTTATTACAATTTCCCCCTCTAATATTTGATCTAATTTTTGGCTTGAGGTTGGAATTTTTAATAATTTTTTTTTTAATTCCACCACTTTTCTTTCCACTGTTTTTCTCTACCTAAATAAAACCCATCCCATGTCTGAACTAGAACATGAACAATCCACTAAATTTTAAACAACAATTAGTGCCACATACTCCGCCTTCTGTTGCCAACATATAATCCAGGGCTAACCGATTCAGCAAATGGCCGTTCTCATATAGACTGTGGTACTATATACCCATGATCCATACTTGGCCCATGTGGCTGGGTCATAATACTGAATTATCCTCTCGAGGGGCCACTCATTATCAAACCCCTTCTCTGCCTGGAAAGATCCCCGTATACTGGGGTCCCCAGCCTTTCCCCCCTGTTAATCGGACAAGTCCCATACCATCACTATAGGCCATGTTTCCACAGATTCAATATAACCCTTCAGAGACTTCCCGCCCAATCTCTTTGGGAAGGCTCAGGGTCCAGTTCTGCTTCTCTATAGATCAGTTTTTATTTGCAATCTCTGAACCCCCACTTATCCTAACCATTTAAGTTTCCTTTTAAGGCATTGCCAGCAGAACTTCCCAATGATAATTTCCACTGGCTACACCTTTTCGGAGCCGCTGTTCTTTCCCAAAGAGATCTATTTCTTGGGATTCCCATGGCCATTGTTCCCTCATGTTTGTCCCTCCGCAAACATAACATTGAGTGCCTTTGGAATATTTTCTGGGTGACCGTTGGGATTTCAAACAGCCCCTGTTTTCAGTTTTTAGTGGAACAATAGTTCCATTTCAATTTGTAAACCAAATATCCAGCTGTTTCCCCAGTTTCCTCTTTCCCACTTCTTATTCATTTACATTCATAATGAATGTGGTATATCAGGGACTGGGTGACCTTCTGACCTGAATTTGTTTCAACTCTCACACCACTGATCACTGTAAGGAGGAGCGTAAATGTCCAGCGACTCATCTCTCCACCCATCTCTTGGCCTGTTAGGTTGCAGCTAACAGCCGAGGCATCTATCTTCTTGGTGGCAGAGAATTTTTGCCTGCAGGACTGACTGCTCCTTGATGACAGAATCAGAGGTTATAGTTCTTTCTAGTGGTCCGGCTCTTTAAGCCTGTTTTCCCTTTTAATGGATTTCCACTTAAAGCACTTTTTCCACCTTTCAGTGGTCTTTTCTCAATCCTTTTCCCAAATGTATTCCTCCCACAGTCAAATCGAATTATATTGGCTTCCCTTTGTTCAGCATTCCAATTTTCCGATATGAAATGCAAAAACACCTTTGGTGACAGGTATCGCATTCAAACAATACCTAAGCTGGGTGCCAAATTTGAGTCCCTTTGCCTCCCTGAAGTTTTAAATTCCCAAATCCCCTCAGGTCCCCTTTCCCCTACCGCATTAAGGAGCACCCAGTTATTCAGTCCAAACCACTGTAATAAGTTTGTTTCCGACGGCTATACCAGCCTTCTCCTTTACTTCTTCTGTAGCATGAATCTCAGTGGATCCTGGGAAGCTTTGATTGTCCATTCAAGTTCTGGTTCATCCACTGGTCCCTTAACCTGCAAGGCATGAGTCCACCCTCGTTCCCTGGTCCGTACAGCAGATTCTGTAGTCAGGAGAACCTGAAAGGGACCTTCCCATTCTGGTGTTAGAGATTGTTCCTTCCACCCTTTTATCAATAGCCAATCCCCTGGCTTTATTGAATGTATTTTAAATTCCAATGGGGTTGCTTGTGGTAATAAACCCTTCTGCCGTAATTCGGCTAAAGTTTTTTTCCCAGGGATATTAAGTAATTATTAATTTTCTGAGTTCCAGTTGGAATGTCTGGGAGCTCTCTTTTTGGTGACAAAAATGGGAGAAAGTCCCACCTTATTCCTAACAATTGCATCGTTTGTTGTAACACCTTTGCCATGAAATGGGTGCCCCTGTCTGAATCAATTCACTCTACTATCCCATATCTAGGGATAATTTGTTCCAATAAAAACTTGGACACAGTAGCAGTCATGGCTTTGGTTGTAAGGATAGCCTCGACCCAATGAGACAAATGGTCTACTACTACTAACAAATATTGATACCTGTGTATTTGAGGTACTTCAGTAAAATCTATCTGTATACTCTGAAAGGGTCATATTGCAAGAGGCCTTCCTCCCATTTCCCTTTTCCTCATTACCCTCTGATTTATCCTTTTACATGTTATGCATTTATTTGTAATTTGTTTAGCCAACCCATGCACCCCTAAGCATCCATATTTTCTCAAAAAAAACGTCACAAAGAGCCTGCGTTCCCCAATGGGTCTTGTCATGAACCTGACTTAATACTTATTGGGCTATGGGCTTGTTTAACATCTGTCTCCCATCTGGTAATTCCCATAATGCTTCCAGGCTTTTGCTTGCCCCCAGTTTTAGCAGTACTTTCTTCCTCTTCACTAAATATAGGGTGTTCTGAAGGTTCAGGGTGCTGTTCTAATACTAGCAACAGCTTTTCTTTTTCCCCTATTGCTGCCTCTCTGGCCTCTTGATTTGCCAGGTTATTGGCCCTTGTTTCCCATGCTGTTCCCTTTTGATGTCCTCTTATGTGTACCACAGCAATTTCGGATGGTCCTTCAAGGGCCTTTAGTACTTCCTTGATTAATTGTTCATGTACTAACCCTTTCTCTTTTGAATTCAAGATCCCCCTTTCTTCCCAAATTTTGCCAAACATCTGTACTACCCCCCAGGCATATAGAGACTCTGTATATACCATCTCTTCTTTTCCCACTAGCCATTCCAAGGCTCGCTGAAGAGCATATAATTCACATGATTGGGCCGACCAGCTTGCTGGCAGGCTTCCTTTTTCCAGAGTTTGGAACTTTTTCCCATCTACCACTGCATATCCCGATTTTCTTTTTCCTTCTATACATCTTGAGGACCCATCTACAAATATCCTATAACCATAAGGGAGGGGAATGTCCTTCAGATCCTCCCGCACCTTAGTTTGATAGTCAATTACTTGTAAGCAATCATGCTGGAAGTCTTCCCCCAGTTTTCCATATAAAAATTCAGCAGGATTTACATTTTTGCTGACCTCTAGGGACAAGTCATTTCTGTCTAACAGAATGGCCTCATATTTCAATAAACGGGAGTCGGTGATCCATTTCTCAGCTTTCTGACTCAAGATATTCCATATCATTTGTGCGGTATAAACTATTATGCTTCCCCCAAAGGTAAGTTTTCACCCTTCTTCCACCAATACCGCTACTGCCGCAACAGCCTGAATACGTGTCGGCCACCCCCGACAGACCAGGTCCAACATTTTTGACAGGAAGGCTACTGGTTTCTGCATATCCCCCCATTCCTGGGTCATTACCCCATGAGCTATTAATTGTTCTACATTCACAAATAATGAAAAGAGTTTTTCCAGCGAGGGTAAGCTTAACACTGGAGCCCTGATTAGTTTCTGTTTGAGCTCCTCAAATCGAGAATAACAGATTTGGTATATCCTTCAATCCACAAACAACAATATCCCAACAAACCTAAACACCTCCTGATTTCCCTTTTTGTTTTAGGTGGGGGCAAGGAGATGATCCCCGATACCCTCTCGTGGTCTATTTTCCTACTCCCTTGTCCAATTAGGGATCCTAGATATTTTACTTCACTCTGTACAAATTGTAATTTGGTCTTAGATACTCTCAAACCATTGTCTCTCAAAAAGTTTAATAATTGTATGGTTCCTTTTCTCACATTTCATTGAGTTTTTTGTTGTTTAGTTGGGTTTTTCCTAATAAAAAGTGTCAAAAACAGACAATGCAAAATCTTTTATCAAATCAAACAAAAGTTAATTATGAAAAATGTATTATGAGGTATTCAATTTTTGCAAAGCAAGGAGGCAGCGCTGGGCACATGGCTGAGGCACAAGTCACGTCAACCAGAGGCGCATCTGGTCCAGGCTCCCCTCCTCTCCTTTATACATTTCCCGAAAACCATTACATTTTGGGTCGAAAGCAGTTAACAATAAGGCCCATCCGCCTCCCTCTGGTGAGCACTGCCCCTCCACTGAACCCCGCACCACAGACGAGCTGGCGTCACCAAAGAAAGACATTTTGTATCTCCCCCCCCCAAGCCAAAAATGCCAATAGCCTTTTTTTTTTTCCACTTAATATTTGATCTAATTTTTGGCTTGAGGTTGGAACTGTTAATCCACTTTTTTTTTCCACCGTTTTTCTATACCTAAATTGAACCCATCCCATGTCTGAACTAAAACATGAACAATCCACTAAATTTTAAACAGTGTTTTCTCTTCCCCCCTCCCCAGTCCATCATGAGGGTCTTTAGGGGTAGCATTACGTGTCCTTATTTGGCATTGTTTACTGGCACAATGCCAACCATACTTCCCCGTTTTTCACAAAAAGAAAGAAAAAGAAAACTCAGTCCAAGACAGGACCGATTTTAAAAGGAAGATTATTTTATTCTTTCTTAAAATAAGGGGTGCCTCTCAAAATTTGGGAGGCTCACCAGGACAGACTGTCCTGGGCAGCATCTAGATTTGCCGAGGGGGAAAGTAGCCAATAAATCCCCTTGGTTTTTTTTTTTCTGTGAGCCGTCTGAAATAAGCCCACTGGCTGCTTTTTGGCTTGGCTAAAGGTAACTTCACTAGTTTTGTCAGCCTAGGGGGGCTAGTAATCTCACCGACAGGAGCTGAAGTAGAGGCGGCTGTTCCCTTTGTTAAAGGGGCGGCAGGCGTTTTCTCGAGTGAGGGGGGCGGCTTTTCTCCAGGGCCTGCCGCTTTTTTGCCAATCAATGCAGGTCAGATAGGGGCAGGCCAGGCATTAAATATCGGGGAAACCCCTTTCCTAACTGACTCAGTGAAACTTTGTGAAGCCTAATCCCAGGAGTATGGATCGCAATCACATCATCCTGCTCCCAAAATCCATTTCCTCCACCCCAGCAAAGTACTGTTTGAATCACAAAGCACAGTGCTCCCTCAAGCTCCTGCAATTCAACCAGCTCCGTTAGGGCACATGCATTTGCTTTTGCTACAGCAGAGGTTTCAGAATTCTCCCCCTTATCAATAATAATTAGTGGTTGGAGTTTGAAATCGGGATCTGCATCAAGAGCAGGATCAGGTTCTGCCACCCCTCATCCCAACACCAGGTGGCCACTTCCCTTGCCAGATCAGCAGCCTTGTCTGTAAAACTCGAAAAACCAGTTTCCCCACCGGCCCAACAACCACGGAGCAGCTGTAATGTCAGCCTCTCCTCACATGCATAAGCATCCTCTAAGTTACCTCGCAAAATCTCCTTTTCCCTTTTCAGTTCAACCAGTGCCTTCTGTGTTATCAGCAGAGCTGCCCGCTCTGCCTCCAGACATGTCTCCAATGTCTCATTCACTGTTTTCAACACTTCATTTTCTCTCTCAATTTTAAGTCTCTCCGACCTCCCTTTCTGAGCAGCCGCCCATGCAGCTGCTGCTAGGGCTACAAGTATCACCAACAATGCTAAAGACAAGTGGGAGCAATAGCAAGAGGGCATTCCCCAGGGAGCCATCATGAGTTTAGCCTTAGCCTTGGCTTTCTCTTCATCCCTTCTTATGTATACCTTCTGAGCTTCTCTCAGTAGCTCGTTAAGTCCCCTCTCACACCAGTCTTCTAGCTTCTCTAGTTTCTTCCTGATAGGTGGCCACGACCGAGTCACAAAAGTGACTTTAAGTAGTTCTTGTCCTGCCTCCGACTCTTGGTCAGTCCTGGAATTTTTTTTCATGTTCTGTTTCACCCTCTCCAAGCATTGTGTTGGAGCCTTCTCCTTATTCTGTCGACTGTCAAATGCCTTACTATCATTCTGTCCCCTAGGTACAGCTTCTCTTATTCCCCTGATCATGTGTTCTATAATTGCCTAAGTGGTTTCTCCCTTCTAGGGTGTTATGAGCCCACCTCGGGTCGATATTTGGAAGTTTTTGCTCTCCATTTGGCCCCAGATGGTTCTGTCATTCCCTTTCCCAGATTCTCACACCAGCTGCCCGGATCATTTGTCTCTCTTCATGAAGGAACAGTATAGATAATATGTGCTGCAGTTCCTCCCACGTGTACAAACTGGGACCTAAAAATTGGTCTATCTGCTCCGCCACCCCTACAGGATCATCCAATAAGCATTTCAATTCCCTCTTAAATTGCCGCAACTCTGTCCCTGTTAAAGGGGCAACCGCAAATCCTATGCCCCCTTCCTACCCTCCCCAGGGGAACCTCCCTCAAAGGGAACATTCCTGCCTCCTCTTCTTTCCTCTCCTGGCCCCTAGTCCCTGGTCTGCAGGGAGACTCATCGCTTGACTCTCCCTCACTGATGTTGCCCATGTGTTCACCTGGGTTATACGGAGGAGGTAAATGTTCTAGAGGGTCCCATTTCCCTGGAGCATGGTCTTCCTTTGTTTCCTTCAAGACTAGCAGCTGAGTGGTCGGTGGCCTTGCCATTAAAGAGCCCTTCCAGCATGCTGCATAATCACTCTCCTCCTGACTAAATGGCTCCTTTGCATTTACATAAGTGTTTAGAGCCTGACATGTCCAATCTTCCAAAGATCCAAATTTCAGCCAATACAAGGGGTCCAATCTAATTTCCTCCCTTGTCCATTCTACTATACAATAATGGATCATCTTAAGTTGGTCCTTATCCCGTGTACACAAATTCCCTTTTTGGTTACTTAACATCCCTCCTAATGGACTGTCCGGAGGGATGTGCGCCGGCTTTTTCCCGGGACTAGGCTTACCCACCCTCTGTCCCATTTCCCTCTGGGTATTCACACACCAACCAATTCGCTTCATCCTTTCAGTGCCCAGGTCCCTCGCGGGAGACTGGAAACCCGCCACTCAGGACTCCGCACTTGCCAAGTCTCATTCACTCCACACTCGACACCCCAAACCCACCCAACTGGATAATACTCACCAGTCCACACTTTCTTACCCAGATCTTTGTGCACAAGAATTACTGGCAACTGCGGTACCTTTCCCCGAAAAACGTTGCTTTGAAAATTCCACCTGTCTGGAGATCAAGCAGCTGCCTGGCCACCGCACTAGACCCAGTGAGCCACAGAAATTCCTGTGTGGTACACCACTCACCAAAATCCAGTGAAACAGTCTGAGCACAGGTCAATGCATATCCCGGATGAGCCCCCCAAATTGTTATAAACACACTCTGGAAACTAAAATTCCAAGAGTATAAAATATCTCTTTATTGTGGAATAAAGTCAGCAAAGCAAGGTATACAGCACTGGGCGCGTGGCTGAGGCAGGACTGCGTCTAGCCAGAGGCTCACCTGGACCAGGTTCCCCTCCCCTTTTTATACATTTAATGAAAACGGTTATATTTGGGAGTGAAAGCAACCAACAATAAGGCCCGTCCGCCCCCCCATCAGCACGTGTTTGGGTGGTCTTGCCTCGTGTCTTTTGAGAAGGGTCAGCCCAGGTGGTCTGGTGCACAGAGGAGGCGGAGAGGTGCAGCACTGCCCCTCCGCTGATACCCGCACCACAGACAAGCTGGCACCACCAAAGAAAGAAGCCAAAACTCAGGTACCGATACATTTGGATCGCCACATCCCCCCCCAAGCCAAAAATGCTGAACAGCCCATTTATTACACATACAATATCCCATATGGGCTAAGGCCCCCTCGTCGAGGTTGAATTTAAATTCTTAATAATGCTAAAGGCAGTGCTCTTACCCAGGTCATAGAGGTTTCTCGACAAATTTTACTCAACTGCAGCTTCAAAGTATAATTCATTCTCTCCCCTTTCCCACTAGACTGAGGCCTCTAAGGTGTATGCAAATCCCGGGATATTCCCAGAACACTGCTTAGCTGTTTGATTAGTTCTGCCACAAAATGAGGACCTCTGTCCGAAGACATTCCTAAAGCACCCCAAACCTTGGAATAATTTCTTTAAGTAAAATTTTACTACTTCTCTTGGCTTACTGGTGCGAGCAGGGGAAGCCTCTGGCCAGTTCGAAGAGTTATCCACTAAAACTAGAATATATGTGTACCCTTTTTGGGGGTAACTCAGTAAAATCTATTTGCCAGTAATTTCCAGGGGAATTTTCTTCCTTAACATTTCCAAGTATTACTTGATTATTGGGATTGTTTCTTTGGCATACCCCACATTCTCCGTAACTGAAGGAACAATTTCTGTCATGGCCCTTCCTATAACTACATTCTTTAAGTGTTTTAAAAGAGTCTCTATTCTTCGTTCCCCAATGTACTTTATCATCTTCTCTTTTGGCCAATTCCCTTAAAAGAAAAGGGGGTATTACCACCTGCCTGGTGGGTGTGACAAACCACCCACAATTTTGCTCTTTCGCCTGCAATGCCTTAATCAATCTAAGGTCCTTATTATCTGATCTAGGAGCGGTTTCTAGCAAGGTTTCTGAATATTGGCTAGTAATTTTGAATTTGTTTTGTATGCTTGATTCCAGTCCCTTGTGCTGTTAAAAGCCCCCTCTCTTTCCATGTGGCTCCATGGGCATGCACAGTTTCAAAGGCATATTTAGAATCTATTCATATATTGACTCTCTCTTGTCTTGACTTAAATCCAAGGCCCTGGTTAGGGCCACTAATTGGGCTTTTCTGAGGCTTTGATGGCAACGTATGAGCTTCCAGTGCAGAGTTTATTGTGGCAACTGCATACCCTGACAACCTCTTTCTTCCTCGCACAAAACTGCTCCCGCCCATAAATAATTCCCAATCTGGACTATCTTTTTGTTCCAAGACAGTGATGACCACGTGTGGTACATATACTGCCATCTTCTGACCCACTGTAAATCTGCAAGCTTCCTGGATCAATATTACTGTGGCAGCAACTGCTTTCAGGGAGCTCGGCCATCCTTGGCTGACATTGTCCAGCTGTTTTGAGAGATAGGCCACTGCGCGTCTCTGCTCTCCCAGAAGCTGTGACAGTGGCTATCCCACGTCTCTCATGGGTGAAAAGCTCAAAAGGCTTAGTTAAGTCCTGTAGCCTGAGTGCGGGTGCTTTCATTATAGACAATTTCAAATATTTGTAGGCTGCCCTGCTGTTATCAGTCCAATCCAGGTGCTCGGGTGTAGATGTCTTCAATACCTCACACAAAGGTTTGACTAACAGTCCATAATTTGAAATCCAGAGCCTACACTATCCCACCATCCCAAGAAAAGTTCTTAACTCACACACTGTTCGACCTTCTGGTAGTTGGCAAATAGCTTCTTTTCTTTCTGTTCCCAGTTGTCGCCATCCTTGTGTCTCAAATCCAATTCATAGTTCTTCGCACCACCTGAGCCTTCTATCTGGAAAATCTGTATCCACTCAGTCCCAAAAAGTTTAAGAGACTTACAGTCAGTCACAAACAATCTTCTCTAGCAGGTGCAGTAATGAGGATATCACCCACGTACTGTAATAGTGTTTCCCCATCGTTTTCTTTTTCCATATTTCTAGTTCTTTGGCTAATTGATTCCCAAATATTGTTGAACTGTTTTTAAATCCTTGGGGTAGAACAGTCCACGTATACAGAGTTTTTCTACCAGTTTCAGGATTTTGAGACCTCATCTGGAATACTGTGTCCAGTTCTGGAATCCTCAACATAAGAAGGATATGGAGCTGTTGGAACGGGTCCAGAACAGAGCTACAAAGATGATCAAAGGGCTGGAGCATCTTCCCTACAAGGACAGGCTGAGAGAGTTGGGCTTGTTCAGCCTGGAGAAGAGAAGGCTTATAACAACCTTCCAGTACCTTGGGGGCCTACAGGAAAGCTGGAGAGGGGCTATTCACAAAGGCTTGTGGTGATAGGATGAGGGGGAACGGGTACAAACTGGAGAGGGGCAGATTTAGATTAGACATTAGGAAGAATTTCTTCACCATGTGAGTAGTGAGACAGTGGCACAGGTTGCCCAGGGAAGTTGTGGATGCCCCATCCCTATAGGTGTTCAAGGCCAGGTTGGATGGGGCCTTGGGAAGCCTGCTTTAGTGGGATGTCCCTGCCCATGGCAGGGGAGTTGGAACTAGATGATCTTTAAGGTCCCTTCCAGCCCTAACTATTCTATGATTCTATGATTTTCCCATTCAAAAGCAAAATGCTCTTGATTTCCCTTTTCAAGGAGAATGCAGAAAAAGGCATCTTATAAGTCTAGCACTGTAAACCAACCCTGTGTTTCAGTTAAAGCTGTTAAAAAAGAGTATAGGGATTCACAACCCTTGGATGTATGTCCTCAATAATTTGATTTATTGCTTTAAGATCCTGTACTAAATAGTAACCCTTACCATTTGCCTTTTAACTGGTAAAACTGGGATATTATATTTTGACTTATATTCCACAAACAACTTATATTTCAAGAATTGCTGAATTACCGATATTAACCCAAGCTTAGCTTCCATTTTAAAGGGTATTGTTTAGTTCTTACCGGAGCCAATCATGGTTTCAAATCAACTCTTACAAGTTCTGCTCACTTGGACCTCCCAGGTATCTCTCCAGCCCACACTGTCGGGACCACAGTATCTCCAGCCTCTTGAGGGATTATTTTCTTTGAATGTTGACATCCTGTCATAATAAAGCTGTTGCTTCGATATATTTAGATTCTGGTATATAAGCTTCAAGTTCCTTTTCTCCAAATCTTATTTGAGCTAATTTTTCAAGCAAATCCTTTCCTAACAACGGCTTTGGGGAGCGTGGCAAATACAAAAACTGACATGTTACACGCTGTTTTCCTAATTTAAATTTCAAGGATTTAAAAAATGGTTGGCTTTCCCTGGCTCCCATCACACCAATAATGCTTATATTTTATTATATTTCTATTTTATTATATATTTTATGTATTACTATTATTATTTTCCTTTTAAAGTATTCAATACAGAATACACAGCCCTGGTATCCACCAGAAATTCAATTTCCTCTTCCCTCAGCTTGATTGTAACTGGAGGTTCTGCAGAAAATTCCTCCATTCTCCTTTAATCCTGTTCTACAGAGAACAGTGAATTTGGAAGGGTACCTTAGTTCAAAAGAGGGCATTCCTGCTTCCATTGCCCCTCCTTTGTACATTAAGCACACTGATTTACTCCTGACTGTACTCGGACTTTCTGTGGTAAGGGGCTCCAGCCATGCCCCCTTCCCCTGTATCCTCCCTATATGCTTTTTCCATTAATGTTTCCTTTTAGCACCGCTATTAATCTTTTTCTCTCCCTATTTCTGTATGCCACTCAAGTAACACACAGTAACTTTCCCAAGTCTCATGCCTCAGCTCCTTGAAAAAATAGAGCAACTGTTCTCTCTAAAACTCCTGACATCTGCTTTACGAATCATCAAACATCACTTGTATAATCACCCTAATGTCTTTCCAGTCAGAGCCTTGCATTTTAATCATTCTCTCAAAAGCGCTGGCTGTCCAATTCAAATTGTCTCTATAATTTCCAGCTGCTAATTTCCAACTGTTCAAATTGGTAATAGAAATAGGAAATAGGGACTTTTACAATAAATCACTGGTTCTGCATTTCCCACCTGACATAAGGGAGCTGGTAGAACTCCCTGCTTACCTCTCGTTCACCCCAATATCGGACTGAAACCTTCTGCTCCCGTTAACGATCTACCACCCTGAGCATCTTTCATCCATCTACGTCTGATCCCTCATTGTGAGACCCTCCAAGACAGCATCCAGGAGTGATCAATAAGCCAATTTTGTCCTCAGGTTCACTGCCTTTCTATTGTTCATAAACTTGCGAACATCTTTGCCCAATACTACAAGCAGAACGACATTTTTTCAAAGCTTTTCCCTTATCTTTTTCCAAGGCTAAGACAAGGGGATTACTAGGCACTAAATTCATACCACATTCTTTTTGCCGCTCTAGGTGATTCTACAATGTATAAAACATCTGAATACATAGCTTCGTCCCATTTTTATTCTCTTCTTAGAAAAAGCATTAATTGCTACAAAATATTATAATTCAGTAACCCATTAGTAGGTCATTGTTCTCTTTCATCTGATTTCTACTACAGCCACCACTGATTACAGTATTTAATTAAATTTTCTTTTGTTGCTGTTCCCCCTAGAGGCTCACCTAGTTGTTCCCAATGCATTAAAAGGCACCCCAGAGGGGATTTCTAAACAACACAAACACCTCCTTGAGAAGATCTAGAACCCATATTAAAACAGGTGATTGCTGACAGATCCTCAAGATCTTAAACAGAACAAATCAGCAAACGATATCAAAGTCAGTTTATATACAACAGCTCAGCAAGCAGTTCCAAAGTCAGTTTTCCAAATTTAAACCAATTAGGACTCTAACCCTTCACACAGACAATCACAATCACCATTCACACAATCACACAGAGTCCCTCACACAGACAATCACACATGGAGAGTCCCTCACACACAGACAAGCACACACAGGCAATCACACACGGAGAGTCCTTCACACAGATGATCACAGAGACAATCACAAAGGGAGAGTCTCTCACAAAGACCATCACACACGGAGAGTATCTCACACAGGCAATCACACACAGGCAATCACACACAGGCAATCACACAGACAATAACACACGGAGAGTCCCTCATACAAACAATCACACACGTAGAGTCCCTCACACAGACAATCACACACAAACAACCCCACACGGAGCGTCCCTCACACAGACAATCACACACAGACAATAACACACATATAGAGTCCCTCACACAAAGGATCACATAGACAATCACACAGGGAGAGTCCCTCACACAGATGATCACACATGGAGAGTCCCACATACGCAGACGATCACACACAATCACACACGGAGAGTCCCTCACACACAGACATAATATTGTCAACAAAAAATGAGTGTCCGGCCACCCAAAATAAAAACACAAACACAAAAATTGGTTGGATTAGAGTACAGACATTAAATGCAAGCTTAGACGTATATAGAAGTGGCACAACATGGAGTAATGAATCTAGAAAAGTACTGATAGGACTTGTAAATAATACAGGTGTTAGAACATGAAAATTACTTTATGGTATCAATAAGTTAGGATGTTGGTTAGCAAAACAAAGCAATGCTACTTCATTGGCTTTAAGCAGATTATTATTATATGTTAATTCTATTAGACACGGAACGTTTCAAAAGAGAGCAGCAATAGATTTTTTGTTAATAGCCCAAGGCCACAGGTGTGAGGACTTTGAAGGAATGTGTTGTATTGTTAGCGTAAAGACAAACACATAACCCTTCCAGGTAGGTTATATGTGGTGCTTTACTTCGAGGCCCCGGGAACCTGGGGTATTCAAACCCAAATCAGGTTGGCCCGTCCGCAATTTAACCTTTAAGTGTTTCGCAATCTAATGTATATTCAACAGATTACATCATTTCTTCATGCATATGTATTTGAGGATTGTCTCATCATTTGTGTGGACACCAGCACTTCCTTATCTTCACTTGACTGCCCTTGGTATGCTTCTGGCCTTCACTGTCGGAGTGGGAGGCGGACCCGGAGTAACGATGGAGTCTCAATATGAGTATGATTGTTCTCATTTATTCATGTACCTTACACTTCTTATATATTTATCCCAATAGTGCATGCGCTAACAAAACAAATCCTAATTGGTTATGTCCCGCTGTTCACGCGCCTTATGCTGTCATGCAATTGGCCGGACGCTCTTGAGCACGCAAAAGGGGCAGATACAAAGTTCTCATCACAACTCTTCGGGACTTTCCTGCGCTGGATTCCACATTCTTGTATTCTACTCCCTTTTATCTTATCTCAAGGTCAGGCCTAGCTACAGACAGCAAACCCTGGATTGTTCACTGCTATTAAATCATGAGCCATTCTTCCACACTTCACAAATGTAGACTGTGTTCAGATAAGGTTGTTAGTAAAAGCGTAGGCTCTGCTCGGATAAGGTTGTTAGTACATTCTTTCTAAGCACTCCCTAATACCATACTTGTGAAGGTTATATGTGGTTTGTGAGAAAACCGTCACTGTCTACAGAGACAGACACAAAGTCTGCACAAACTTAACTATAAAGATCAACAAAATTAAATGCTAAACACAATGTATATCAAATGCTAAATACAATATACATAACCTATAATTTTAATCTTATTTTAATTGAGCCCCATTTCTTCAGCTAAATTAACGTTTTCCAACATTTCCCCCCTTTGAAAAATACTTTATTTTTCTGCAAGTATTTTCATTTACATAGCCGTTTCCTGGTAAATCGGCGGGGGTGTTGGGTGTTGTGGGCATTCTCATGTGATGGCTCCAATGATTCTGTGTGTCCAATTGCTTTTACGAACAATTTCTTTTCGGATACACAGGTATACCAGACAAATTGCAAGAAAGATAAGCAAGAGGGTGAATAGTGTTTCAGCCAGTGATTGAATCCAGCCAGTGAGATGGATTCCTAATCCATTAAACAGTTCCCCGATCCAATTGTGATCAATTATCTCCTTTTCTCTTTCAGCCTCCTTTTCTATTTTCCCGAGTTGTGAGATATCATATTCTATGTCTGCAGTTACATTCGGTATATGTACACAGCAATGATCACTCCGGCCTTTGAGGTACCCGCATACTCCATGTTCTTTTAATAGCAATATATCTAATGCCATTCTGTTCTGCAAGGTCATTTTTGTTGTCGCCTGCAATTGCAAATTTAGACCTCTGAATCCCTTCTTGGTTACTCTAGCTAACCTTTCAGTTTGTCCAATTAAATTATAAATCACTTCCCTATTACGATTTGCAGCTACCTGAGCAAAAAGAGATTCCAATGCCCAGCCTATTTTAACCCCAGTTGAAGGTTCTTGCCAAATGTCATCTATATCTTCAATATCATCGTTTATGTCTCTCCAAGTTCGAATCTGTAAGGTTTCCAATTTACCTTTGAAAGGGGATCACTTCCAAATTGGGCATAGAGTAGGTAAGCCCAAAGTTATTTCCCATACTGGTCCTATCATTGGGAGGTGAGTAGTCCAGGTTCCATCGTTAGCTGCCCATACAAAGTTGCCCATACTATGTATTGTCGAATATCTGCAATCTTTTTCGCTTGCTGGGATCTGTATTACTTTTCCGTTAAGTTTCAGACCTCGACACGCACATCCTGTTATTAAAGCCATTCTTACAGGAGGAATTGTTATCTGTCCAGGGTCTGTGTCACAATCGAAAGTCTTAGAGCAGTTCCACCAAGAAACACTCTCGATGATATCCCGGCTGACTTTGTTAACTGCCAATAATGTTAGATTATTTGTTACACTCTGTTTCCCTGTCCATCTGAAACACCAAGGTGTGTCACCTCCATATTGAAATTTTTGTAAAATACTAGTCGACCAAACTGTATCCCACTTTGATTCCGGCCAAACCTTTTCCTGGCATACCCACTCCCTTTCTTCTTGTGGAACTAAGTTTTCTTTAATTATATCATATGTGCACCATCCTACATCCTTAAATCGTCCAATCTTTATGTACTGACGATTTAATAATTTTTGACAATCATTGCATCTTTCTGGACTTCTCCATTCTTGTTTAACATATTCTTTTTGTTTTATTTTTACAATTTTAGTCACCTGCTTACATACTGTCTCATTTCCCTTACCTTTTGGAAGGGGAAAAGTCATTATATCCCATTTTATTGGTTCCCCAGCCGTTTTCGGCAAGGGTAAACATGCCGTAATCCTACTAGTGTTTTGCATTTTCGCAAAAACTCTGATTAGGCCAATTATCATGTTTTCTTCAGGATCACCCCGAGGTATATTTATTACCTGGGGTAGTCGGGTTGATTCTATTGCTCGTTTTACTCTAATTCTAGTAATGTTTATTTCACTATATCTGGAAGCAGTTTCATTCTGGTATTGGCATCTGTATGTTCCCATATCTGATTCATCTATTCGTCTAATAGTCTGAACTAGCATTCCTCCTAATCTTAATTCTGTTAGATGCCTGCCATCATCTGGGATTTTCTTCCCATTCCTTGTCCATCCAAACTCCCTAGGTCGTGGATCGTCCAATAGGCAATAGATAAGTATATCACTGTCCAGAGGAATCTGATAATATGCATGTCCTGCCTTTATCCCATGATCCTGAAGGGGGTTATGTAAACAGAATTTATTTGACACCTTACCTCTAGATTTCCATTTTCCCTGCAATTCCCATCCATTCCTGTTTGATTCCAAATTCCTCGGGACAGTGTTTTTGAACTTGCAAAACAGAGTGGCATTTTGTCCAGTGACAGATTTCATCACTTCCTTTGTCTGCGGAATCTCTACAAAAGTGATAACCATTAGGGGTGTCAAGGACCAGATTGCAATTAAAGTATTATATACAAAATTCGACATTTATCTGCTTTTCAGTCTCAGTTTTGTTGGTCCAAGAGCTTCTACTTCCCAATTTCTAGGAACCTTTTTCACTCGGGTATAATGAATCCAAGAGTCTATTCCTTCTACTTTTACCGCAGTAAATGTTGTTAGTAGCACCAAGTACGGTCCATTCCACCGTTCCTTCAGTGGTTCTTCATTCCAATCTCGAACGTAGACCTGGTCTCCTGGCTCAATTTCGTGTACTGGATTTTCTAATGATAATGGATGGTTCCAGATCAGGGCACTTTGTAGCCACATCAGAGTTCTACTGAGAGACAGTACATAGTTATATACATCTTGATTCCCTTTTATATGCACATTTGGATTTGGTTGTGGCGCCTGATATGGTTTCCCAAAAAGGATTTCATAAGGGCTTACTGTCATCCCACTCCTTGGCTTAATTCTTATCCTTAGGAGTGCTATTGGTAACACTTGTGGCCATTGAATTTTAGCCTCCTGACATATTTTACTGATTTGCCACTTAATTGTCTGATTCATCTTTTCTACTTGTCTGCTTGACTGTGGTCTCCACGGTGTGTGGAGGTTCCAATAGATTCCTAACATCTTGCTTACCTCTTGAACCATAGCTGCTACAAAGTGTGGTCCCCTATCTGAAGATAGGCCTAGGGGTACCCCAAATCTTGGAATAATCTCTCGCAGCAGCCATTTCACTGTCTCCTTAGCTTGGTTGGTGCGACAAGGAAAGGCTTCTGGCCATCCAGAAAAAGTGTCAACCCCAACTAACAAATACCTGTATCCTTGACTTTTAGGTAATTCTACAAAATCAATTTGCCAATAATCACCTGGTTCCATACCTACTCTGATATGTCCCATTTCTATTCCTTTTCTAACCACCGGATTGTTCTTCAAACAGATTTCACATTTTGAATTTATTGACCTTGCCATTGTTAACATCTGTGTCGAGATTATGCTGCACTTTAAATATGCCACTAAAGCTTCTGCTCCCCAGTGACATTTCTGATGTTCCGTCTGTAAAACTGTCGGCATGATGGTAGGTGGTAGAATCACTTGTCCAGTTGCAGTTAGGTACCATCCATCTGAACCCAATTGGGCCTTCATTAGTCTAGCTAATTTCTCGTCCTCCTCCGAGTACTTCGGCTTCTGCGTTAAATAATTTTGTAAAGGGCTTACCTTCATGGGTATTAAGGCCATTACATACTTAACTATAAAGATCAACAAAATTAAATGCTAAACACAATATATATCAAATGCTAAATACAATATACATAACCTATAATTTTAATCTTATTTTAATTGAGCCCTAATTCTTCAGCTAAATTAACGTTTTTCCAACAGTATGAATTTGTCAGATCACTCAGAAATTACAAGTGGATGATGGATGGGACTGGTTTGAAGTATTGTTGAATAGTTGGGGGTTCACCGGATGGATCAAATCGTTAGTTAAGACAGGATTGGCCTGTATTGGGATATTTTTGTATATTATTATTTGTTTACCATGTTTTATGCAGTGTGTGCAAAAATCAATCGATAGATCACTTAAAGCAATCATGGTTGTTAACTAAGAAGGGGGAGATGTGGGGCCAGGTGGCGGATTTGTTAACCGAAAACAATATAGTATTGCCTTAGTGAGCACTAAACAGTGGGATTAGGGATTAGTAAACAAGGTCGCAAAAGGGAGGAAACTGCGGGCTGAAGGTTGTTGCTAACAGTTGTAGGTATTTGTGCTAAAAACAGACTAAGCAAGGATGGGAAACAAGAAAGCATAACTGAGCTATTTGGGCAAGTGGAAAAGCACTGCCTCAACGAGGCAGGGGTATAAAAGGGATGGCTTTTGCTTAATAAAGGTCTTTGATCCTGACTCGGAGACCGTGCCTCAATACACCAGCGTCCCTCATACACGGAGAGTCCCATACACATGAGAAACAAACCAAACCCAAAATCGCAATTATGTACCAAATTGGGGACTTTAACCCCAAACCAAAGTACCAAAATCCGGATTACTAAATATACAAAAATATACCAAAATACCAAGTTGAGGACTGTCACACCCCGAGGGAGACAGAGTAGGACCCAGAACTGTATTTAAACGTTTAGTTTATTACCTATAATGTTACAATTCTAAGTCAAAAGTATAAGCTTAAGTCTAGACCAATATTAGCATCCTCTAAGGGTTTGTGAGGGACTATACAACCTGTATGGAGTTCATTGATAAAGTCTTTAGATGTTTCCTCGAAGTTGCTGTGAGTGAAGTTTCTGCAAACGCTCTGGTGTTCATAGATGTTCATAGATTGTTGACGTCAGTGGGGGATCTCAGACCAGCTGAGAGGGAGCTTCATTAAGGCTCGCTCCTCTCATTTTCTTCTGGAGTGATAACATCTGAGGTATCAGTCGGCCCATCTCCTTTTACCTTTGTCAGTGGCGCCAATGGTAAGGGACACAGTGGATTGCTTCCTGTCAGTGCAACCCCCACCAATGTGTAGGAATCCAGAAAATCCAGGGTCGTAGATCAGGATGCTTCCATCACAAAAAACTCATAGTCTAAATCATCCAAGTACAACATATGTAGATTTCTATTCACAAATCTTATTAATATTTCTGTTTTGAGGATCACCTCCGAGTCTTTGTTCTGTAGCTATAGTGTAAATCTGATAAGGGAGGGGATGACCAGGTGCCAGTTTAGTCATCCTGATAAGCAAAGGAGTGGCAGAGACATAATGACAAGCTCATTCTCCCCCACTCATCCTTGCTGCACAGGTGGGCTTTGATATGGCCGCTGATGTGGAGTGGCCACTAGACCTCCACCTGGCCCCTCTCCACCTGGTCTCAGCAAAGCAGCAGCCCTCTTCAGCAGCTTCAAGGGGGGATGGGGGGTGGGGGTGGGATATGTCAGGGACTCTAACCCAAAGCCCAAATTAGGTACCTTTCAAGCCCAACCCTGCATAGCTTTCACCACTGACTTACAAGCAGGCAACCAAACCAAATTCCAAATAGGATGCTTTAATTCTTTAATTCTTACCAGTGGAAACCTTGCTTCCAAGATGTGGTTGGGGGGTTGGAGGTGTGTGTGTTGTCGCTCCTCCCCCAGAAGTTCTCTGTTGCCAGCTGGAGCATCCTCAACCCCCACAGATCTGAAATCCTAAAAGCGGGTCCCATCTGGGATGCCAAAATGATACCAAAAATGCCAGCAAGTGAAACTCTCTAACACTCCTTTTGGAGTTTTAGAAAGTAAGCATCCTTTCTCAGGCCTGGGCAACATGCGGGAGTGATCTCCATCAATCACGTGCAATGAGACAAAGGCTAGTTACAGAATATATTTCCCACTTACATGCATATGTATACATTTCCCCAGAAATCTTATGCATATTCTGTTACTTTCCAAGGTCTACAGGCTGGGGCATGCCCCCCACTAGGCAGGTCCAGACATGCTCTCCAGCACTTCTGGTCTTGCCACTGGGGGCTGGGGGGTATCACCTGCTTTGAGCCATTAACCTACCCCATGCTGGGTCTATACAGGTGCTTGACAAATAAAACCCTTTATGTCTAGGTAATACAGGCCTGTGATAAACTCAGGGCCATCCCAGAAATCATGCTTGAGATTCCAGCCCTGCTGTGAGAAAGATCAAAACATAGTGGAAAACTACTGTGTCATTTCCCTGAAATGCAGGCAAAGCAGCAGATTTAACACACACTTTCTAGCAAGGACGGGAGTCTGCAGTGCCTGCGTTTCTGCTTGTGTTTCCTATGTCCAGGTGCTGTTTCAAAGTTGCCCCAGATCGTGAGGTAATGGAAATAAATTTATTATTTTCATGTTATCTGTGGCTTTGTGGTTGTTCCTGAGTTCTGCCTGTGTTCAGCTCACACAGGCCCTAAATTGAATTTATTTCATTTATGGATTTGTCTAGACTTCCTTTGGGACTTGTCATGTTTTAACCCCAGCTGGCAACTAAGCACCACACAGCTGCTTACTCACTCCCCCCAGTGGGATGGAAGGGATGAATCAGAAGGGTAAAAGTGAGGGGGAACTCATGGGTTGAGATAAAGACAGTTTAAAAATTAAAAACATTGTAAGAGGAAAAAACAGTCACTATGATGAAAGGTAACTCGATCCCAGCTAAAACCAGTACATTCTCCACTCCTTATTCCATACTATTTATGTCATGCTCAGGCCCCACATTATCACAATACATTCTCATTAACCAACACCCATTTTCCCATCCTTTGATACATATACACGGATATAATTCCCTTAGTCTATGGACCACCTGTCTGTAAAATGACTGCAAAATGTCCATAAAATATCCATTGAGCTCATTTAGTCCATGAATTTGGGCTCCATCTGTTATGGTTATCACTCAGGACAGGAGAGGTGGTGTGTTGCATGGAGTTACTGGGCACCAAAGCCAGCTTTGACAGCCACCAAAGACAGGTCACTGCTGCATTTGCACTGCTTCTTGTGAGGTTTGTCCTCTGTTTGGGTGGTTTCTGCTGTATTAATTCCGACAACATGCATCTCAAATCATGGGTTATAACAATGTAAAAGTATATCCATTATAATCTCTACTCCTGGTCCCTTTGGACCAGGCCATAAGGTTTAACATTGCAGTGAATTCCTCCCCTTGCTTCTGGCCTGGCGAGCAGTAAGGGGTTCCTGCTATAATACCTTTGACATATGGCAGCCACAGCAGTAGTGACATACAGCATCATGTAACACTGCCATCATACATCTTAAAACATGTGTTTTCACCCAGGATTAAATCTCCTTGAAGTACAGATTGGACTCCCCCATCCTTCTGCATTACCCACCAAGTGCACCCCGGTCCTTGAGCAAAAGCAATCCCACAAATGTGTTTGCCTTTCCCCAAGGAAGGAATAACCCAGACTGTCTTTCCCAGCCAGTTCCTCGTACATACTATAGGGGGCCTTATCTCCTTCCACAGTGTGCAGGAGGTTCGATTGGGCAGGGCCAGGTCAACTGGCAGATCCTTTACTGTTAACCAGCCACATGGCTTCTGTTAAATTTCATCCCAGTGCTTGACTGTCCCAGCACCCATGGCTCTTGGTATAGGTTTTAATAGTTCATTGTATTGTTCACTCTTCCCAGAGGCATGATAGGGGATGTGATACACACAGTCAATGCCATGCTCCTTGGCCCAGGTGTCTATGAGGTTGTTTCAGAAATGAGTCTCATTGCCTTATTCAATTTTTCAGGGCTGCCATGTTGCCATAAAACTTGCTTTCCAAGGCCCAAGCTAGTATTCTGAGTAGTGGCATGGGTCACAGGCTATATTTCCAACCATCCAGTAGACCCTTCTGCCATTGTAAGCACATAGCACCTACTATGGCAAGTTCATGGCAGTGTGATATAATCAATCTGCCAGGCTTCCCCATATTGACATTTCAGCCATCATCCAAAAATGCTTTAGCTTGGCTTCTTTAATTATGGTACATGTTTCGCAATCATGGATAACCTGTGTGATGGTCAAGTCCATCACTCAGTCATGAGCCCTTCCCTTCCTAGATGCATGTTGCATCCCTTCCTAGATGTCCTGATGTGTCATTGGCCCATTGAGCTATAAATAGCTCATCCTTATGTTCCCAGTTCAGATCCACCTGAGTCACTTCAGTTCCAGCAGCCTGGTCTACTTGCTTGTTATTTTGATGTTCTTCAGTGGCACGACTCTTGGGTATGTGAGCATCTACGTGATGTACTTTTACAACCAAGTTCGCTTCCTGGGCAGCAATATCTTGCCACACTTCATCAGCCCAGATGGGTTTACCACTGTGCTGCCAGTTGCTCTGCTTCCATTGCTGTGGCCACACCCACAGAGCATTTGCCACCATCCGCGAGTCAGTATAGAGATAAAATACTGGCCATTTTTTCATTCAGCAATGTCTAAAGCCAGCTGGATGGCTTTCACCTCTGCAAACTGACTTGATTCACCTTCTCCTTCAGCAGTTTCTATGACTTGTCATGCAGGACTCCACACAGCAGCTTGTTACCTCCAATGTTTTCCCACAATATGACAAGACCCATCTGTAAATATGGCATATTGCTTCTCATTGCCTCTCATTTTCTGGTAATTTCTTATACAGTGAGGCCTCTTCAGCATGAGTCACCTCCTCTGGCAACACTCTGTAGTTTTGGCCTTCTGAGCAGTCTGCAATCACTTACAGGATTCCTGGGTAGTCAGGGTTTCCCATTTGAGCCTGTTGCATTAGTAGGGCCCACTTATTCCATGTAGCATCAGCTGCATGATGCATAGAGGTACCCCTCACTTTGAACGTTTTTTTTGTAACTGCAAATCAGAAGGCCCTTCATCAGGGTCAGAATTTAAGATCAGCCCTTCTACTCTGCCCAATAGAAACTGGAGCAGTAATTTTTCCTGTATGGATGCATTTTGGCTGTTGTGGGCAAAACAGACTTGACTTGAGGAAGTCAACTTAAAACATTTAATTACTGATTTGGGTATTGGAGGGAAAACAGAAGACAAACACTTAAGGGAAATGCTTTTCTTCTCTCTTTCCCAGGCTCTCGCCCCACCTTCAGTCTCTACTCCCCTTGTTATTGGCACATTTATACTCAGTCCCTTCACAGTGAGGTCACAGGTGGTGCAGGAAACTGGGGTCAGGACATAGCAGTTTCTTTCTGCCACTCTTTGTTCCTTACTCTTATCTTGTGCTGCTCTTTCCTTTTACTCATTTCCTCTGCTCCGGCACGGGTTCCTCCACAGGCTGCAGTGTCTTCAGGGGTGTACCTGCTCCGACATGGAGTTCCTCCTACTGCTCTGGCCTTGTTTCTTTTTTCCCTTGATATGTACTGCCCTTTCTTGAATATGTTTTTATAGAGGCTGTAGAAGACTGATTCTTTTTGGCTGCCTTAAATCACGGTTGAGACTGTAGTAGAGGCAGTGTCCTTCAACACCTTATCTCACTCTTGCAAACAGCCCAGTTGCTTGCTGCCTGAAGAGCCCCTTTTGGAAGAAGCAAACCCCTCTCAGTTCCAGAACTTTCATAGAAGAAGCACTGTGCAGGTCCACCAAAAACTACAAATAATACTCTGGAAGAGGGGCCATTTGCATACCTACCATCCTGGGAGGATCCTTTCAGTGCTGGAGCCTTGGAGTGGTGAAACTTTGCTATTTTTCTTTTATTGCCTCTTTATTTCCCTCCTTTGCTTCTTTTTTCCTCCTCCTCATTGTTCCTACCAAGGCTTTAATAAGCCAACACTTTTCCTATTCCCAAGATTTTTGCCTGTGAGAATAAATATCTCTTAGATCAATTGTTGGTGTTATTTTTTACCTTAATCAGCTGAGGGGAGTCTCTAAATATATGAGGGGGGGGGGGCAGGGTCTACCCCTCACATCCCAAATTGGGCCACAACAGAAGCACCACAAATTTCTCTGGGTCCATTGTTAAGCTGGTTGGAGCCAGCTGCAACTAGCATAGGGTCATGAGTGCACTCCGCCTGTTTGAAGTAACTGAATTTTGGTCCAGGCAGATGCTCAGCAAGTAGGCCTAACTGAAGTTAATCCTCTTGTGCAAAGCGTGTCAGCGAGAACCCAGCACCAAAACCACAAAAATGGTTTGGCTGGAGACTGAGCTGATAAGTGGCAGAAACTGCATGAACACAGCAGAAAACCTGACTACGAGCCAATAACTTTACACTATAAATATCTGCAGCCATCAGGGCCCATCGAACTCTCCTTCCATACCAGCTGGCTGTGCGGCAGTGATTTCCCCTTGAGTAGGGAAAACCTCTCAAGGTCATCCTTTGAGGCCAAGAGATCCCTTAACCAGCATCTGATGTCTACAGAAAGGTGACATTTTTTACACAACAAGCTATGGCTTAATTATTAGGCTACTACTGTTGTAGTAAGTAGTAGAGTGCCTGACTCATTTAATCATTGTGTAATCATTGTTTAATAAAACCTCTTGGTTAACCCCATGATGATGACTCATCTCAATAATTCTCCTGCAACAGTGCCCCAGCCTAATGCATGAAGGACCCCAATAAAAAGGAAACTGGGGTTTATATATCTTACAGTACAGTTGCATAGACCAATCAACTTTTTCCATGTTAAGGAGTAGGCTAATCAGTTACTATTGCTCGCATAATCCGTATGTACTTATCTTGTGTAGGTGGTGTGGACATATGGTCAGTGGTGCATTCATCTTCATTATTCTAAACCAATTTCCCATGCAGGTGTGTGTGTGGGGGGTTATCCTGGCTTCTGGTCGATTGCAGTTCTGGCCATGGTTATATGCCTGGTTTCACCAAAGGGTATATCTTCTATTATTTTATCATTGGTATGGGGTGTTGTCAGCTGATGAGAATTGGCTTAGGTTAGGTGTTTGGGTCATGTCGACCTCAAGGTAAAAGCTCATAGTCTCAGGCAGTGTTCATTCTTCTAAGCAATTCATATTGCAGTTAGTGCCTTGCCTTTCACAGCTTTTTACTTTATTCTGCTTCTGTAGCATACTCTGTGTGATAGATGACTACTTAAAGGTATTTCAGAGTCAACTTATAGTCTAGCCATATGAACATTAGAGATGTGTGTGCATCTCAATGAAGTAAAAAAACCCTAGTCAGTCTAGTGGAAAACCATTAAACACCTAAGTGCTATGCTAAACTAGTACACTTGTCAAAAATTTAAAGAATACGGTATATATAATTTGATCTTCCTAATCACCTATTAAACTATTTTATCACAGTAACAATTTCAAATCACAGGTACCAGCAAACATCCAGCTTCTTATCTAGATGTCCTAACATGGTGCACCTACAGCTGTCTGTTTCCTTTCATAGCAAGGGGAGGGAAACCAAAAGCTGGGCGAGTTGCAGGCAGTGATGTACTGTTAATGATGTAATCCAATTGATGGGGGTATCTACATCTAAAGGTTTGCTCATACTAGGCAAGTCAATCCCAGCTAAGCTTCAACAAGTATACAGCTACACCCTAGTGCTTCCACAGAGCCCAGGGCAAGGTCGAAAGGTTGCTCCGCAGTCGTACAACCCCCCGCGACAGAGCCCACAGGTCCACAGGCAGGCAGCTTTCAGCGGGCCCAAGCATTTGCAGCCTTACAACCATAACTCTCTCCCCAGAGTTCTCCGTTTCTATCTTGCCCTATAAGGAGGGACCACGGAGGAGGGGGGGGGGGGGGGGGGGGAGGGTGTTAGAAGGGAAGAGAACGGACACACAAAACCCCAACAATGCAAGAGATTGGAACCACTCCAGTCCAACTA
Organism: Cuculus canorus; assembly: GCF_017976375.1. Taxonomy (NCBI): domain Eukaryota; kingdom Metazoa; phylum Chordata; class Aves; order Cuculiformes; family Cuculidae; genus Cuculus; species Cuculus canorus. The sequence continues at coordinate 4,128,884 of NC_071440.1, forward strand.
CAACGATACTCGGACACAGCAGCAGGAAAAAAAGCTATGTACAGTGATGCAAGTACGCGTACATACTACCTTTTTTTTCCCCGCCCCCCTTCCTACCTCTTCCAATCATGTGGCGCGAAGAAGCGAGGGTCGTGGTGTCACGTGAGAGCAGGAGGCTGGGGTTTGTGACCCAGGCTGGAGGGGAAGATGGCGGCGGAGAAGGAGTCTCTGTTATTGCCGGATGTACGGTTTGCTGACTTCGAAGTGCTGGAGGACGGCAAGAACGTCTTTGCTAGCTCTGTGTCCACCTTGGAGGTGAGAGCTCACCTGCTCTGTAGCCGCCCACTCTCCTTCCCTGTTGTAGTCTATTTCTGTGGGGCTCAGGCATTGCCCAGACCTCTGCGCTGGAGCGTGACGGTGACAGCATCTATTTGGCCCTCCCTGACTACTGGGGGTCCCTTCCCACCCCTATCTCGACCTTGAGCTGTGGCCTTCTCCACTCTCTTCTCTGGGAGCGGCGGCTCCTTGGCCCTTGTCTTTTCATGGGGAGAGTCGCCTCATTAGGGGCCCTCCGGGACCCTGAGCCCCGCATGGACTCGGTCGTGACCTTGAAGTCTTTTTCCTGTCAAAAAAAACCCCACAGAAATGTTTTTCTCCAAGTATCATACCTGCAATTGTCCAGAGAAGTCAAGAGTCAGAAAGACCTGAAAATGTGTGATGTATACATCTATAAACCACTCTTGCTTTCCATGTCAGGAGTCTAATAAAAAACCCACTACAACTGAAAGTGTAAATACTTCCTAGTTCTGAAAAGTGCTCATGTGTTTATTAAAGTGTGAACCTTTTTCTAAGTTGTGGCCCTATTTCATCTGTGCTAGTCTCGTGGAAAAATCTTTGTTCTCTCTGTACACAATTGTCCATTTAAAAAGAAAATTGTTTGTGTTTCACTTTTACTTAAGTTTTCTGTCCCTGACCCTTTACAGATCTAGGATTATTGTGTATTCCTTTGTTTTGTTCTGACTGTTGCCTGTCTTTAAAAACATCAGTCAAGAGGCCCTTGAATGTGTTTTTAAAGACACTTGTCTTTCTCTGAAGTAGCTTTAAAAGTTTTGTGGATTTTGGTGGATTTTTTTTTTTTTTTATAGATAATCTGTGCAATGCTACAAAAAACAGCTGTGGAAAATTCCTGTGAAGGAATAATAAATTATGTGATTTGTGAACCTGCAGTTGCCAAGAACCATTTTAATTGACTTTTGTACATCTGTGTGTGGTACAGTGTGTATTATTAGAGTCTTGTTTTGTACTTTCAGAAAAACTGAAATAAAACATAAATAATTTCTTTATTGATGTGCTCTAGTTAAACCTCTAAGAGATGGGATAGAATTAATGCTGAAACCACAGTCTTAACAATGAAAAGTCCTCATCTTAATGATTAAAAATAGTTACTGAAAACTTCTATAGCTGCAAAAGCTGGTGAAGAAATGCACTTTCTCTGGATTGAGGGGTTTAGTTGACAGTTCTGTTGTGCTGCTTTGTTTTTGTAGTCAGTTTATTTAGAAGAAAGTAGTTAAGTAGCAAAGGGAAACCTCATTGCTTAAAGTAAACTTTGAATACCAAGCTTTTCTGACTTATAATGAGCTAGAGTGCTTGGGAAAGAATCCTGCTCTTGTGAATTTCTAGCAAATTTGGAAGGAAGAGGTCACAAAGATCGAGTTTTGTTTTCTCCCTAGCTTAAAGCTGGATTGTTTAACTTAAGCATACAAGGCACCTTAATCCAGAGAAGAATAATTCTGTCATAGTGTGGGTCTAATTAAACATGTATTTGAGTGTTGTTGTAGTCCTATAATATTAATTAAGTAGCTGTTTCTAAATGGAAATGGTAGCTCTATTAAAATAAAAGCAGAGCTGACAATCCTGATTATGTTTGTTTGTTGATTAACTAGAAAGAAGAGTATGGCAGGTGACAGGGAGGTCCAAAGCCAATTTATGTGAAGGTTATGGTGCTTTGAGAAGGTTCTGAACTGTTTTCATTTTGGAGCTGTCCTGTTGCTTTTTGTATGATTAATTTCTCTTCTTGCCTCCCTCCTTTTTTTTTTTTTTTTTTTGTCCTTGCTTTCATTCTTTTTGCACCTCACAGAAGACACGCTGTTCTGTTTTTACCTATAATTTGGCTAAGCTAAGCAGTGGAAAAGCTGTAAGATTGCTAATAATTCTTCCAAATATAGCTTCAGTGTTAGCATTTGTTTTATAAGAGGAGATTTTGTTAACTCACCTAACTTTGTTCCAACAAAATATAAATTTAATGTGTATTATGGACAGTAACAATAAATGAAGCTTTGAAATTTCTTATGGCTGCAAGCAGCTGTGTATTGTTTGAATGGAGTTGTTATCTTAATCTCTGAAAAACTGGTATGAGACACTTGGAGATATTTTTTCTACATAGAAAAAATTACTAAGCAAAATCTAAATATAAGCCTTTCCAAAAGGACCTTCATTCAAAAGAACTACATTCAAAATGCTAACAAACTTATTCTAGATATTTCTGTAGCAGTTTTTAATATAATTAAAACTTGAACAAATGGGTACTTTTTTTTTTTCTGACAGAAATGAAAAGAGCTGCTGACTAGTTTATCTCCTTTGTTCATTGTTATCCAACTAGGAGTGGGAAATGGAAATAGCTGACTAGGCTTCCTTTCTGTGCGTCTTGCTTTGTTCATCTCACTTTGTTTCTCTACAGTGAAAGAATGTTTATAGGGATACATGCATACTGATATGTGACAACTGGTTCTCTGCTATTTCACTTCTTGTAAACAGTCGAGTCCTTCATCTCCAGAGCCAGCAAGTTTTCCTGCAGAAGACTTCAGCACAAACTCTAATGGACCAAAGCCAGCAGAAGTCGTGCAAGATGATGCTAGAGAAGACCTCTTTGCTGGTAACTGCTTTTTTCTTCTAATGTCGCTGTATAGACTCTTTTTCTCTTGGACTTAAAGAGTTGTGCTTTTGTGAGGAGGAAAACTTTTTTATGCTGTAAAAGGTAATTCTCATATCTGTAAGGAAATATGAAGCAGTACCCTTGCAATGGAAACTCTGATTTTAAGCTTAAACAGTTTAATATTGTTGTAAATCTTAACCATTGTTCGACCTGTTGAAGATATACTTTCTGGACAATTCATTACATAATGTTTTCCTTTTAATCATAGAATCATAAAATCGTTTGGTTTAAAAAGACCCTTGAGATCATTGAGTCGAACTGTACCTGTCCACTACTAAACCATATCCCTGAGCACCTCATCTACCCATCTTTTAAATATCTTCAGGGATGGTGACTCAACCACCTCCCTGGGCAGTCTGTGCCAGTGCTTGAGAACCCTTTCAGTGAAGAAATTTTCCTAATATCCAATCTGAACTTCCCCTGGCACAACTTGAGGCCATTCCCTCTCATCCTATTGCCTGTCATTTGGGAGAAGAGACCAACACCCACCTTGCTACAACCTCCTTTCAGGGAGTTGTAGACAGCGATAAGGTCTCCCATCAGCCTCCTCCACGCTAAACAACCCCAGGTCCCTCAGCCAGCTCTCATAAGACTTGTTCTCCAGCCCTTTCACCAGCTTCCTTGCTCTTCTCTGGACACTCTCCAGGACCTCAATGTCCTTCTTTTAGTGAGGGGCCCAAAACTGAACACAGGATTCAATGTGTGGTCTCACCAATGCTGAGTACAGGGGAAGGATGACTTGGTCCTGCTGGCCATGCTGGCCATGCTGTTTCTGATACAAGCCAGGATACTGTTGGCCTTCTTGGCCATCTGGGCACACTGCTGGCTCATGTTCAGTCGGCTGTCGACCAACACTCCCAGGTCCTTCTCTTCCAGGCAGCTTTCCAGCCACTCTTCCCCAAGCCTGTAGCAGGGTTGCTGTGTCCCAAGTGCAGGACTTGGCACTTGGCCTTGTTAAACCTCATCCCACTGGCCTCAGACCATCGATCCAGCCTGTCCGGAACCCTCTGTAGACCCTCCCTATCCTCCAGCAGATGAACACTTCCTCCCAGTTTAGTATCATCTGCAAACTTGCTAAGAGTGCACTTGATCCCCTCATCCAGGTCGTTGATAAAGATATTGAGCAGAACTGGACCCAGCACCGAGCGCTGGGGAACACCAGCAGTGACCAGCCTCCAGCTGGATTGAACTCCATTTACCATGACCCTTTGGGCCTGACCATCCAGCTAGTTGTTTTACCCAGCACAGAATCACAGAATCACAGAATCACAAGGTTGGAAAGGACCCATTGGATCATCGAGTCCAACCATTCCTAACATTCCCTAAACCATGTCCCTAAGTACTTCATCCACCCGTTCCTTAAACACCTCCAGGGAAGGCGACTCGACCCCCTCCCTGGGCAGCCTGTTCCAGTACCCAATGACTCTTACTGTGAAGAATTTTTTTCTGATATCCAACCTGAACCTCCCCTGACGGAGCTTCAGGCCATTCCCTCTAGTCCTGTCCCCTGTCACTCGGGAGAAGAGGCCAGCTCCCTCCTCTCCACAACCTCCTTTCAGGTAGTTGTAGAGAGTAATAAGGTCTCCCCTCAGCCTCCTCTTCTCCAGGCTAAACAACCCCAGCTCTCTCAGCCGCTCCTCATAAGACTTGTTCTCCAGCCCCCTCACCAGCTTTGTTGCTCTTCTCTGGACACGCTCCAGAGCCTCAACATCCTTCTTGTGGTGAGGGGCCCAGAACTGAACACAGTACTCGAGATGTGGTCTCGAGCAGAGGGTGTTCCCATCACTCTGATATTAGGAGTATCACTAGTCTCTGTTGATCATTTTTTATTGGATTCAATGATCACCTATTTAATTGAAGTCCTGTGATCTTCTGCAATATACTGTTTAATTTACAAGCTTGAAATAATTTACAAGAAAAGTGGCACACTACAAAAGGAAAAACAGCTGCAGTTCTTTGCGCAAAGTTTGTTTTACTGTTAACGCATCTAGCTACTGGTTGAATATTATTGTAAATTATGAAATGTAGCCTTTTCTTTTTGAACTGCAAGTAGAAGACTCTTGGTTATTAGTGAAAATAAAGTGATATGTGAGTTCTTTAGGGGTAGAAGAGTCTTGTTTAAAATTAAATTTAATTTTGGGGAATTTTTTTCCACTGGATTTGCGTTTTGTTGTCTCAGCAGTAAAGACTTTATTATACTCTTGACTATGCATGTTTTTGTAATGGAGCTTTTAAGAATTATATGCTGAAGTAATGACACTTTGAGAGGCTTATTTGATAGAAAAGTTAATTTTAAATGTCTTAAGACCTTGACAGTGATGTACAGGATTTTTTCTTGTGGGACTCTAGCTTTAGTTGAGTTTGATTACTAAATACAGGTTTCTCGGTGATATGTACTGTGACTGCATAGTGTGGCAGTGTTAGCTAGTTAATAACTTTTTCTGCTGATGGTAATATAGTATGGCTTGTTATGTAATAATATTCAACTTCGTGTGTGTGTAAAAAATGAGGCAAGTTAAAACTTTTTTTTCCTACTGTATAACCATTTATAGCTGTCCCAGTCCTTTTTTTCCCATTATGAAGACTGATAATTCAGATCATATTGCAAGCTGGAGGGTATTTCTATTAATTAAAAGTTCTGGGCTGATTTATATAGATAAGTTTATAGATATAGATAGATTTATATAGATATAGTTTATAGATAAGTTTAGTTCTGGGCTGATTTATATAGATAAGTGTATACATGTGCCCATTACCTTTGTTCTCTTTTAGAATAGAATAGTTAGGGTTGAAAGGGACCTTAAAGATCATCTAGTTCCAACCCCCCTGCCATGGGCAGGGACATCCCACTAGATCAGGCTGCCCAAGGCCCCATCCAACCTGGCCTTGAACACCTCCAGGGATGGGGCATCCACAACTTCCCTGTGGGCAACCTGTGCCAGGGCCTCACCACTCTCATGGTGAAGAAATTCTTCCTAATGTCTAGTCTAAATCCGCCCCTGTCCAGTTTGTACTCGTTCCCCCTCATCCTATCACCACAAGCCTTTGTGAATAGCCCCTCTCCAGCTTTCCTGTAGGCCCCCTTCAGGTACTGGAAGGTTGTTATAAGCCTTCTCTTCTCCAGGCTGAACAAGCCCAACTCTCTCAGCCTGTCCTCGTATGGGAGGTGCTCCAGCCCTCTGATCATCTTTGTAGCCCTCCTCTGGACCCATTCCAACAGCTCCATATCCTTCTTATGTTGAGGATTCCAGAACTGGACACAATAATCCAGATGAGGCCTCACAAGAGAGGAATAGAGGAGCAGAATCACTTCCCTCGACCTGCTGGCCACGCTTCTTTTGATGCAGCCCAGGATACAGTTGGCGTTCAGGACTGTGAGAGCATATTGCTAGCTCATGTCGAGTTTCTCATCAACCAGCATCCCCAAATCCTTCTCTGCAGGGCTGCTCTCAATCACATCATCCCCCATCGTGTCCTGAAACCAGGGATTGCCCCAACCCAGGTGTAGGACCTTGCACTCATGAGGCTCTCACAGGCCCATTTCTCCAGCCTGTCCAGTTCCCTCTGGATGTCATCCTGTCCTTCCAGTGGGGCAACTGCACCACTCAGCTTGGTGTCATCTGCAGACTTGCTGAGGGTGCACTCAGTCTTGCTGTCGATATCATTGATGAAGGTATTGAACAGCACTGGTACCAGTATGGACCCCTGAGGGACACCACTTGTCACAGATGTCCACTTGGATTTTGAGCCATTGACCACTACTCTTTGAATACAACCATCCAATCAGTTTCTTATCCAAAAAGAAACTCAACTTATTCTCAAGTTATCTAACTTATACTTGCATATGTTTGAGCTTACATTTGCTTATCATAGAATCATAGAATCACTAGGTTGGAAAGGACCTCTTGCATCATCGAGTCCAACCATTACTATCAATCCCTAAACCATGCCCCTCAGCACCTCATCCACCCGTCCTTTAAACACCTCCAGGGACGGTGACTCAACCACTTCCCTGGGCAGTCTGTTCCAGTGCCCAATGACCCTTTCTGTGAAAAACTTTCTCCTGATGTCCAGCCTGAACCCTCCCTCTTGTCCTGTCACTTGGGAGAAGAGGCCAGCTCCCTCCTCTCCACAACCTCCTTTCAGGTAGTTGTGGAGAGCAATAAGGTCTCCCCTCAGCCTCCTCTTCTCCAGGCTAAACAACCCCAGCTCTCTCAGCCGCTCCTCGTAAGACTTGTTCTCCAGCCTCTTCACCAGCTTCGTTGCTCTTCTCTGGACACGCTCCAGAGCCTCAACATCCTTCTTGTGAGGGGCACAGAAGAGAACACAGTATTCGAGGTGTGGTCTCACCAGTGCCAAGTACAGAAGGAGAATAACCTCCCTGGACCTGCTGGTCACGCCATTTCTGATGCAAGCCAAGATGCCATTGGCCTTCTTGGCCACCTGGGCACACTGCTGGCTCATGTTCAGTCATCTGTCAACCAAGACCCCCAGGTCCTTCTCCTCTAGGCAGCTTTCTAGCCAGACTTCTCCTAGTCTGTAGCACTGCATAGGGTTGTTGTACCTCAAGTGCAGGACCTGGTATTTGGCCTTGTTAAACCTGATGCCATTGGTCTCAGCCCAGCGGTCCAGCCTGTTCAGGTCCCTTTGCAGAGCCTCCCTACCCTCCATCAGATCCACGCTTCCACCCAGCTTAGTATCATCTGCAAACTTACTAAGGGTGCACTCAATGCCTTCATCCAGGTCATTGATAAAAACACTGAACAGGGCTGGACCCAGTACCGAGCCCTGGGAAACCCCACTTGTGACTGGCCTCCAGCTGGAGTTAACTCCATTTACCACCACTCTCTGGGCTCGGCCATCCAACCAGTTTTCAGCCTAGGATAGTGTGCGCCTGTCCAGGCCAGAGACTGACAGTTTCCATGTCAGAGTGGGAGGCGGACCCGGAGTAACGACGGAGTCTCAATATAAGTATGATCATTCTCATTTATTCACACGCTTAACACTCCTTATATACTTATCCTAATAAGGCATGCGCTAACATAACAAATCATAATTAGTTATGTTATACTGTTCACGCGCCTTGTGCTGTTACATAATTGGTTAAATGCTCTCAAGCACGCGAAAGGGGCAGATACAAAGTTCTCGTTGGCTTCACGACTCTTAGGGACTTTCCAGGGCTGTATTCCACATTCTTGTATTCTGCTCCCTTTTAGCTTATCTCAAGGTCAGGCCTAGCCACAGACAGCAAACCCTGGATTGTTCACTGCTATTAAATCATGCCCTCGTTCACCAAGCCATTCTTCCACAATTCCCCCTTTTTGTTTTTGAACAAGCCAGGCTTCATTTGTTATTCGCGATAGCATTTTTCTTACACATGACATTACACAACTGAAAAGAACTATTCCTACAGCTATAACTATCAACAACATTAATCCCGTTTTTAATACGCTCCTAAGCCAACCAGTCAATCCTAACCAGTTGGATAATCCATCCAAACCAAAAAAACCCTAGGTCAAAATCATCACAGCCATGACCATGCGCCAATAACAAAAAAAATCTATTGCTGCTCTGTTCTGTAAAACAGTATGCTGCACGGTAGACATGTCGTCAGCCAGTTCAGACAAAATTCGACTTGTCATGTTGGCTTGTTTCACTACCCAACAAAATAATTCTTCTAAGTTTTTATGCGCTTTTGCGGCTGCAACTCCTGATACCAAAAGAAATGCAAAAAATCTTTCCCCAAAATTCCATAATTAAATGTTATCCTCACAGCCTCGACTTAGGGTTTGAGTCAGGTCTCTTTTCCACCTTGTGGGATGAGTTTGATTTGGATGATGATGTGGAATGCCCAAACTGGGCTGACCAATGGTACATGGTCCACCCTTCAGGTTAGAGGGCATGCCACAGATCAAAAAATATCCTGGCGGTAATCATCTTGGTAATACAGTGCCAGGAGCGGAGTGAGTTTTATTTCGTATTGTAATGTTGCACCATTTCTGCTCCCAATTACTGCTGTTCCCTATAGGATCAATTATTGTTAGTGCTGCTTGGTCCACTAATCTCCCTTCCTTCTGTGCCTCAGACCACGATCCTAAACCTATAAAAACACAATATGTAGCGTTCAATGAATCCACAAGTTCAAATTCTTGTGGTTCAGGTCCAATTGGAGGTTTGTCATCCCAATTATCATATTTGTCGAATGCTTCGCTCTCATTTTTCCATCGAAAAGGTAGGTTACTAGTGATGTTAAACCGTGACTTCAACTCTTGCATTGCTTGATTAAAGTTCGAAACATTTCTTATGGGAACTCCTATAAGACAAGTCACAAATGGTAAGCTAGGGGTCGCCAAACTGGCACAAAAACTAGTAGTGTTCAAGACTCGTGCAAGAGTAACCCCTATATTTTGTCACGGATAGACTGCAATAACTAAGTTTAAACATACTAAACACAGCCAAAACTGCCTCATTTTTGATGCCGTTTCCATTTATAACAATGCCTACACTTTTCTTTTACTCTCTTCCAATCTTGATCCTTAATAGTCCATATTACAGAGCCACTGATTATTACCACAGTCACCACAATTATGCAACACCCAGGGATCACAATTCCCACAATTTAAACAGCAGACTTCAGCTTTCTTCATTCATTCCTGTGCAGGATCTTCTTGTGTAGGCCGTTGATCATGCTCTGATGACGTCTCTTGATAGGGTCGAATGCTTTTCGCTGGTATCCACCTAGGACCACCTTCCGTGGAAACACACATATATCCTCGACCATTAAATATTACAGCAACAGGTCCTTTCCATATTCCCGTTACTGGATCTCTATATAATACTCGAAAGCTGGGGATAATTGTCTTTTCATTCAACCTTATACTTTGATGATGTATTATCACCGGTGGCTCTTCTCTATCACTCCTTAAACACAAATAGTTTAATGTAAACAAAACCTTATTCAATCTCATTTGCACGTCCATTTCAGTGTCTTTTTGTCTTTGTAAATAATCTTTCAACACTTGATGAGTTCACTCCACCAAAGCCTGCCCAGTGGGAGAGTGCGGGATTCCTGTGATATGTTGCACTCCCCGCTTGGACAAAAAGGACCCTCGTCTTTTGACTAGTATAGGCAGGCCCATTATCCGTGTTTATGGTCTCAGGCACCCCCATTACAGCAAAGCAGGACAACAGGTGTTTACACACATGTTGTGCTTTCTCACCAGGTAATGTGGTTGCCCATACAAATTTTGAAAAGGTATCGATTGTCACGTGAACATATTTTAGTCTTCCAAATTCCCCAATGTGAGTGACATCCGTTTGCCAAAGCTCTAAGGACTTTAGTCCTTTAGGGTTAACTCCGATCCCTATTCCTGGACCGTGATTTCCACATCTTGGACAGGCTTGTACAATACTACGGGCTTCATTCTCTGTTAAGCCATACTGTCGTTTTAATCCTTTGGCATTCTGGTGAAATTGGTCGTGACTCTGTCTTGCTACACAAAATTTATCCATAGGGGGCATATGCTGAGCTGGACTAACGAAGCTATCTGCTATCTGATTACCCCTTCCTAGTCCTACGTCAAGTTGATGACTTCGCACATGAATAACACAACAAGGCTCTGTGCGTTGTTGAAGCGTGGAGCGTAATTGCATAAACAATGCTCCTAATCTTGGGTTAGTTGTCTGTCTTAGAAGAGCATCCTCTAATCTTGGGACTACTCCTGCTACATATAGTGAGTCCGTTACAACATTAAGAGGGGTGGTTAGCCAATTCAACAGGGCCCAAACAACAGCAGTTAACTCTAACGTCTGTAAAGAATCTTGGGGCTGTCCCTCCAAAATATGCTTGTGCCATTCAGCATGTTCGTGCCATACACAAACAGCACGATGCAGTCGTTTTCCGGCGTCAGTATATACAGTAAGGCCATCCACCAGTGGTTGCATACTGACTTTCGTTCTCTCCAGCCATTGATTTCGTGACAATATCTGCCACTTCTTCCTTTGCGGCTGCTGCGAATGTATTTGTCCTTCAAATCCTAATAGGGCTTCCTGAATTGGTATTACATTTCGTAACCACCACTCTAGGTCTACAGCATTAACTGGAATGCTAATGTCTGCAGGTTCTTGACCACTGATCTCAATAATTTGAGATCTGCCTTTTCATACTAACTCTGCCACAGCTTCGGGTCTGGTTTGAATGCTCATTTTTGGCTGCACACCCAGAAACACCCATTCCAATACCCAGAATGATTCAGCTTTATCAGTTCTCTTACTACTGGCAATGGCAGGGTCATTCAGGTCTCTGTCCTTCCCAGATTCCCCTCTTTTGTTTTGCCATTGACAGATGACTGCATATGGGGATTCGCTATTGTTACAAACCAAAAGCGATATCGGTAAATTCAGTATCTTCTGAGATGACCAAGATGTTTGTAAGCGACGATTAAATTTTTGTAAAAGAGTCCTTTGATCTATGGTAAGCTCAATTTCGCGGGCTGGGTCGGCATTGCGCAACAACACAGTCAAGGGAGCAATATCAGAGTTGGAAATGCCCACACAATGGCGGACCCATTGAATATCCCCTAACAACGTTTGAACATCTTTAACAGTTCGTAAACTGGTCGTCAGTTCGATTTTCTATGGTCGGATTTGGGCATCAGAAATGCGCCAGCCCAAATACTTCCACAGAGCTGACCTTTGTACTTTTTCAGGTGCAACAACAAGTCCTTTATCTCTCAGCATATCCCTCAATGTCTGCAGTACCAGTTCATCAAACGGTTCTTATAAGGGACACTGGAATGCAGAGTGTTCTTCATAAATTGTTACTCCCCTAGAGAGAGATAAGGACTGCCAAGCTGAAATAAAACAAAAAACCTTCACCTTCAAACAAAATCAGGAGTAAAGGGGGGGGGAGGAATGGGGGAAAAAAAAGTCATACACAGCCACAGGGCTGGGGGGGAATAGGGTGGTGGGGAAACTCACACACAGCCACAGGGCTGGGTTTTTTTCCATTTTCTTTTTCTATTGTCTACGTTCTTTTTGTATTTTTCTCTTTTTTTCTTTCTTTTTTCTATATATATTTTTTTTCTTTTTTTTTGGCATTTTAAAATTTTGTCCTCTGCAGCCTTTCACTTCAAAGGTCCCAGATAAATCTACATGTTTGCCGGCTTAGTGGACGTTTGAGATTGAAAGGTCTCAGAGTTGCATTTTTAAGATTAATCGAAACAAACAGAGGCTCAAGCTCCTATAACCAAAACCCAATTTGCAAATCTTACAAACGTTTAAAGCGCTTTAAACACACACACGCATACACACACATAAGGCACGCGCTAACATAACAAATCATAATTGGTTATGTTATACTGTTCACGCGCCTTGTGCTGTTACATTGGTAAATGCTTTCAAGCACGCGAAAGGGGCAGATACAAAGTTCTCGTTGGCTTCATGACTCTTCGGGACTTTCCAGCGCTGAATTCCGCATTCTTGTATTCTGCTCCCTTTTAGCTTATCTCAAGGTCAGGCCTAGCCACAGACAGCAAACCCTGGATTGTTCACTGCTATTAAATCATGCCCTCATTCCCCAAGCCATTCTTCCACATTTCCGAAGCAGAATGCTGTGAGAAACTGTGTCAAAGGCTTTACTGAAGTCCAAGAAGACTACATCCACAGCCTTTCCCTCATCCAGTCGTCAAGTCACTTTGTCATAGAAGGCGATTAGGTTAGTTTGCCAAGAACTGCCTTTCATGAACCTGTGTTGATTTGGCCTGATCACACGGTTCTCTTGTATGTGCTTCATGATAACACTCAAGATTACCTGTTCCATGACTTTCCCTGGCACTGAGGTCAGACTGACAGGCCTGTAGTTCCCTGGATCCTCCCTGCAACCCTTCTTGTAGATGGGCACAACATCAGCCAGCCTCCAGTCCAGTGGAACTTTCCCAGTCAGCCAGGACTGCTGGAAGATGGTGGAAAGGGGTTTGGAAAGCACATCCGCCAGCTCCTTTAATACTCTTGGGTGGATCCCATCCAGCCCCATAGACTTGTGGGTGTCTAGTCGGGCAAGCAAGTCTCCAACCGCTTCCTCTTGGATCATGGGAGCCTCATTCTGTTCCTCTAACTCCTGGGTTTGTACACAGGGGGAACAACGTTCCTTGCTATTAAAGACTGAGGCAAAGAAGGCATTAAGTACCTCAGCCTTGTCTTCATCCCTTGTCACTGTTGTTCCTTCTGCATCCAATAGGGACTGAATATTCTCCCTAGTCCTCCTTTTCTTGTTGATGTATTTGTAGAAAGATTTTTTATTATCTTTCACAGACTTAGCCAATTTGATTTGTAGTTGGGCCTTAGCCCTCCTGATTTTTTTCCCTGCACGATCTCACTTCCTCCCTGTAGTCCACCCAAGACGCTTGTCCCTTCTTCCAAAGCTCATAGACATTCCTCTTCTTTTTGATGCATCCCAAAATCTCCCTACTCAACCAAGCTGTTTTTTTCCCCCCGCTGGCTCCTTTTCTGGAACATGGGGGTGGCTTGCTTCTGAGCTGCTAGGATTTCATTTTTTAAGAGCACCCAGTCCTCATGGGCTCCCTTGCCCTGAAGGACTTTTTTCCCATGGGACTTTGCCAACCAACCTTCTGAACAGTCCAAAGTCTGCCCTCTGGAAGTTTAATGTGACTGTTCTGCTAATCCCCTTGTGCATTTCACCTAGAACTGAAAATCGTATCATCTCATGGTCGCTTAGTCCCAGGCATCCTCCAACCGCCACATCCGCCACAAGACCTCTATTCTCAAACAGCAGGTCGAGGAGGGCACCCTCCCTTGTCGGCTCACTCACCAGTTGTGTGAGGAAGTTGTCTTCCACGCACTCCAGGAACCTCCTAGACTGCTTCCTTTCTGCTGTATTGTACTTCCAGCAGATATCTGGAAGATTGAAGTCTGCCATGAGGAACAGAGGTAGTGATCTAGAGACTATCCCCAGCTGTTTATAGAAGAGCTCATCAGCTGCTTCTTCTTGGCTGGGTGTCTGTAACAGACTCCCATCACAATATCTGCCTTCTTGTGGGCTCCTCTGATTTTCACCCATAGGCACTCAGTCCCTTCCTCACCGTAATTGAGCTCAAGGTAGAAAGTGCTTCTCTCTAACATAGAGAGCTACACTGCCTCCTCTCCTACCCTTCCTGTCCTGCCTGAAGAGTTTATACTCCCCCATGGCTGCACTCCATTTATATGAGTCATCCCACCACGTTTCTGTGATGGCAACGACATTGTAGCCACCTTGCCCTACAACAGCTTCCAACTCCTCCATTGGTGTAAATGCACTTCAGCTGGGCTGGTGAACCTTCAGCCCTCATAAAGGGAATAGAGTTCATTCCAAATTGACTTGTCCTTGGAATAACTAATGCCACAGTGCCAGTTTCATCCTTACTGTCCCCAGGTGTAATCACTCCCACTTGCTCTGTGGTGATATACTGGCAGTCCTCGCCAGCACACCATCTCTCAGTTACTGGAGTCCCACTTCCAGTCTCACTCCCGACTAGCCTAGTCTCGTCCCCCTTCCCTTCCACATCTATTTTAAAGCTCTATTTAAGAGCCTAGCTAGATTTCTTTAGGAGACAAGCGTGTCCCATCCCTAGTAAGAAAGCCTGGGGGTGTGTGGGCCACCCCATGATCAAAGAACCCAAAGCCTCTCTCCTCACACCAGGCTCAGAGCCAAGCATTATGACACTGTTAGAATGTATTATTAGCTTGCAAACTTTCTAAAGCAGTTATAATAGAAATGGAGAATAATTAATAATTTTGTGTTAATCCTATTAGTTTTGTATTGATATTACCTGATCTTATGAGCTACGAAGACTAGGAACTCTTTACTAATACAAGAAAGCTTTATTTTTAATTTGGTTATATAACTTCAGTGTATAAAGCCAACTTTTTGTAGCTGTAGGGTCATCTAGAATAGATATTTTAGGGAAGCAGATTCTCCTTTGGCTGGAAAATATTAAGTTAAGAAAAAAAGTGGCAGAACTAAATATTGATGGTATCCAGACAGAAGTAACATGTCAGCAGCCTGATAGTTGCAAGTGAAGGGAATGCTGAGAAACGATTTAATGAGTTGGAGTTTTGCTGTCAGGAACAGATCCTCCTAGAAGACATCCTAAAGCACATGGAGGATGTGGAGGTGATTAATGGCAGCCAGCATGGCTTCACCAGAGGCAAATCCTGTATGACCAACCAAGTGGCTTTCTATGATGGGGTAACCACAGCAGTGGACACAGGTAAACCGATGGATGTGATCCATCTAGACTTCTGTAAAGCCTTTGACACGGTCCCCCACAATGTCCTTCTCTCTAAATTGGAGAGAGATGGATTTGATGGGTGGACAGTACGGTGGATAAGAAACTGGTTGGATGGTCGTATTCAGAGAGTAGTGGTCAATAGCTCGAAGTCCAGGTGGAGATCCATGACAAGTGGTGTCCCTCAGGGGGTCCGTACTGGGACCAGTGCTGTTTATTATCTTCATCAATGATATTGACAGTGAGATCGAGTGCACCCTCAGCAAGTCTGCAGATGACACCAAGCTGAGTGGTGCAGTTGCCCCACTGGAAGGACAGGATGACATCCAGAGAGACCTGGACAGGCTGGAGAAGTGGGCCTCTGAGAACCTCATGAGGTTCAACAAGGCCAAGTGCAAGGTCCAGCACCCGGGTCGGGGCAAACCCCGGTTTCAAGACAGGATGGATGATGATATGATTGAGAGCAACCCTGCAGAGACGGACTTGGGAGTGCTGGTTGATGAGAAGCTCGACATGAGCTGGCAATGTGTGCTTGCAGCCCAGAAGGCCAACCGTATTGTGGGCTGCATCAAAAGAAGCGTGGCCAGCAGGTCGAGGGAGGTGATTCTGCCCCTCTATTCCTCTCTTGTGAGACCCCACCTGAAGGATTGTGTCCATTTCTGGAATCCTCAACATAAGAAGGATATGGAGCTGTTGGAACGGGTTCAGAGGAGGGCTACAAAGATGATCAGAGTGCACCTCCCATACGAGGACTCAAGTTTTAAAAAAATAAAAATTGAATGCAATTTTTTTCCCTAGTATGCTGAAATTTCAAAGAAATCTTATCTTTCAAATATTATATGTACAATTAACTGGAGAGGAAGAGAATAAAGTTCCAGAACTTCCTGGCTTGCATTGGTCCTTCATGTTGAATTATTAGGTGCTATAAAACCTAGGTAAAACGATGTCCTATGAATGGCTTCTGGAAGTAGAGACTCTGACTTTTGAAGGGCATTGAAAAAAAATGTAGTTTTGCAGACTTAGTTGTAAAAAGGTGATGATATTCTTTCTTGGTACTATAGGCTTGATAAATCTTTTTCATTGTTCATCTAATGCAATCTAACGGAAGAGGAGGTGAGAGAAAAGAAATTACAAAATGCCCTGTACTGTCTTAATGCAGTTCGAAATCTGGAATTTTTGTAGGCTTTTTTGACTATACTTGAAACTTCTTTGCTGCTATGTTTTCAGGACAGCTATAAGGTTTATCTGCAATAAATTAGTTTTAGATATTCCTTACCTCTGATGAATGCTTTGACTGAACTGTTCAAGTTGAGTTATGAAGGTGGAAGAAAATAAGATTTTTTCCATCTGTTACTGGAGACCTGTAAATTTTGCTGTTCCATTTATTAGTGTTGTGATTCTTAGTTCTGCAAATAAGAAAACTATCTTGCTAAAAGCATTTAGGAACTTTTTCCTTTAGGATAAAAGTCAAAATGTTGATCATTTTGGCAATAAGATCTTTGCTTTGCTGAGCTTGCTCCAAATCATGTAGTGTTAAGAGTATCTTGGAGGACTTTGGTGTGTATTTTATGGTGGTTGTTGGGAGGCAGTGCATGAGTGTACAGGCAGGGTTCTTTCTGGATCTCAATAAGAAAGGCCCAATGACAAATGGCTTAATAAAATAGCTATTTTAATAAGACGGAATAAGAAGAGTGAATCTTGTGTCCTTTCAGATGGTGGGAACCCTGTGATCATGCAGCATCAGACAAACCCCAGATGGATTTCTCCCACGGCATGCTATGCAGATTCTGTCCATGGAGGGAAACTCCTTCTTTTTTGGTCATTTGAGTTATTACATAATTTTCTTACAAAAACCAAACTCTATTCATAAAGGATATTCTCACGAGAATATCCTTTGCACACCGTATAGCTTAACAAGCAGCTACTTATAGTGTAAAGACATGCATAGGTATAAGTGCCTACTACATATTCATACCCTTTCCCACTTCGTATTATAATTAGATCTGGAAAGTTCACTCCAATCTTGTGCCTGCGTAGTGCCTCCTGATGGTCGTTGGTCGAGGTCTTGGGGATGAAGTAGGAAGTCTTCCTCGGGATGAATATATATCTTTTTGAACTTTGCGCAGACTCAGTCTCCTCTGGCTGTTTTCAAACTCCTGAACCAAATGCAGCCAGCTTTCTGCATTCCAATGCCTACTTATCAATAAACTGCTGCTAGCTGGCTCCTTCATTATCAATTTCCAAGGTCTTCAAGGCGAACAATGCCAAGCTCTAACGAACGCTCCCAGCTCCCCCTTGTCTGCTTTCACACATCGTTACCTTCTTGGATCCTTGCACACAAAACCCATTGCTGATAATGGAATCTGGCTCTGCCATCACCCAGCACCCCAGTCTCTATCACAGCAAGGCAAGATGTACTGTTCTTGTTCAGGATCAGTTCTTTCTCTGTGGTGACTGTGTTCCTTTCTCATGAGTAGTTTGTTGCAGGCACCTGTTTGTATTGCCTTTCCACTGAATTTGCTTTTTCCTTGTACCCAGCCTATGGGGGAGGGGTATTCAGAAGACTTTAGAGTTCCCTCTTCTCCCCACATTAAGCTTTATTCCCACAAGTTTCTACTCCAAAACATACCAAGTTCATCTTTCCGTTAAAAAACAAAACAATTATCAATGGAGCTTCTTAAACTGTAACGTGCCATCTGATTTCTTTAAGTGAAAATAGAGCATGTAAGAAGCATAAATGTCAGTGTTCTTGGGGGGAAAAAGACTTTCTAGAGAAATAGATTCTCAGCTTATTTACTACTTTAAGACTTCTTTTCTGAGAGGAAAAAAATACCTATACAGTTATATTGGGTTTGCATGACAAGGTTTTGGTAGCGGGGGGGCTACAGGGGTGACTTCTGTGAGAAGGTGCTAGAAGCTTCCCCTATGTCTGATAGAGTCAGTGCCAGCCAGCTCCAAGACAAACCTGCCACTGACTAAGGCTGAACCCATCAGTAACAGTGGTAGTGCCTCTGTGATAACATATTTTAAAAAGGGTAAAAAATGCTGCCTAGCAGCAGCTAATTGGAAGAGAAGTGAGAATATTCCAAGTGACAGGGGACAGGACAAGAGGGAATGGCCTGAAGCTCCGTCAGGAGAGGTTCAGGTTGGATATCAGAAAAAAATTCTTCACAGTAAGAGTCATTGGGTACTGGAACAGGCTGCCCAGGGAGGTGGTCAAGTCGCCTTCCCTGGAGGTGTTTAAGGAACGGGTGGATGAAGTGCTTAGGGACATGGTTTAGGGAGTGTTAGGAATGGTTGGACTCGATGATCCAATGGGTCCTTTCCAACCTTGTGATTCTGTGATTCTGTGATTCTGTAATATGTGAGAGAAACAATTCTGCAGACACCAAAGGTAGTGAAGAAGGCAGGGGGAGGAGGTGCTCCAGGTGCTGGAGAAGAGATTCTTCTGTAGCCCATGGTGAAGATCATGGTGAGGCAGGTTGTCTCCCTGGAGCCCATGGAGGTTAGCGGTGGAGCAGATATCCACCTGCAGCCCACAGAAGACCCCATGCCCAGAGCATGTGGATGCACCCAAAGGAGGCTGTGACCCCCATGGAGAGCTCATGCTGGAGCAGGCTCCTAGCAGGACCTGTGATCCCATGGAGAGAGGAGCCCATGCTGGAGCAGGTTTGCTGGCAGGACTTGTGACCTTGTTGGGGACCCACACTGGAGCAGTCTGTTCCTGAAGAACTGCACCCCGTGGTTAAAACATGCTGGGGAAGTTTGTGGAGGACTGTTTCCTGTGGGAGGGATCCCATGCTGAGGCAGAGGAAGAGGGTGAGGAGGAAGGAGTGGCAGAGACAACATATGATGAACTGACTGCAACTCCCATTCCCTGTCCCCCTGCGCCACTCACAGGAAGGAAATAGAGAAAAACCGGGAGTGAAATTGAGTTCATAAAGAAAGGAGGGATGAGGGAAAGGTGGTTTTATGTTTGTTCTTATTTTATGTTACCCCACTCTGATTTAAGTTGGTAATAAATTAAATTAAATTCCCCGAGTCGAGTCTGGTTTGCCCATGATGGTAACTGGTGAGCGATCTCTCCCTGTCCTTATCTTGGCCCATGAACCATTCATTATATTTTTTTCTCCCCTGTACAGATGAGGAGGGGCAGCGATAGAGCCTCTTGGTGGGCACCTGGAGTCCAGCCAGAGTCAACCCACTACAACAGTGTAGTAGCCTTCAGTTGTTATTATAGAGCTAGTACAGACTTCTTTTCCCTTTAGAATCTGAATCTTGAATGATAGTAGCCTATTTCTGAAATTAAATTTTAAAGAAAGCTTTGATTCTAAACAAAAAGTATAACATCCTTTTCTCTCTCCTCTTATCCCTTTCCACCTGCTCTTCTATTTCATTCATTTAGATTTATTTGATGTGTTGGATGCATGTAAACTTGCGGGTAAGAGGAGAGAGAATGGCATAAATCCCTCTTCCTTCTCTCCTAAAAGAATTGACCTGCTGCTATCTGCTGGAGAGCAGCCCAGTGGAAAGGGATCTGGGGGTTCTGGTCAGTGGCAAGTTGAACGTGAGCCAACAGTGTGCCCTGGCAGCCAAGAGGGCAACTGTGTCCTGGGGTGCATTGAGCATGTCATTGCCAGCCAGTCGAGGGAGGGGATTGTCCCGCTCTGCTCTGCACTGGTGCAGCCTCACCTTGAGTATTGTGTGCAGTTTTGGGTGCCACAGGATAAAAAGGAAATCAAGCTACTGGAGAGTTTAGCGAGGAAGCTGTATGAGGAGTGGCTGAAGTCACTTATCTATTCAGCCCAGAGAAGAGGAGACTGAGCAGAGACCTCATTGTGATCTACAGCTTCCTCACAAGGAGAGCAGGAGGAGCAGGCGCTGCTCTCTTCTCTCTGGTGACCAATGATAGGACCCGAGGGAATGGCAGAAGATGTGCCAGGGGAAGTTTAGGTTGGCTATTAGGAAAAGGTTCTTCACTCAGAGGGTGGTAGAGCACTGGAACAGGCACCCCAGGGAAACAGTCATGGTACCAAACCTGACAATATTCTAGAAGCATTTGGACAATGCCCTCAGACACGTGGTGTAAATTTTGGGGTTGTCCTATGCAGGGACAGGAATTGGACTCAATGATCCAAGATCATAGAAAGCAATGATCTAGTTGCCATAATGGAAACTTGGTGGGATGAATCCCATGACTAGAGTGTGGCTATTGAAGGCTACAGGGTGTTCAGAAGGGGACAGACCAGGAAGGAGAGGTGGAGGCTTTGCCATCTATCTCAGGAAAGGGACAGAATGTGAAGAGCTGCAATTGAAGAGTAGACACGAACAGGTTGAAAGCTTGTGGGTCAGAATAAAAGACCGAGGAACCAACGGGAACCTTGTGGTTGGTGTCTACTACAGGCCACCTGATCAAGGAGAAACAACTGATGAAGTCTTCTTCCTCTAACTACAGGAGTCCATGCTCGCAAGCTCTCATGCTACTGGGGGACTTCAACCACCCTGACATATGCTGGAAAAGTAGCACAGCAGACTGCAGGCAATCCAGGAGACTCCTGGAGTGCATCAAAGATAATTTCTTTAGCTAATAGAGACCTCCACCGAGGGGATGCAATACTGGACCTGATGGTCACCAGTGCAAGTGAGCTCATCAGTGACATCAGGATTGGAGGCAGCCTGGGCTGCAGCGATCATGCACTGGTGGAGTTCAAGGTCCTGAGAGATATGGGGCAAGCAAAGAGTGTAGTCAGGACCCTAAATTTCAGGAAAGCAGACTTCCAGCTCTTCCAGGAATCAGTCAGTAGGACCCCCTGGGACATGGTCCTCGGGGACAAGGGAGCAGAACAGAGCTGGCAGATATTTAAGGATACTTTCCCTGAAGCGCAAGAGCGCTCAGTCCCCAGATGTAGGAAATCAGGCAGAGAAGGGAAGAGACCAGTTTGGTTGAGTCGAGACCTGCTGGTCAAACTAAAGAAAAGGGAACTGCACAGACAATGCAAGCAGGAACAGGGAACCTGGGAAGAGGATAGGGACGCTGCCCGGTTGTGTAGGGATGGGGTCAGGAAGGCCAAGGCGCAGCTGGAGCTGAACTTGGCAAGGGAAGTGGAGTCTAACAATAAGGGCTTCTACAGGTATGTAAATCAGAAAAGGAAGATTAAAGGGAACGTACCCCCACTGATGCATGAAAATGGTGACCTCATATCAAGAAATGAGGAGAAGGCAGAGGTACTCAACAACTTTTTTGCCTCAATCTTCACTGACAATCACTCTGCTCACCCTTCCTGGGTCAGTGGGCAACAAGATGGTAACCAGGGGTAAAGCCCCTCTCACTGTAGAGGAGGATCAGGTTTGTGACCACCTGAGGAACCTGAACATGGGTCTATGGGACCTGATGAGCTGCGTCCCAGAGTCCTGAGGGAATTGGACGATGTGGTTGCCAAGCCACTCTCCATGATATTGGAAAAGTCATGGCAATCAGGAGAAGTCCCCGGTGACTGGAAGGATGGTAACATTGTACCCATTTTTAAAAAGGGTGGAAAAGATGACCCTGGGAACTACCGACCTGCCAGACTCACCTCTGTGCCTGAGAAGATCATGGAACAGATCCTCCTAAAAGCTATGCTAAAGCACATGGAGGACAGGGAGGTGATTAGTGGCAGCCAGCATGGCTTCACCAGAGGCAAATCCTGTATGACCAACTAAGTGGCTTTCTATGATGGGGTAACCGCAGCAGTGGACATGGGTAAACCAACGGATGTGATCTCAACTGTATTGTCAGCTACATGAAAAGAAGTCTGGCCAGCAGGTTGAGGGAGGTGATTCTGCCCTTCTATTCCTCACTTGTGAGACCTCATCTGGATTATTGTGTCCAGTTCTGGAATCCTCAATGTAAGAAAGATATGGAACTGTTGGAACGGGTCCAGAGGAGGGCTACAAAGATGATCAGAGGTCTGGAGCACCTCCCATACGAGGACAGGCTGAGAGAGTTGGGCTTGTTCAGCCTGGAGAAGAGAAGGCTCCAAGGAGATCTTACACCAACCTTCCAGTACCTGAAGGGGGCCTACAAGAAAGCTGGTGAGGGAATTTTACAAAGGCATGGAGTGATAGGATGAAGTGTAATGGCTTAAAATTGGTAGGGGGAAGATTTAGATTAGACATTAGGAAGAAATTCTTCATCATGAGGGTGGTGAGGCCCTGTCACAGGTTGCCCACAGGGAAGTTGTGGATGCCCCATCCCTGGAGGTGTTCAAGGCCAGGTTGGATGGGGCCTTGGGCAGCCTGATCTAGTGGGATGTTCCTGCCCATGGCAGGGAGGTTGATACTAGATGATCTTTAAGGTCACTTCCAACCCAAACCGTTCTATGATTCTATGATTCTATTTAGTCATTCTTGCTAAAAAACAAAGTTCACTTCCATCAATCTATCTGCTTATGCAAAGCTCTGAGTAAATTATATTTTAACTTAACTCTGAGCCATTAATTTCAAAATTCTATAAGTAAACTTGTTTTAATCCCTGACTCAAGTAAAGTTATCCTTCTGTATCCATGTAGGCCTCCTGCCACCTTTGCTTGATTTCCTGGGAGACAGGAGACCTGCATGGATGAACAAGGAACTCCTGGAAAAACTCAAACACAAAAAGGAAGCCTGCAGAGGGTGGAAGCAAGGGCAGGTAGCCTGTGAGGAATACAGAGAAATTGTCTGAGCAGCCAGGGTTCAGGTTAGGAAAGCAAGGACATAAAGGACAACAAGAAAAGCTTCCATAGGTACGTCAGTGATAAAAGGAAGACTAGGGAGAATGTTGTCCCTCTTCGGAAGGAAACAGGAAACCTGGTTACCCAGGATATGGAGAAGGCTGAGGTACTCAAGGACTTTTTTGCCTCAGTCTTCATCAGCAATGGCTCATGCCACACCACCAAAGTTGCAGAAGGCAAAGGCAGGGAATGGGAGAGCGATGAACTGCCCACTGTAGGACAGGACCAGGTGCAAGACCATCTAAGGAATCTGAAGGTGCACAAGTCCGTGGAACCTGATGAGATGCATCTGCAGGTCCTGAGGGAACTGGCAGATGAAGTTGCTAATCTACTATCCATCATATGTGAGAAATTGTGGCAGTCCAGTGAAGCTCCCATTGACTGGAGAAGGGGAAACATAACTCCCATTTTTTTAAAAAAAAAGGAAAAGAGAAAGACCTGGGGAACTCCAGGCTAGTCAGTCCCAGATCTGTGCCCTCCTGGAAACTCTGCTGAGTGACATGAAAAATAAGGAGGTGATTGGTGACAGCAAACATGACTTCACTAAGGGCAGATCATGCCTGACAAATTTGGTGTCCGTCTATGATGGGACTACAGCATTGGTGGATAAAGGAAGAGTAACCAACATCATCTACCTGGACTTGTGCAAAGCACTTGACAGTGTCCCGTATGACATTCTGGTCTCTAAATTGGAGAGACATGGATTTGACTGATGGACCGCTTGGTGGATAAGAAATTGTCTGGATGGTTGCACTCAAGGAGTTGTGGTCAACGGCTCAGTGTTCAAGTGGAGACCAGTAATGAGTGGTGTTCCTCAAGGGTCGGTATTGGGACTGGTGTTGTTTAACATCTTTGTCACAGACATGAACAGTGGGATTGAGGGCACCCTCAGCAAGTTTGCCAATGACAGCAAGCTTTGTGGCATGGTCAACCTGCTGGAGGGAAGGGATGCCATCGAGAGGGACCATGACAGGCTTGAGAGGTGGGCCTGTTTAAACCTCATGAAGTTCAACAAGGCCAAGTGCAAGGTCCTACACCTGGGTTGGGGCCATCCCAAGCACAAATACAGGCTGGGCGGAAAATGCATTGAGAGCAGCCCTGAAGAGAAGGACTTGGGGGTGCTGGTGGATGCGAAGTTCAACATGAGCTGGCAATGTGTGCTTGCAGCCCAGAAGACCAACCATCTCCTGGGCTGTATCAAAAGAAGTGTGGCCAGCAGGGCGAGGGAGGTGATTTTGCCTCTCTACTCTGCTCTTGCGAGACCTTGCTTTGAGTATTGTGTACAGTTCTAGAGTCTGCAGCAAAGGAAAGACAGATCTGTTGCAGCGAATCCAGAGGAGGCCACAAAGATGATCCGAGGGCTGGAGCACCTCCGATATGAGGACAGGCTGAGAGAGTTAGGGTTGTTCAGCCGAGAGAAGAGAAGGCTCTGGGGAGACTTTAAAGCAGCCTTCCGGTACTGAAAGGGGGCCTACAAGAAAGCTGGGGAGGGGCTCCTTATCAGGGAGTGCAGGGATAGGATGAGGGGGAATGGTTTTAAGCTGAAAGAGGGCAGATTTAGATTAGATATTAGGAAGAAAATTTTTACTGTGAGGGTGATGAGACAGTGGCACAGGTTGCCCAGAGAAGTCATGGATGCCCCATCCCTGCAGGGTTTCAAGACCAGGTTGGATGAGGCTTTGAGCAACCTGACCTAGTGGAAGGTGTCCCTGCCCATGGCAGGGGGGTTGGAACTGGATGGTCTTTAAGGTCTCTTCCAACCCATTCTATGATTCTTGCGTGTTGGGGGGACCATTCTTGATCTTGGAGGAAATAATCCTTGAAAATCAAGCAGCTCTAATGTAATTCTTCTGTCTCCATTGTCATATCCCATGAGATTCTTTTTTGCTGAAAAGGCCAAAGTCTGCTCTCCTGAAGTCCAGGGTTTTGATCCTGCTTTCTGTCTTGTTCTCTCCTCTTAAGATCCTGAATTCCACCATCTCATGGTCACTGCAGCCAACATTGACCCAGCCTTTATGTCCCTGACAAGTTTTTCTGTGTTTCTAAGTATGAGGTGCATCAGAACATCTTTCCTTGTTGGCTCCTTGATCAACTGCATTAGGAAGTTATCTCCTGGACAGCTGGTGCCCTTCTGTGTTTTCTCTCCAGCAGATACCAGGGTGGTTCCAGTCCCTAATGAGGACCAGAGCCTGTGAACATGAGACTTCTTCCAGTTGACTGAAGAAGGCCTTGTCCACTTCTGCCTGATCAGGCAGTCTGTAGCAAACACCCACTTTAACACTGGCCGTGTTGGTCTGCCCACTGATCCTGACCTGTAAGCTTTCAAGCTAGCTCATCATCCATCTCTACACAGAGTTCCGTGCATTCCTGTGGCTCTCACATAAAAGGAAACTCCCTCTCTTTATCTTCCTGGCCTGTCTTTCCTAAAGTGCCTGTATGCCTCCATGGCTGCACTCCAGTCAGGTGAGTTTGTGGTGGATTAATCCTGGAGCACAGACAAGTTTGCTTACTCCTCCACCCATCAGGATAGTGGGGAGAAACAAGAAGAAAAAAGAAAGAAAACACATGGCTCAAGAAAAAGGCAGTTTAATTGAAAGAATGAAAGAAAAAAGTGAAGAAAAGGAAATCACTCACCACAGTGATCACAAAATGGTAGAGTTTAAAATTTTCAGGGTAATGAGAAAAAAGGACAGCAGAGTTGCTACCCTGGATTTCAAGAGAGCAAACTTCAAGCTACTCGGGTACTACTACTTAACAGCGCCTCCTCGGAATCTGCTTTGGAGGGCTTAGGGGTCCACCCTAAGAACCACCTTTTAGAAGCACAGGAGCAGGCGATCCCATTGTGTCAAAAGTCAAGCAAGCAGGGCAGAAGACCAGCTTGGCTGAGCAGGGTGCTCCTCATGGAACTCGGGAGGAAAAATAAATTGTATGATGTCTGGAAGCGTGGTCAGGCTTTGCAGGAAGATTACAGAGCTGTGGTTCACATATGCAGGGAGAAGACATGAAAGGCCAAAGCTGAACTGGAGATGAAACTGGCCACAGTTGCATCAAACAGCAAGAAAAGCTTTTTTAAGTATGTTAATAGCAAGAGGAGGTCTAAGGAAAACATTGGACCAATACTTGTTGAAGATGGTCACCTGACCAATAGGGATGAAGAAGAAGCAGTGGAGGCATTCAATGATAGTTCTGGCTCAGTCTTTAATAATACTGATAGACTTTGGGCTGCCTGGTCCTCTGAGTCAGAGGATCACGACTGCGGGACCATCTGCATCAGCTGAATGTTCACAAGTCCATGGGGGAGAGTACTGCAGGAGCTGGCAGATGTTACAGCAGGACCCCTCCTGATCCTCTACCAAAGGTCTTGGGAGTCTGGGGAGGTCCCTGCTGACTAGAAGCCAGCCAATGTTATTCCAATTTACAAGAAGGGCATGAAGGAAGACCCAGGAAACTACAGAACTGTTAGTGTAACCTCAGCACCTGGAAAAATTATGTAGATCATAATACCTGGTGCTACTGAAAGGCATTTAAAGAAGAATGAAATCATCAGGCACAGTCAACATGGGTTCACAAAGGGAAAGTCCCATTTGAATAATTTGATCTCCTTCTATGATAAGGTCACCTGCCTAGTGGATGAAGGGAAGGCAGTGGATGTAGCTTTTCTAGACTTTAGTAAGGCTTTTGATGCTGTCTCTCACAGTGTCCCTTCTGGACAAGTTGTCCAACTGCAGGATGAGTGAGTACAAGGTGCATTGGGTGAAGAACTGGCTGAAGAGCAGGGCTCAAAGGGTTGTCATGAATGGGGCTACATCTGGCACAAGTACAGATTGGGAGAGGAGTGGCTGGAGAGCAGCCCTGCAGAAAGGGATCTGGGGGTGCTGGTTGACAGCAGCTCAATAGGAGTCAGCAGTGCCCTGGCAACCAAGAGGGCAAACTGCATCCTGGGGTGCATCAAACACAGCATAACCAGCCAGTCAAAAGAGGAGATTATCCCACTGTACTGAGTACTGGTGCAGCCTCACCTTGAGTGTTGCATGCAATTCTGGGCTCCACAATTTAAGAAGAATGTGAAGGTCCTTGAATGTGTCCAGAGGAGGACAACAAAGCCTGTGCTGGAAGGAATATCCCATGTCCTATAAGGAGCGGCTGAAGACTCCAAGTTTGTCTAGTTTGGAGATAATGAGGCTGGGAGGCGACCTCATTGCTCTCTACAACTTCCTGAGGAGGTGAAGTGGAGAGGGAGGTGCTGATCTCTTCTCTCTGGTATCCAGTGACAGGATATGTAGAATGGTTCAAAGCTGCACCAGAAGAGGTTTAGACTGGACATTAGGAAACATTTCTTTACTGAGAGGGTGGTCAAACCCTGGAACAGGCTTCCTGAAAAGGTGGTCGATGCCCCAAGTTTGTCAGTGTTTAAGAGGCATTTGGACAATGCCCCTAGTAACTTGCTTTAACTTTTGGTCAGCCCTGAAGTGGTCAGGGAGTTGGACTGGATAATTGTTGTAGGTCCCTTCCAACTTAAATAGTCTATTCTAAATGTATGGTTTGCTGGTGGTCAAAATCAGTTAACAGAGATATACATCCTCTTTAAATCTAGATGAACTATCTTCAGTCTGAAGAAAGTAAAAATTAGTCTTGCTTGTCAGAATGCCTCATCTACTAATATTTGTATTTTATGAGTTGTGGGATTTTGGTGGGGGGCATATATATACAAGTTTTCTTGGTATGCTCAGTCATCAGCCCATATGACTTAATCATCTGTTGTTCAGAGTGCAAAACCTACATTTGACTTAGGTACTGAGAAAGAGTGGTCTCTGGTGGAAAAAATGACATTAGTTTTCATTATATATATATATAAAAATGCATGATTTAGCAGTTTTGAGAGTATAAAATCATAGAGTCATTAAGGTTGTAAAAGATGTCTAAGATCAAGTCCAACCATACTTTAAAAGACTTTACCTGGCAACATATTAAAAAAATCGTGTGCTTAATTTTACTTCAAGCTGTTATTCACTAGAAACTCTTATGTCACCTCTAGTTTTATCAATGTATTTGGAGAAATTATCTGAGAGACAAATAAATTTTATTTGTAGATGATTTTATTAAATTATGTATTGTATAATTACTTTTTAATGTGCATGCTTGGTATCTTTTGTGACACGCATCTATCACTGTTGTGCAAAAATGTTTTTGTGAACTCAAAATCTTTATCTAGAAGCCACAGAAGAAGTTTCGTTGGACAGTCCAGAGAGGGATACAGTAATTTCAGCAGAACCTACTCCTGCAATCACTCCTGTAACACCTACTACATTAGTAGCTCCCAGAATGGAATCAAAAAGTGTAACAGCTCCTGTGATTTTTGATAGATCTAGAGAAGAGGTACTGAGAAAATTTTTAAGTTATATTTTGACGACTATGGAAATGCCTTGTTGGGGAATATGTGTGGGGGGTTTGTTTGTTGGTTTCATTTTTGTTTTAATGCAGTTCCTAAATTGCTCACAGGATCATTATTTGGTAAAGGGAAGTATGCATGAGAACAACTGTTCTGTTTATTTTGTGTTTAATATGTATTTGACTCAATATCATGAGTATTCGTTGCTTAGGTGATGAGAGATCTGTAGCGTGAGGAATAACATGCTCCATTCCTACAGGATAGGTATTGTAAAAGTGTGTGAAAGGAGCAAGTGTTGAACTAGATGTAGGAGAAATGTTAAAGATGTGTATAAATCATACTAGCATGTTACAGGTTTTAACTTGGATTTCTGAAGTTGTTGTTTATGAGGAAATGGAGGAAACAGTTGTTATCATTATTCTGCATGCTAACAAACAGATGAGACTGATCATGGCTTTACCAATTAATTTGCTATTTACATTTGGCATTCCATTCAAAGTCTATGCATTGGCAAATACCATTCTTTCTAGAATATGCTCTTAGAAAATGTCACTGTTGAATGAGGTTTGGCAAACGAGACTTGCCTGGGACTCGATGATGGCTACTTCCCCAGATGCCCTAAGCTGACATTTCAGTCTGATTTTCTTCCTCTTCAACCTTGGCACTCTGTCTGTTCTGCAGTGGTGTTTCTTTACTACTACTGTTCGATCAAACTTAAGTATATTGCATGAAAGATTAGGAAATTCTGTGATCACACAGCTCAGGCAAGTATCTGAAAATTTTGTAGTTGTCGCTTTCCCCATCCCCAACTCTTCAACTACAGATACCATTAATAATGAGGAATATATCTGTCTTTTGATTAGAAGCTTATAGAAACATTGCAAGTGAAAGCATTTTTAAACCTCTATGCCTGCTGGAATTGGAGGAGATAAAATTAGTATTTCCCCAAGATAAATGTTTACTAAAACTCTGAGGACAAAAAGCCTGAAGAAGAGGTTTCAACACTAAAAAATTTTTCAGGAAGGCTCAAAATTAAAAACCAAGATGTGAAATTATGTTCACTTAAAATTGGATGGTGGGTCTAGAACAGCTTTTTAGTCATTGAGACATACCAACTGTTCCTTCCCCTATATCTTTATCTTCGTACCCATATGTAGTCTAAATGCATGTAAACTTGTTAAATATGGCATACATTTTTTTCTAGATTAAAGAGGAAGCAAATGGAGATTTGATTGATATAGAAATCAATGTATCAGACCCAGAGAAAGTCGGTAAGTTACTTCAACCTAGTAAGTCATATCTTACACTGTTTTACCTCTTAGGGATTGTTCTGAGATTTTAGTGTAATTCCTTATTCAGTTATCTTTTGATGGGTTTTAGTATGTAAATGAAAAGCTATTTAATGTGTATTTTAATTTTCTTACAGGGGATGGCATGAATGCTTATATGGCATACAGAGTAACAACAAAGGTAACTAGTACAACAAATATATTTGCAAATGACTATATCCCAGCTGAGTAGATGCATCAGTAAGTCATAACTAAAATGACTTTTTTTTAGACATCCCTTTCCATGTTTCACAAAAATGAATTCTCTGTTAAAAGAAGATTCAGTGATTTCCTTGGCTTGCACAGCAAATTAGCAATGAAGTACATGCATATTGGTTACATTGTGCCTCCCGCTCCAGAAAAAAGTATTGTAGGTAAGTCTACTTTCTGTAAGGTTGAATATATGCATGTGATTTCAGTGCTATAATATAAATGAAAAATTTTAATACCAATTCTGCTTGTAAAATACATATACATGGAACTTGGTAAAATGGTGGGACTCTGGGTGTGACTTAGGGTCCTTGTGTAGAGACTTTCTTTGGCTATGGATAAGTTGGGAAAACTCACAGATTCTGCAGGACCTTTCTCCAAAGAGCATAAAGCTCCCACTCTAATCTTGAACTGCCTACCCTTCTATGCTTGGATGGTTTAGTCCCATCTAAAAGTGTATAGTCCACATGCTTATAATTTTGGAGAGAAGAGGAAAAATATAGTATTCTAGGCTGATTTAAAATGTGGCATCTTAAAGCAGAGGGGATGGCAAAATGGCTGGAAGTAGGTGACATGCATTTACACTATACGCACAATGATTTTATTCTACTTTTTAAGTCTGAAGTCTTAATATGAAATGTCCTACTGTTGTGGTTTAACCCTGGTAGGCAGCTAAGCACCACACAGCTGCTTGCTTGCTGCCCCTGCCAAGAGAATTGGAAGGGTAAGAGTGAGAAAACTCATGGGTTGAGATAATAAGGACAATCTAATAAGAAAAAAAAAGAAGGGGAAAAATGTACAAAAACAACACATAAAAAAACCCCAAACAAAGATAAACAAGTGATACAGAACCCCGAAATTGCTCACCACCAACGGTCAACCAGTCCCTAAACAACGACAGCCCTGGCAACACACACCCCATCCCCACTTCAGCTTTTATTGCAGAGAGTGATGCCATATGATATGGAATATCCCTTTGGTCAGTTGGGGTCAGCTGTCCCGGCTGTGTCCCCTCCCGACTTCTCATGCACCCCCAATCTATTTGCTGACACAGCAGTATGAGAAGCAGAAAGGGCCTTGACTCTATGTAAGCACTGCTCAGCAATAACTAAAACATCAGCGTGTTATCAGCATTGTTTCCAGCACAAAATGCAGCACCATATGAGCTGCTATGAAGGAAATTAACTCCATCCCAGCCAGACCCAGTACAATCTCTACCCCTTATTTCATACCATTTATATTGTGCTCGGGTCCCACACTATCCAATCCATCATTAACCACCAACAACCTTCCCATCATTTGATATATACAGATATAATTCCCTTAGTCTATGAGCCATCCCTGTAAAATGTCCGTAAAATGTCAATAAAAACGTCTGACTTCATTTACTCCATGACTTTGGGGTCCATCTGTTATGGTGTTCATTCAGGACAGGAGGGATGGTGTGTTGTGTTGGATTGTTGTCTAATGAATCCAGCTCAGGTTGCATCACTGCTTGCACTTGCCTGGTTCCTTATGAGATTCATTCTTTGTTGATTTGGGTGACTCCTGCTATAATACTTTTGACATATGGCAGCCACCACAATGGTGACATACAGCATCATAAAACATTGGTATCATACAGCAAGCCCACAACAGAGGGATCTTCCAAGAGATCAGTCAGGGTAGATAGCTGTTTTATCTTCTCTGTACTTTGTACCCCTCCCTTCCAACCTTGCCATTTATAACTAATACATTAATTAAAAAGAAACCCTGAAAACCAACCCAAAACAAAAAAAATTCCACACACTTCTTTTTAGAAATTAGAAAATACTAGAATAAAAATATTAGTTCTGACCATACCAATCAGTTGAAAAAACTAAGATTTATTTTCTTTTTTTGAACACAGGTGACCAGTAAGACTGTGACCTTTATTTAGATTGTTTTCATAAATGCAAATGTAACTATTTTTTTTAGTAACTTTAATCACAATAGATGTATTACAGGAAATTGCATATTTCATGGATATGTTTCCCACAAAAGTGTGCAGCATATGGTGTTTGTGTTCTTTGTATCCTTCTGTGGCACTTTTCATTGTAATTCGGCTTAAACTTAGCTAAGCCTAATCTTCTAATCAAATCAGTTACGTTAATGATTTCTTTATGATAACATAAAATCAATATGGTGCAATTTTCTTCAAAGGCATGACCAAGGTTAAAGTAAGCAAGGAAGATTCTTCATGTGCTGAATTTGTAGAAAAAAGAAGAGCAGCATTGGAAAGGTAATGTATGTATCTAACTAAAACTTGTTTAGCATCAAAATGAATTTTAATATACTACATGATCTCTGTAACTGGGATCTGGACCATCTGTACTTAGGTAGATTCTGGCATCTGTATGCAGCTGCCCAATTTTTGTGTAGAAATGGAATAATTCCCATTAATATTAGGAAATGTAGACTTATTCATGGGGAGAATTATAGTTACCTCTTCAAACAGGACACTTCTTAAAATTGAGGTTGCAGAGATGCAGCAAGCAAACCTTTCTTCATCAGGTTACTTACACATTGTGATTTTTAAGGCATTAAATCACTTCAGTGCAATTATTTCATATAAGATTGGCTGTTTGGCAGGGGGAAGGATGAAAGAAAGCTTTAGTCAGCTGAAACTATAACAGCCTTCTGATGACTTATAATGCATTACTGTGACTAGCTGTATTTTGATGTAAGAGATAGCAGATCTCTGTCACCCAGCACTGGCATACAAGTGGTATTGTTCAAATACCTTTGTTATGGAACTGTGTTGTGAATAAGAATTTACAAAACTTTGGTTTAGCAGCAATCTAGAATTTATTGAGGTAGACTGCAAAATTCCTACTAATACTTGATTATCAATTTATTAACAGTGATTTAAAGTGATTCAATATATGTGTTATAATCAAATTAATCAGTGGCTTGATTAAAAAATTAGGAGGTTCACTCCTATTTAGTATATAGTATAATACGTATAGATGCAAGCACAGAAATATAGAAATATGTGTACACAAAGATATATTAATATTTAAGCATAGAAGGAGTATGAATAACCACAGTTACAAAGATATATGTATACTTATATTTAAGTATACAGATAGATAAAAGGATAGGTAGAGAGACTAGTCTAAAAATTTGCCTCTTGAGACTGCCGAGAATACTCACACACAATGCATCAGCCTTCCTCAATAGGCAATAATTGAGTGTCAAGAGGTCAGCTTTTCCTTGGCCTTTTTGTTTGTTATGTCAGCAAATGAATTTGCATGCTACACCTGAGAGGTGTCCCAGCTCAGGGGGAGGTTGTTGGACCCAGCCTGCTGTGATCCAGAAGAGCGCAAAGGGCCTTCCCTGCCTTCCCTATAATTGCTTACTTAGGATTTTGAGATAATTTACTTTTGTCAGATGTCTGAATAATCATTTTGATGTTTTAATATTCATTTTGGATACAGCTTGGAAGATATAATTCTGGCAACTTTTACCAGTTATGTAAGATCACCTCACTTGGGCCACAATCCAGGCATCAGACATATTCAGCTGTCAGGGGGTGACTAATGGTCAATCTCTTTCTCAGGCAATAAGGAGGCACTCTCCAGATATACAGGAGCCCAAGAGCACTGAGGGGATGCGTAAGTGTGCTGGACCACTGCATCTTAACAATGGGTGCTCTCTCCCCCAGCGTGCCTGGTCAAGATGACCAATTATCAGTTCCCTTCTTCAGGCAGTAAGGGACTCTTTTTCCCAAGCACAGCAGTTTTGGGTAGGCCAAAGGGGTGCCTTGGTGTCCTGAATTACTGCCTCTATCCAATGGGAATTCTTTTCCCCAACAAGCCTGCATCAACATGAACCTAGTTATCACTGGATCAGCAAATGGCGTAGAGATGAAGGCGGAGGGGGAAGGTGTTGCTCCAAGTGAGTCAGAAGTGCTAAGCGGCCTAAAATTGCCTGTGCACTACGGCAGGGTGCAGTTTCATCTGTTTATCAGCCCATTTCCAGCCAAACCTTTTCTGTGGTTTTGGTGCTGATTTCTTGCTGATAGCCTCGCACAACAGGTTTAACTTTGGTTAGGCCTACTTGTTGAGCATCTGCCTGGTCCAAATTTCCATTATTTTGAACAGGAGAAGTGCACCTGTCACTTTCTACCCTGTGACTACAGTCAATCCATTTTACTTCCCAGAGCGGTGGTACGGTCACCCCTTGCCTCTGTGCCATGAATATAGGGTGGTAAAGACATCACCTTCTTAATAGGCTGGTAAATAAGTTAACATGTCATATTTGCTGATTATTTAATATTGATGTATTTACTCATAGCTATTATATATTGATATAAGCACCATAATTTGATATCTAAACAAAGGACTAACAATAAACACAAAACTACAAGGATTAACAAGACTACAATTGGGTGTACCATCAAATTCAAAGCTCCAGTTGCTTTTGGTGACCATCCAAGGAGAGTTTCCCACCAGTGATGTTCTCCATCTTTCTTCACTCTTTCTAGGATGCGATATATCTCCTCTGGGTCATGATGGACGGTAATAAGGGTTCCTTGTCTGTTATTTCAAACTTGTTTTAGCAATTGACACAGGTCACCATGTTACAACAGTTTTCTTACCAATGTGAGATTCATTCCAATCGGAGTAGGTAATAAAACTTGATACAATGTGTAGTTAGATTGTAACAGTTGATGGGTTGTGACAGGAGCTGAATAGTTGAAGTCACATCCCATAATTTTGGTAAAATTACAAATACAGATATTTGAGTGATTGTATATATCTACAGTGGTGTTGTCCATAAATATGGAATCACAAAAGGTTCCCATAAAAACGCATCCATTTCCAACATATACAAGTACAGTATCAGGGATCGGGGATTTCATCAGGATGTATTTCAAAATAACATTTTGTTCAGTGTTAAGACACATGTCATGGGCTTCAATGGTATTACCATCACAAATAAATTCTTGTTTCTGTACAACACATATCAACATCAACAGTGTGCCATTTGTTCCCATTTTGTTGGGCCCATGCTTTGTGTTCTAATGGATAGAGTACAGTTCTATGGTGATTTAATCCCAATGTAATGATTCAGTATATCATAGAATCACTAGGTTGGAAAAGACCACTAGGATCATCGAGTCCAACCATTCCTATCAACCACTAAACTATGTCCCTGAGCACCTCATCTACCGGTCTTTTAAATACCTCCAGGGATGGTGACTCAACCACCTCCCTGGGCAGCCTGTTCCAGTGCCCAATGACCCTTTCTGTGAAAAATTTTTTTCTCATGTCCAGCCTGAACTTCCCCTGGCGCATCTTGAGGCCATTCTCCCTTGTCCTGTCACTTGGGAGAAGAGGCCAGCACCCTCCTCTCTACAACCTCCTTTCAGGTGGCTGTAGGGAGCAATAAGGTCTCCCCCAGCCTCCTCCTCTTCTCAAGGCTAAACAACCCCAGTTCCTTCAGCCACTCCACGTAAGACTTGTTCTCCAGCCCCCTCACCAGCTTCATTGCTCTTCTCTGGACACACTCCAGAGCCTCAACATCCTTCTTGTAGCGAGGGACCCAGAACTGAACACAGGATTCGAGGTGCAGTCTCACCAGTGTCGAGTACAGGGGCAGAATAACCTCCCTGGACCTGCTGGTCATGCCGTTTCTGATACAAGCCAAGATGCCATTGGCCTTCTTGGCCACCTGGGCACACTGCTGGCTCATGTTCAGATGGCTGTCAACCAAGACCCCCAGCTCCTTCTCCTCTGGGCAGCTTTCTAGCCAGACTTCCTCTAGTCTGTAGCACTGCATAGGATTGTTGTGCCCCAAGTGCAGGACCTGGCATTTGGCCATGCTAAACCTCATGTCATTGGTCTCAGCCCAGCGGTCCAGCCTGTTCAGATCCCTTTGGAGAACCTCCCTACCCTCCAGCAGATCGACACTTCCACCCAGCTTAGTGTCGTCCACAAACTTACTTAGGGTGCATTTGATCTCCTCATCCAGGTCATTGATAAAGACATTGAACAGGGCTGGACCCAGCACTGAGCCCTGGGGGACACCACTTGTGACTGGCCTCCAGCTGGATTTAACTCCATATACCACCACTGAATCCTTGTATATTTATAAAAACAAAAGTTGTGGCTTTATTGTCAGTAAAGGTCATAAGTGAAGTTGACTAGATACGTCTAAAATTGGAAATCCTTTTCTAATTCAGTTGCATTATCTCAAATTACCTTTCAAATCTCAGTGGGTAAGGTGCCCTCATTGTCTTTCCTCGTAGTTGCCACTATAGTGGATTGCACCCATAACTGAGCTTGGATACAGCTAAGAGCTAGAGAAACATTATTCTGGGTGATGCCAAGTGCATCTACAATTAACTGGTGATCCTTCTCATTAATTCTTTCTCATTTAGGCAATATATCAGATAAGAGTTATTGGCTAGTTCCCAGTACCAGCGAAGATGATCTTAATAATGTTCTAGTGTATACAAATTGCTTGTTGCCAAGCTTAAATTGTTTGCCAAGACTTCAGCATCTATGTTGTTTAATACTCTTAATCCTGTTCCCAGGATGTCAGTCACGTCTCTCCTTGCTCATTTTGCAGAGGTGAGGGTTTGCCCATGCAACCATTTTAACCACTCTGTATAGAATGTATTTAGGAATGGAGAACAGGTAGGTTTAATTGCAGAGATCTTAACCTGCACTGATAGTTCCACTTGCTCGAGGGGCCATGATGGTTTAAATAGCACTTGCTGCTGGCCTGTATATTTAATAGCATAGGGTCCAATTTCATAAATCTGTAGGGATAAGGTTTCAACAGTCTTATCGGGGGTCTTGGAGGTAATAGTATGCATTATGGACAGATTGTTCTATCTTTTGTTTCTATCTGATTTGCCATTTTAATAGTTAAAAGACTATTTCTGTTTGTGTAGCTTAACATATCACATCTAATAAAAATGATTCTGCCTTGTTGGGTGATAAATTGATAGTTCCCTTCCACCTTTTCAGATTTTTGTTCCTTACTGTAATGTTGGCCGATTTGTTATTGTTAAATTTTGTGTTGGATTTCCTAATATTCCTTTATTTCCAACATTAATAAATATGCATGAATCAGAATTTACTGCAGTTACCATATTGGTTAGTACAAATAAAAGAATTAGGAGCTTCCACCCTGTGTGTTGGGCTTTTCAATATATAAATCGGATCTGGTTCATGTTGGAGATGATTACTCCTGCATGAAAGATACGTATTCTTCCAGTAGTTGACCCAGTGTCCAGGGGTGGTGTTTTGGTATTGTCCCTGGTACTGTTCCTGGAAAGGGAAATAACACAAGTCTCAATGGGGAGACTTCAGACTGGTGCCTCTTCTAGTGAGTGGCTAGGGTGTATCCACCTAGTGCTTATATGATGTTTAGCTCTACTGCTGTCTTTTTTTGTTTGTGCAATGCTTACCAAACAGTGGCAGCAGCTTGTCTAAAAATTCAGCCAACGCTGTGTGAGCTATAGTGGATGAATGTTTATAGCCCTGAGGAAGTCTGTTAAAAATAAATTGTATCCTATCCCAGGCAAGAGCAAATCCTTTTTTTAATATTCCTCCTTTAGTGGAACCATAAAGAACATATCTTTTACATCCAGCACCACCATCCAGGAGTGAGCGGCAGCCTGAAGGGTAGTAATTAATGTTGCAGTGTTTGGGACAGTGGCTGCAAGAGGAACAATGTTTGCATTTAACTTTCTATAGTGTATGATTAACTGCCACCTCCTGTCTGTTTTATTTTTAACTGGCCACACTGGGGAGTTGTATGGAGAGTGTGTTTGGGAAATAATGTCTTTTTTTCTAAATCAGTTCTGACCTCTGCAATACCCATCTGAGCAGCAGTGGAGATAGGATACTGAGGGACATCAGTTATTTTTGAGTCAGGCAGTGTGGCTGCAGCTCACAGCAAGTGAACTATCCCAGTTAACTGATGCCCACCGATAGACGCTAATTTTCTCTCAGCGAACCAAGGATGTTTTGGATAGCCAAATGACCAAACACTTCTGTCTGGCAATTTCCAGGCTTGTCCTTGTAATATGTGAAAGCTGAAAACATTTTATTTCCTTGGAACTGCTGCTAATTGGTGCATTAATATCCTTTTCTCCCTGGGCAATAACAGGTTTACTTTAGCTATGGGGCATATCTTTTGCTGGTAAATCCTGTTATGTTAACCCTTCATTGGCTGGGCTTAGTGTTAATTCTTTAGGCATCCAAATTTTAGATTATTGAAATTTGAGTTCCCATGTCAATTAAAAATTTTGCTAGCTGTCTTTGGGGGCTGACTAGGACATAAATGTGAGGGCCATCTGTGTTATCCCATTGATAAGCTTTCATCAGGTGTTTATGAGATTGGAGGCCTACAGGGACAGAGATAGGATAATTACCATATGCGCCTCTTTTGTTCATAGCCTGAAGGCAGGCTGCTTTTGCAGTGTCAGTAGAAAGTTTGCTTAATGATCTTATTGGTAGAGCAGTGGGCTCCCTCCTATCCTGAGGGTCTATGCCACCCTGCCTAATAAGCTATTTAGTGCGTGATAGAATGCGGTTCATTGTTTGGATCTGGTCTGGTCTCCCTGTTAAAAATACCCCTGGTCCCCAAAAGCCATCTACTTCATCTTGATTTAACATAATACAAGCTCCCCTCTGTCAGGAGAACTCACCATAAATATTCAGTTTTGCTTTCACCAGGCTTCTACCCATATTTGTCCTGCAAATTAGCTTATTAAAGTAGGTCCCACGGAATGGTTCTCATTGTATTACTTTGGTTACCCCCCTGGGGCCCTATGGGTACCTCAGTTTTAATAATAAGGGCCACTTTAAACTGTGATTCATCTAGACCACTCTCTTTATTACTCTCATTGCTAAATTCCTGGTCAGGATCCCCCCATATGTCTCCATCCCAATCTTCCAGGGGCAAAATTAACTTAAAGTTCTTTACAGGGTCTGGGGGATTGGAGGCCTGGATTATCACTTTCTAGTTTGTCCTTGTTGCATTAAAAGGGTAAGTCTGATATGTAGCAGGGAAACCCTACTGTTGGTGTCACACATTTTCATTAAGGATCTCCTTGTTTTCTGAACTCCCTCTTAGAGAGGAATTTAAGTGCAGCTGGTGGAATTTAGGTGAGGCAAACTTAGCCTTAGACCTGGACAACAGTTTATGTCTAAGGAATACTGTCAGAGTCAGTTCCTGCTTAGAGGTTTGCTTTCCAGTGCCCCATAAGGGGCTTTCACTGAAAGGCAGGATCAACCAGGCCTGTCAGCATCCAAAGAGGGACTTTTGGGTCTGAGAGTAAATTTGCCTGTCAATGTCCAAAGAGGGTCTTTCACTGAACAGTCTCACAAATTTGACTTAATCAACCAAGCTGGTCAGTGTCTGCAGAGGACTCTCACTGAGCAGTTTCACGAGGCTGGTAGGACCAGTCTTTATTTGTCAAAGCCTGTTATTCACTGATCAGATCCACAAAGTTGAATCAGTGAAATAATTTATTGCAGTGACAGGTATAACAAGTTTGAGATTGCAGGTGATAAATTCACTCACAGCATAATCAAGCTAGATCTAAAAATTAAGTGCTTATAGTTAACTATAATTTCCCAGGTAACATCCTGGTTGGAGGTGCAAATATTACCAAGGAGGTGTCTCTGCTTGGGGAGGAGAAAGGGATCCAGACCCATCAAATCATCCCATAGTTGGAGTTCCTCACCTTGAAAATTGAGGGATTCTAAATGCCAGATTTATACTTTTGGTGACTCTTTGTGAGGTGGGAGCAAAGTCAGATATCGTGTCCTGATTAGCCCTCAACTGGGGCTAAGTT
Organism: Cuculus canorus; assembly: GCF_017976375.1. NCBI lineage: Eukaryota > Metazoa > Chordata > Aves > Cuculiformes > Cuculidae > Cuculus > Cuculus canorus. The sequence continues at coordinate 4,168,658 of NC_071440.1, forward strand.
CAACACCTAATATGGAATTGATCTTACCAAGAATTGTTGTGCAAGAACACAAGGGAGGGGGATGAGGATATGGCCATCCTAGGCTACAGAGATATGACTGCCTTTTTGGCTTTGCTGAAGCAACAGCAGCTGCTCTTCCGGCCACACAGAAGCAACACCGGTCTGTGAGGCCTACACCCCCCCACCCCCCCTCCCCGCAGACGTTTCTCAGTTGCCATAATTGGTGGGGCTTTGTCCGAACGTTTGACCGCAGTGTCCTGTGTTCCAGCAAGATAAGCACTTGCTCAAGCTGAACTGGGCAGATCTCTGTCCATTTACAGTCTATGGGGTATTTTGGGCCTATTTTGTTCTTATTAGGGAGTTTCAACACAAGTCTAGTATTGGCAATTTTCTGCTAACTTACAGCATTGCATCTATTGCTGATTTTCCACAGTCCTCTACTCTTTTTCACTTTTCCTCTCCCAGTTGTTTCAGCAATTGTTCTATTTGCAGAGATAACAGCATTTCTTTTTGCTTTTTTTGCTCAACCTCATCTTGTAACATTCTTACTTCCTTTTCTTTGCATTTTTTTAGTGACATGCTGCTTCTAAACACTTTCCCAACATCTCACATATTGTTCCTTTTTCTTTACCATTTTTCAGTTTCTCTCTCATAATGTTTAACTTTTCCTCTGTCTTATTCAGTTATCACAACTTTTGCATGCCCAGTCTCTGTGCCTCCATAAGTAGTCAGTAATCAAACCTGACATCCTGCTGACTATACCAATTTTGTCACAGAAGAGTCAGAAATCACTCAGATCCGATCTAGTAGTTAGTTTATTGAGTTCTAAACAGTAAATGTAGGTATGTAAAATATTTAATAAGTACAGATGGATTGGCAGTCATTACTACTTAGTATACTTAAAGTTAGTATGGTTTACAACTATCATCATGTAAGCTTACTATACGTATCTTAAATGTTACATGCATGCAAAATATGTCACATACCAACCCATTAATGCCTGGTGTCAGATAAGGGGTCTCTTGGCCTCGAGGGGTAACCTTGAGAGGTTTTACCTACTCAAGGGGAGATCGCTGCACAGCCAGCTGGTATGAAAGGAGAACTCAATGGACCCTGATGGCTACGGATACTTATAGCATAAAGTGATTTGCTCATAGTCAGGTTTTCTGCTGTGTTCACGCAGTTTCTGCCACTTATCAGCCCAGTCTCCAGCCAAACCATTTTTGTGGTTTTGGTGCTGGGTTCTCGCTGACAGCCTTGCACAAGAGGATTAACTTCAGTTAGGCCTACTTGCTGAGTGTCTGCCTGGACCAAAATTCAGTTACTTCAAACAGGAGGAGAGCACCTATCACAAAGGGAACTGTCACTGATGTGCTGCATCATCCCTTCCTGTTGGCATGGCTGGTAAAGCAACTAGTAAAAATTCTGTAACTTATGGTTGCGTAGAATTGAATCAAGTATACAGACTTAATTTTGGTATAATTTTATAACATACCCATTGCTGTGATATGATTCTATGTGGTTATTACATTATGGGAAAACAATACTCCATTTAACAGTTTAAGTTAAACTAGAAAATTAATAGAAATCAAAGGTATTTGATGGTATGTCAAAGAGCATATCTAACAGGTAATATATGAAGCTCTTGAACTTTTGGATTTCCAGAAACAATCTTAATTGGAAAAATATCTCTTCAGAATCTTGTTGCTACCATCCCTCCATTTCTTAACTAATAGAAGAACATCTGAACTGATGTTGACCCTCAAAATACTTACAGGTATCTTACAGCTGTCCATCACTAAAAATTAGTATACAGCTTAACATTTGCTACTTAAAACTGCAGCCTCAAGTTACCGAAGTAGTTCTGTCACTTGGAGCAGAACTCTGAAACATATCCTGGCTATACAAGAAGTCTGTTACTGAATGTCATGCCCCGGATCCACAAGCTACACGCTCATACCCGGGCATCTTCCAACCTGCACAGTCAAAAGACGGGGGGGGGGGGGGGGGGGGGGGGTGTTGTTTATCTGTGCGGCGATCTGGAGGCTGACAAGGTTGCTCTAAGGGTGAAAATCAAAAGCAAACTTTATTCTCGCTTCGATCAGCCTTCAGAAGAATAGTTTAAGAGAAAGAAAGAAGCAAGGTCAGACTTCACATTCCAGCCCTTGGCTTAAACATTGATGTTATAAGGTATGAAGGCTTGGAATAACAGCGGAGACTGGTGTAATTAGACAACTGAATCACTTCCAGACAACTTTAGGTCTCTGTGACAGAGATAACTGGTTTTGATTTGTGGAATCAAACCCTATAACCCAAAATGAGTTATAGATCAGGTATGGCCCTTTTCATTCCCTTCGAGATTCACTCCTAATATACCTGTAATTTTTCTACATGTTTAGATCTGTCGTGATCCCACATTGGGTCTTGGAGGGGAAAATACTCTTTCCAAATCCCCTACAGTTTTACAATCAGTTTTGTTTGTTCTTGGGTTTGTGTTTTGGGTTTTTTTGTTGTTGTTTTGGTTTTTTTCTTTTTCATTTTTTTCTATTTTTGTCTCGGTCTTCCTGGAGAGGTGCCTGTAAAACTGTCAAAGCAGACCAAAGCAGACCTTTCCCTGATGCAGGAAGATACCGGGCTATTTGAGGGGGGGGGGGGGGGGGGGGGGTCCCATCCAAGCCTGTATCCCATTCCTGTGATTGAGGGGGAGGCTTAAGCAAATCAGGTAAATGTTGTTCTGGTGTCCGGTGAATTTTATTTATTCTAGTACACCCTTGCTCAATAATGCACGTCATGCAACACCACCTCATTTTACCTTTAAATTCTTTGTTATTTTCCTGCTCAATGGTGAGTACCATAGGCTTCTGCGGCGGAAACATCCCACTGTCCCTTTGCCACTCCGAATGGTTTTGGAGGGTGAAAAACACTTCATTCCACTTTCCTTCTCTCCTTAAAAAAAAACATTAGTTGCAAAACGGTACTGCAGTCCTCTTCTTACTCATTCTTCTTACCCTCAGCTCCCCCTGCCAGTTCCTTCCAGTGCTGTCCTAAGGGGCTTGCCCGAGGAAATTCTCACTTGATTTTGCCCCCATTATACTACCTTCCGACTCTACATGTCTCTAACTTCTACAAAGCATTTAAACACTTGCAAATGGCCTGTCTCCAAGTTCTCAGGGTATTCCCACAAGACTAGCAACAATTCCCATCCACAGATTACAGACACTCAGGACAATAGAGTGATACCAACCTAGCTGAATAGCACAATAAAACTTTATGATAGTCCGAACACCAAATCTGATCCATTCCATCAGCTTGCAGAATTCTGGCCCTCCCTGTCCACGCAAACCTTTTTGCTTTTACACTTTCAAATTATTCTTTTCTGCCACACAGAACACTTAACTCACATTCCGGGAGGGGAAGGGTTAACTCACACACACAGCACCTAACTCACATAACTCAGCATAACTCGCATACCAGGAAGGGGGAAAAGGAAGGGGTACTCTCAGCCACTTCTCCCATTTTTCTCCTTTCTTTTTCCTTCTTCTATGCTAGGTGTTTTAAAATGTCATCCTTTGCAGCCTTCCATTCCAAAGGTCCAAGGTAAATATACCCATTTGCCAGCTCAATGGATGTTTGAAATTAAAAGGCTTTGTAGGTGCATTCCTAGGATCAAGATAAACAGGGCTTCTAAACAATTTGCAAGTCTTTCAACATTTTGAACTCAGTCCGCCTCTGGCTCCTGTCTATGGAGGAAGAACGTCCCTCGGTAAGCTATCCCTTTCAATTCCACTGACACTCTGTCATACGTCAAACAATTCACAGAGTATACTTATGACATAAAACACACAACGTATAGCAGTGATCACTCGCTTTGTTTGTCTCCGGCTGCTTCCTTTGCAGGAGAGCAAACTGCGGATCGGAACTCTGCACTCGCTTCACACTCAATTGCATGTCTCACGCTACCGTGCACTCACAAACAAACACTCCACAACATATGAGATATTTTAAATGAGCTCTTAGCGGTGCTAAAATTATCACCGTGCCGATATTGAAGATTTGCAACAGGTGCAGAAGATGATAGCTATCTCATATGCAGCACTCCTGCTTCCTCAGCAAGGAGTACCCAATTCATAATAATACTATATACAATAATAATATTATCTTACCTATAATACCATGTATAGTATCATAATCCCTCACTCTGCGTCTACCGCCTTATGAGAATTTTGGGATTATACCATAATCCCTCACTCCGTGTCTCCATCTCACGAGAATCTTGGGATTATATTTTACCTGGTGCTTTGCTATCACAGCAGGGAGCACCCATACCAGACCACAGTAGCGAATTTGCTATTTTACCCAGGGGTGGGCAGTGCCACCTCCTAACCCAGCGCAAAAGGGGATTCATATCCCCCTCACGGCCTTACGGGATCTCGGCAAAGCGACCCTTCATCATCACATGAGGCGTCCCATACACGATTTACAGACTCTTCTCCTAATTCTCCTGCAGGTACATCCAAATTATCATACCATATCATACATAAATCACATACCTGGTCCTCCCACTGATGGGCCATCTCTCTCCCTGCAGCGATCGGGTAGAGATGGGAGAAATAGCTTAACGGGGTACGCCTTAGAATGTCCCACTCCCCACCGATCCTGCAGCTGGGCAGAGGGTGTCCCATCTGGGATGCCAAACTGATTTGTGGAATCAAACCCTATAACCCAAAATGAGTTATAAAGCAGGTATGTTTATTTACAGCGCTGGGGTGCAAAGGGGTTCTCCTCCTAGCTTGCACACTGTATAACTTAACAAGCAGCTACTTTTAGTGTAAAGACATGCATAGGTATAAGTGCCTACTACATATTCATAACCTTTCCCCGCTTCGTATGATAATTAGTTCTGGAAGGTTAGCTCCAGTCTTGCGCCTGTGTAGTGCCTCCTGGTGGTCGTGGGCTGGGGTCTTAGGGATGAAGTAACAAGTCTTCCTCAGGATGAAAAAAAGTTTTTTTCCTTGAACTGTGTATGAGCACAGTCTCTTCTAGTTGTTTTCCAGCTTTCTGCATTCCAATGCCCACTTATCAGTAAACTTCTGCTAGCTGCCTCCTTCGTTATCAACTTCCAAGGTCTTCAAGGCGAACAACGCCAAGCTTTAACAAACACTCCCAACCCCCCTTGTCTGCTTTCACTCATCAGTTTCCTCCTTAGTTGGTCACTTTAATGACAGGACTGGGATTAGGAAAAGTTTAATTCACAAATTTGTGTGCATGCTTTTAAGTGTTGCTCTTTCATTTGTTAAAGGAGTTAAACTAGTGGATGTTAAGCATTCTTCCCATACTGGGTAAGGGACTCCTCAGTACTTTCGACAGTGTTGGAAAGGCTTCAAGATATATTCCATTTCCTTTTTTTAGAAAGACCATGATAGTCTTATCTGGGAACAAGCAACTTTTTCTTTGTGTTCCTAAGTCAATTTTAGCTAGCTTTACCATTCAGAACTAAAAGGTCATCTGCCTACTGAGGTGTTCAAAAAGATACTTAGAGGCAGGTGTTATGTTGCTGTTGCCTAAAGCTGAGGGAAACATATTAATATGCTCCAGAAAGACCAAAGAAATCTGTTCTAGATTGCCCACAGCAAAAGGTAAAGTGAGCAGGAAAGCAACCTGCCTTTTTTATTGAGTTCACTGAAGTTTATGCTTTAGTACAGCGAACTCATGTACCTCAAATCTGACAGGTGTCTTCAAGCATACCTCTAGTTATCTCGAATAAAAATGTTAGTTATCTCCCTTGGATTGTTATTCTCTAGTAGCAAAGTTCTAAAGAAAAAGGTCTTTGTCATGTCAACTTTGACTTGTACTTGCTACTGACTATTAGAATAAGCAAGGAAAAGTTGAGCAATCTAACGTATGAAAAAGTTTCACTGCAACTCTTACCTTCTTTAGAAAGGAAGAAAAGGATATGGTGGCCATATCTAATAAAGGATGGAGAAAATACCTTGTGTTTCCTATATCAATGTACTTAAACTTCCAGTTAAGTCTCAGCCTATATAACAGTTTCCGAGCAATATGTGACTGTAATGGGGCAGTTCTGATACTAAAACTAAAGTTTTGCAAAAAGTACAAATACTGTTTCATGGTGATTCAAAGAACGGAGTTTCCAACCCCCCCTTGCTTTCTAACACTCCTCACCGAAGTGGGAGGCTAGGTGCGACTGGGCAGGTATTCCCTTTATTAGCAGCTGTGTGTGTGTGGGGGAATTGCTCCTCCAAAAACACACACACTAAGCAAGAAAACCACGTGTCTTTTATGTTACAGATCTATGCACATTCATTTCATTCCCTGAAAATGCATTACATATTCATTCTTTTTTGAGAAATCATTAACATATCTCCATGCCTTGCTTGCATGCGCAGTCGGTCTTTTGAGTGGTCATGAGGACCCCTCCTGGGGTCCAAAGGTGAAGGCTTGAAGTCTTCCTTGTTGATAAACTTTCAACCTTAGGGGGAGGTACAGCCCAAACTTTAAAAAATAAAAAAGGTTCTTTTCTGCTGGTACAGCAGAGTGGCTTTCCTGCTTCCTTATCTTACCTTGCGGGATGCCTGTTCCTTGCACAATGGGTCCCCCTTAGAAAAACATTTCTCAAGGTGCATACCACTATAAGATATACAAGCTTAGACAATTGCTGTTGATCAATACACAAGCTTAAACATTTCCCATTTATCAATGGCATTCTGTTAGTACATCTTAAATGGCAATATTGTTTTCTTTCTCATGCTCCCGTGATCTTTTGAGATATTAAGCTTCTGTAAAGCATTCTTGTACACTTTCCTTTAATCCATAATATTAAAAGTAGTTATGACAAACTTGCAGTGTTATTTAGTGAATGAACACTGTAGAAATTTCCCTCTTCAACTCATATTTGTACAATCAATAGTTTTTAGAACCAAGCAGAACTGCAAAACGAAGGAGTTGCACTAATTTAAATTCTCAGTGGATGAGTCCTGTAGAACTAATATAGCTTGAAGGATGTCTAGCCAGTGAATAAATAGTTCATACCCAGAACAAGATCAGCTCACTTCTCCAAAACTTCCTTTAATTCTAAAACAAGCCATCTAGAATTAGCTGTAACAACAAGCCTGTTCACTGCACTGCATGTGAATGTTTAAACAAGCCCATCTATTTTCTGACTTTAATTGGTTGTTAGAGCAGGAAGACTTCACTGAGGTGTTAAAAATATCAAGTATATTATTTTAATACTGTGAAACAGATTTATGGCAAATTATGACACTTTAAGAAGTTTGATGTAAACAAACTGAGTTAGAAACCACTGCCAGCAACTTGTATTTGGAGGTGACTTTGCAAGTGTTCAAATCCCATTAGATAATGAAGAAAGGTTACATGCTGCTTGCATTGTACACATTATTTTGCTAAAGGACACTTTCCAGTGCTGTCAGGCACATTAAATCTGGTTTGTTATCTAACATTTTAACTTTTTTAAATCATAGGTATCTACAAAGAACAGTAAATCATCCTACTTTGTTGCAGGATCCAGATTTAAGGCAGTTCTTGGAAAGTTCTGAGGTATTTACATTCTTTTAAGTTCCTTATTTGTTTCTAGATTTGGTAATTGTCAAAGTAATGTACTCTTTGTTTTGAGAGACCTAATCTCCTAAATTTATATGAAATCAAATTGGATTGTGCCCATGATGGGACAGAGTGACAAAAGGCTACTTAAGTAATCACACACAAAGTCTATTGCCTCTACCTCTGATAAATCTTAGGTTGGTAGTGACCAAAAGCTATCTGCTGTTCAATGACTTCTGCCAAGTGAGTTGGTCTGTTCAGTTCCAACTGAAGCTCACCATACACAGAGTGAAAATCTATAATCAGCACTACTGAGAGTTAATTAAGATCACGAATTAAACTGCCTTGGAAACAGTTCTTGTCTCTAGGAGTCAAGCTTGAGATTTATTGGCGTGATAATGCAGTGCTGCTAGCCATGCTAGATGTTTTGTGGATAGAGGATCAGTCACCAATGCTATCAGTCTGGCACCTTTCACAAAATTTAATATCTTGCAGAACAGGTTGTCTGTTATTTCTCCAAAAACATAAGTCTATAAATGTGGATTTACTGTAATAATGGATTGTCTTTTGGCCAATGTCACTATCTTATCTATGCTAATAAGTCACAGAGGCTGCAATACTGAGAAAAGCATCATTGATATATAACTTAAAGTGTCAATGCTGCTGGCACGAAGTATCAGATATGAAGTGAAAATGGCTTGACATTGGGGCCACTTTGTGCAGCATATTTAGACTAATGTTATAAATAATATTATTTGAAGTTTGTTAACTTATTACTGAGGATTTCCAAATATCTCACAAATGCACAGATCTCACAATACTCATGAGATAGGTTTTGAAACCTGGCCTATATTTAAAAGCTAAAAGACATCAACTTGTTATGATTTATACACAATGTGAATCTTGCATTATAATGAAGTGGTTTACAGAATTTCTGTATTTTATTGTAAATCTAAGCTTTTCTGTAGCGGCAGTTTGTTTTCTAGTATATAGGTGGCTAGTTAGGACCTTTGTCTAGTCCATAGCTTTTGACAAGTAGATTGTTTGTTCCATTTAATTGTAAAGGTGTAGGAGAAAAGTAAATAGTCTATATTGTTAAGTTTTCCTCTGAGTATGTAAAAATAGTAAAATTTAGAAATTAGATTCTATTATACTGTAATACATAGGAGTAAAGAACATAGTCTATCCTTTTCTTTCCCCCTTGTACCCAGTTAAACCTCCAGCCTTTTAACCAGTCTATTTGCCCTTATCTGTCATTCATTTACAGCTGCCAAGAGCGGTTAACACCCAGGCTCTGAGTGGAGCAGGAATATTGAGGATGGTAAACAAGGCTGCTGATGCTGTCAACAAAATGACAATCAAGATGAATGAGTCGGATTCAGTAATAGCTGATTTTTTTTTTTTACTTGAATAATGAGTCGAATAATGAGGCTCAACAATTGCATTTTAAAGCTGTGGAAGTAGAAAATGAGATAGTAATTTGCTTATTGTCTTGTATTTTTAGCTGTATCAGTTGATCATCCTAGATATAAATAATAAAATAAAATAAGAAATGCTGTTGATAATCTAAATTGTAATGCTAGACTCTTTCCTCTTTTGTCAGTGGTTTGAAGAAAAGCAGCAGCAATTTGAAAATCTGGATCAGCAACTTAGGAAACTTCATGCCAGCGTTGAAGCATTATTATGCCATAGAAAAGGTAACTTTACTTTTATGTGACTGCATGTGTTTAAGTGCTTAGAGCTTTAGAAAATGTTAATGTAGCAGGAACTTCATCTGTCAGAGCTCTTAACTAACAAATAGTTAATTGTATAGTAAATTTTAATGCAAAAGTCTTCTAACTCTACCTTTTAGTTTCAAGTGCTCTAGCCTTTCTAGTAAATCTGGGTTTTATTCCTATGTATTACAATATAGTAGAATCTAATTTCTAAGTTTCATAATTTTTACATTCTCAGAGGAAAATTTAACAATATAGACTATTTACTTTTCTTCTACAATGGCTTGTTTCTCCCACCCATGTTGAATTTGTATGTTCAGGCATTGTAATTCACCATGGGGTTATACGAATGTGCTGGGTTTGATAAGTTGGAGGGTCGGGAGGTGAGTATGCCAATTTAGATTGGTACCAAGACATTTCAGGAACAGGTTCAGCTAACTACCCAGAATTGGTATCTGAAGATTGAGGATGGTATAAACAATGCCAGCAGTTTTATTCATTACCCATTTGAGAGATGATGTTCGTGAACTGAATGACATGATTATTGTTCCAGTCATGAAATAAGGAAAAACAGGGTACAAATAAAGATAAGTACAATGCAATGGGTGCTATGACAGTATAGTTGGAATTTCCACGAAGATAAAGTGATAATTCCTTGGGTGCGTTCCAGGTTTATTCAGGCTGAAGAATCCATCCAAGTATAGGTCATTACCTGAAGCGATAAGAAATTATCTGGTTTTGGAAATTATCCAATCCTCAATGATAGTTAGAGGGAGTCCTCATTTAGAAATAGTTTTCCATATGCCCTTTTCTCAGGGAGTTAGTAAAGGGACAGATATTTTAACCACTGAAAGTTAATTAATGAGAACAGTATCACCCTGACAAAAGTGACAGGCTGACAGTGGAAGTTTTAAAGGTTTTGTTGGTTGGAGAGCAGAAAAAAGAGTTCATTCTACCAGGCATCTAATGGGTGTCTGTTGGTTATTTAAGCGTGACAGCTTCAGACAGGGCTTTACCCCATTTTCCTGTATATAAATTTTGCCCTAGAGTTCATTTATTAGACTATTCAGTCTCTCGACCATGCCATTACTTTGGGGTCTGTAGGGCAGGTGCAACACCCAGGCAACTCCATTACATTCATACCATTCTTGTATGATCTAATTTTTTTAAATGAGAGACATTGTCAGACTGCACAGCATAAGGCATTGGAGTGTCAGCAAACCATCCATTAAGTCCTTCCACAGTGACCATCAGCTCACCTGCAAGGAAAAAATTTCCCTAAGCCTGATATTATTGCAACTCCAGTAAGAATATAGCACCACCCCTTGGGTGTTTGTGGGAGAGGTCCATCATAATCAATTTGCCAAGTGGACTAGGGGACTTATTTCCTACCCCCTATCCATTTGGTCCTGAAAATGGTAACCTCACAACTGGGACCCTGGAATTGCTTCTTCATCAGTTGTTTTAAAAGCCCATTTAACATTGCCCTGTATCCAGCTTTTGCCTCACAGAATATCCATGCACAATATATTTAGATTTCCTAGTAGCATTTAGTATTGGGGGGATGTGAAAGGGAAGTTCCAATTTTACCTTACCTTAACTATTGAATAAAGAACCACTTCTCCATTTACTCTGTTTACTAATATGTTCTGATGTTTCAGAGGGATGGCTCCAGAACATGATTCTGCTTTAATCATGGAAAATTGTGATCCAGTATCTATGAGACAATCAGTTTTTAATTTATCATTTATTATGGCCTCTGCCAGTCTGATTCCCTGGTCTAGTTTCCCCAGTACTGCTTTCTGACAGGAGACAAATCAGGATACTTTTGTCGTTTGAAGGGGTTTCCCTGTATGGGAGGAGCACTAGGCAAAGTTGTAGATAACTTTTCTTCTATTTTTTAATATAAATTAAACAAATCAAAGTTTGATTTTTAGTACATGAAAGACTATAAATTTACCTTCTGACACAGATGCATTATGTTTAAGTATGGGGTCACCATTCGATTCTGCCCTTTTAAAAGTACATGAATATGTCTTAAGTTGTTTTCTCAAACCTCTACCAGGAATTATTCTCTGTAGAGGCAAATGCCTGAGATCAGATGTCTTCAAGGTTAAAGAATATTTTAAGAAGTAATAAAAATGAGAATGTAGCTGATTACTGCAGATTTGAGACCTGCTCTTAGATTTCAATAAATGCTTTTCTTAAGAGTGGTATTTAAGTTGTGATAGTTTTCAATATTTGAAGACTTTTCTTCCACAAATATTTCTGGTGTTCTGATGATTCTGCAAAAGCAGCAAAGTTATAAGCAAACTTATGTTTTCAGCCCTTAACTAAGTTGGATTACAATGATATTTTATTCAAAGGACCTTTATAGGAGTTAATGTTGTACATAATGACTTAACATAAGGTTTGGTAAGACAGTTCCCTAAGTATTTGTTAATGAATAAGCTCAAAACTTCAGCTTAATGGATGCCATACACTGAGGAGAACCATTATACATTCTGAGGGCCTGAAAGGGTCAAAAGCAGAATGATGAAGCCAGAGGCCTTGAGAGCAGTGTTCTGTGGGGCCTGAAAGGGTCTATAACAGAAAACTGTGCTGAGATTAAAAGCCGCTCCTCCTGGAAGGGAGGATGCGGACACAGAGGTTCTTGGCAGTATAATGTGTTTCTCCCCATTCCAGGGCCCAAGCTAAACGTATACACTCCAGGAACACCTGCAGATTTAGTTAAGGATGTTATGTGAACTCTGGACAGACGCGTAGACCCTTGTTTTGTAGAACTTGTAGAGCCTGCTTTCTCACAACAAGAATAATAATAAAGTATGTAAACAGTGCATACAAGTACGATGTTATCTCAACCAGAAGAGTATAAAAACTCCATTTGGAGAATAAAATGTTGCTACTTGCCACCAGAGCGGTAGTCCGTCTGTCGATTTAGGCGTCCCTGTGAGCTGGTCTCCGTCAATACACAAAGTCATATTCCTTTTTTTTTTTTTAAGGGATGTCAAAATAGGACAGTATATTAATGCATACACAGTCTTGTTAAAGATACTTTAGTCAATAGAACAGTATAATGGAAGCAAATTCCACTCTGGTGTTGATGTTCTCATTGAATAATTCTCTTCCTTTTCTTCCTTCTCCCCACCCTCCAATTGCATGGAACAACTTCCCTACAGACCAGTTAAGATTTTCTTGAATTTGCTGTATAGGTGACTTGACTTTTGTTTTGTGGATTTGGACTTTTTCTGAACTAAGCAGTTGGATAATACTGAAGTGACAGTTTCTTCCATGTATTTTGCAAGACACAATAGACATCACATAACAGAATCAGCAAATCATTTACTAATGTTGGAAAGTTCTGGGTGCACTATGCTTTCCTAAATGTGGTTACATTATGTATCTCCTTGTGTATTTTATCATAAGTTTGAGGAAATATAGTTTATATTTTTCAGTTGGTAAAGTTAAGGTTGCTGTAGGGCAGAGGTCTCCTTGGTTGATCTATCTTGAAGAGTAACATAACAAATTAACTTTGTTGTACTGGATGTCACTCCTGTATTTCAGAGCTTTCAGCTAACACAGCTGCCTTTGCTAAAAGTGCTGCCATGTTAGGTAATTCAGATGACCACACTGCTCTATCTAGAGCTTTGTCTCAGCTTGCAGAGATTGAGGAGAAGATAGATCAATTGCATCAAGAACAAGCTTTTGCAGATTTTTATGTGTTCTCAGAACTGCTTGGTGACTACATTCGTCTTATTGCTGCAGTAAAAGTAAGTACTGCTAGGAAAAGTACATAATTTTTGTGTTTAGGGTCACACTGTGCAGTTTGTATATTTAAGGTAAATAGCCAGGTTGGATGGGGCCTTGGGCAGCCTGATCTAGTGGAAGGTGTCCCTGCCAATGGCAGGGGGGTTGGAACTAGGTGATCCTTAAGGTCCCTTCTGACCCAAACCATTCTATGATTCTATGAATCTTTGTATGCATTTGCATGCTTCACCACACAGTTAAGACTGATGAGTTTTTGCCTGAAATTACAATGGATTAAAATGAATGAATCCATGATCATATATTTCCATGATAAAAAGTTGTTGTGACAAAAAACAGGCATGGATTAATAGGATCCAGACAAAATCCAAATGATGAATGTCTTCTAATTAGAACAATATTAATTGTGCAGAGTATTTAGGAACACCATGGTAGTTAACACACTGTGCACTTCTCTTTCAGGTAACTGATTTTTACAGTATGCTCATAAAACATTTTCAAGAACATAATTTGTCCATACTAGATAACCAATAGTTTCAGTAAATAAATCAAAAATATCACTTGTGGATCTACACCTCATTAAAGGAAGTATTCAGTTTTGGTGTACAGCATGATTAGGTTTTGACATGAGGAGGGGTCGTATTTGGTTTATATGACAAGGTTTTGGTAGTGGGATGGCTGCAGGGGTGGCTTCTGTGAGAAGAGGCCAGGGCCTGCCCAGTGCCAGACACAGCTGGCTCCAGACAGCTCTTCAATGGACCCACTGCTGGTCAAAGCTGAGCCAGTCGGCAAAGCTGGTGGTACCTCTATGAAAAAAATACTTAAGAAAGGACAAATTGCTGTTCAGCAGAGTGTGTATGTGAAGGGGAAGTGTAAGAAACACTCCTGGAGACACCAAGGTCAGAGAAGGAGGGGGAGGAGGTGCTCCAGGTGCTGGAACAGATATTTCCCTGCAACCTTTGGAGAGGACCACACCCAAGCAAGTGGATATGCCCTGAAGGAAGCTTCATGTCCTGGAGAGCCCATGCAGGAGCAGGCTCCTGACAGGAACTGTGGCAAAGAGCCCATGAAAGAGCAGTTCTTGAAGGACTGCAGGCCCAGGGAAGGACTCATACTGGAGCAGGGGAAAAGTGTAAGGAGGAAGAAGCAGCAGAGAGAAACTGTTATGAACTGACTGCACACACACGCCCTCCCCCCCCACCCCCATTCCCCCTGTGCTGCATTCCCCCCATTCCCTGGGCAGGGAGGAAGTAGAGGAGTTGGGAATGAAGGAGTGATGTTGAGCCTGGGAAGAAGGGGTAGGAAGGTGTTTTAGTTTTTGTCTTTGTTTCTCATCATCCTACTCTTTTTAATTGTCAATAAAATAATCTTCCCCAAGTTGAGTCAGTTCTTCCTGTAATGGTAATTGGTAAGTGATCTCCCTGTCTTTATCCTGACCCATTAACTTTTTTGCATCTTATTTTCTCCCTCTGTCCTGTTGAGGAGATGGAATGAGAGCAGCTGTGGGTGGGGGCTGGCAGCCAGCGAAGGGTCAACCCATCACAAGGATGTCAGAGAATTTTATCCAGAAATATCTTTGAACTTGTCAGGCTGTTGGGAATATGTTTTGATATATATTTTTAATATATATATATATACACACACACAATATGTATAGTTATAGTCTATTTGCTATTCTATATGTTCTATATTCTATTAAAATATATTAGAATACATAATATATTAAAAATGTATACTTTAATTCTGCTACCTCCATCTGTTGGTAGTTTTGTGATGGGACAAGGAGCACAAAATGATTTGGAACACCAAGGTGCTCTAGAGAGGTTTCTTGAATGCCCTCTGTTATTTTTGATGGTATTTAGCTGTGCAAGCATGCTGTCAAATAAAATCCAACACAGAGAGAAGTTTTTTTTTGAGTACATTTATTTCAGTTTTATCCAGAAATATCTTCCTAATAGGAATTTATATAACTTTATCAATTGCAGTTGCTTAATAAACATCCATACTTACAGGGTGTGTTTGATCATCGAATGAAATGCTGGCAGAAATGGCAAGATGTTCAGGTCACTTTACAAAAAAAACATGAAACTGAAGCAAAGCTCCAACTTGCCAACAGACCTGATAAACTGCAGCAAGCTAAAGATGATATAAAAGAGGTAATGTTATCAAGTATTTATATTATTCTGGAGACCAGACTTTTTGTACTGATTTATCCAATCCCTATTAATACACTATTTTATACAATTTTTGTTTGTAAATCACTTATTTGCTATTTCTCATATCTACTGAAATTGTTAAAAGGAATATATTTAAAATATGAGATGTGCACAATTGTTACCCATTCTGAGATATGTAAGGCAGTCAAATACTGTCTTTGCAGAGTCTGGGAGATGGGAGAAGGGGAACATGAACAAGTCTGAAAGTGCTTTTAACTGTTGCAGATGACTTGGATAGTCGGAAGAACATTTCCTAGCTTCTAAAGCTAAAATCTAGCTGAAAAGACTAGTTCTCATGCTTTGCTTAATGATCCAGCATATCTACTTAGATATATATATTTGAAAAATATATACATATATTATAATTTCAGTAAAAATCTAACATTGAAGTTTTTTTTTAACATGCTTCACTAAGGATATTGAAGAGGTAGGGCAGCTTAATTATTTAACATTAACACATTCTTGTTATGCACCACTGTTTTCTCATGAAATAATGGAGAATATCATTGCAGATTTCAATCTCTTATGCACTTTATTAAGTTTGGCTGCTTCATTAGTCACTAACCCAAGCTGCTTTATTCTTTCTGCATTTCAATATATTTTATGTACAGTGTTGAAGTTGCACGTTAACATGACTTTCTTTTTTTCTTTAAAAAGGCCCTTGTTGACTGGGAAAAAAGCGTCACTCTTTTGTGACCACATTCTTGCTGGTTGGCTCTCTTGATGTCATCCATCCACCATGCAACAAGTGAGCTGGGACTCATTGGCAAAACTAATTCCTGAGTGTTTGGAGTAGAAGGAAACACACGATGAACCTTTCTAATTCTTAAAATAAAAAGAATTCATTATGTTGTTCCTGAAAGATTTTATTTTCCTACTTTATCATGTGTTTAGAGAAGGTTGTTAGGAAACCCAGAATTTGAATATGCTGGCAGAAAATTCTTACTTTCACTGAAATATATTCAGTGACTGAATTCTTTTGTAGCAACCCTTTTCACAGAGATATCGAAAAGTGGAAGCCTATGCAGCTTGAGCTTCATCCATGACTAGTTCCTTTGAGCAGCTAAAAGAGTGGTCTTCAAAACACCGTGTTAAACAAGGGGAAGATTTTTCTTTGTCAGAAACTGTAAGATGGCAAACCTATCCAGTGCTAATTCCTACAGACCCTGGTGATTGGATGTGATAAAAGTGAGATGTGAGTTCATAGGTCTATAGAGGCTTTCTCTGAAGTTTCGAGCACTTCTAAGCTGCTGTAATAGAAAGGCACAAAGTATTTCAAAGCAATCTTAATCTCTCTTTTCCTGGACTGAATTTTATACTGATTTAGTTATTAGCTAACTTTCTAGGCTGTGCACATATTAGTATATCCCTGAAGCACATCCTGTTATGACTTATTGCATAGCTCCATAAGTGTACATCTGAAAAGACAATAGGGAAACTTTGAATGTATGCAGACTAAACCCATAAATATCTCAAGATATTTCTTTTAATGGATGTTCATTACATATCACAACAGTAAGATGACACCGTACCAAAATATGCTCTTGTGACCAAATAGCATCACTAGCAGGAATATACTGTATTGGTGTATGTTGCTTCCTGGCTGCTTTTTTGTGAGAAAGATAACTGTTACCAGATCTATTAGCTCCCACAATTCAGTTAGTATGTTGAGATTAACAAATACGGTTGCATTTTTAGAATCTCCGTTAGAATGCATATGTCTGAAGTGTCCGGATGATAGCTTTATTGATAATATACAGATGGTTTAAATTTAGCAATATAGTAGTTGCAGGTGCAAAGGAAAGTCTAATAATGATAAGTTAATCTAGTTGGTGATGGTTTCTTAATTGTGTAGCTGGATGTCTTTTGACATAAAATAAGGACAAACATGCCTAAGTGTTTTGTAGTATTGATATTAATACCTTGTTCCAATTATGACAAAATCGTACAAGCAGCCTCACTTCCTCTGAATCTTCTATCTATGCTCTTGCCTGCAATTTTTTATTCTTTTCTTTTTTTATTTATTTTTTTTTTTAATTCATGCTGTCTCTTAAAAAAGTCCGCACTGAGAAAGAGAATTTGTGCTTTGGCTTGCCTAAATAACATACATTCTGACCAATGAACATGTCCTTCTTAGTTTGTCATCTGCAGCAGAAATATGACAAAAATAAGCATTTATTTGACCATAGGCAGAGATGAAAATTTAATAATCTCTTCTGTGAATAGGAAAGTACAGGCAACTATTTTTTGAGACTTTTTCTCATTTGATTGAACAGGTAAGAAAACTTAAAGGTTTGCATTCCTTTTATAGCAGTGTTTGTAAAGGGAATAGCTTCAGAGATCATCCTTTTTTTGATAAAGAGTCTTTAATTTTTTTATTACTAAATATTCATTAATAACAATATTAACTTTTTATATTTGGTATACACATAACATTACCTTAGAGATATCATTGTTTTAACTGATCTCTATAAATTGTTGTTTTGAAATTACTGTACTGAGACTTTTCCTTAAATATGTCAGAAACCAAAAAGGTGCTTTTCAACTCTTGAATGACTATCACTAATACGCAAAAAAAAAAAGTTCAGATACTAATAGACTGAACAGAGAATGCAGTCTGATCTCTGCATGTTTTTCCTTTGCCAGTGGGAGACAAAAGTTCAGCAAGGGGAAAAGGATTTTGAACAGATCTCCAAAACCATTCGTGAAGAAGTGCAAAGATTTGAGGCATGTATAATTTTGTCCAAATAAATGACAGTTTTGCTTTATATAATATTAATGTTCCAAGCAAACTTGGTTAAGAGGTTAATCTGCTGTAATTATTTACTTTATTAACAGAGGGAACGAGTGAAAGACTTTAAAACTGTTATTATCAAGTACTTAGAATCATTGGTGCAAACACAACAGCAGGTAAGAAATTTTCAAATTTTTGTACAAGCTAATATTTAATATGTCCCGTATTAGGTTAGTTAAAAAAGGCAGGCTTTAAGTATAGCAGTCTCTAAAACATAGAGAACTAACTCTAGTCTGTAATATATTGCAGGAGAACACAGTGATTGCTGTTCCCCAGCTATTACTGTTCTCACTTGCATAGCCCTAATTCAGGGGAGCAAGAGAGAAGCTTTGTCAGGGAGATGAGGGGGATTGGAGGGTCTTGTCTATTCAAGTAATACTTGTAGATTGGAGATAAATGCATTAAATATGTGCTTAAGCTCACTGAAGAGGCCTGAATACTCAAAAGCTTATCTGCTTTTCTTTTTTAAAAAAAAACGCAAAAAGGTGATTTTTTAAAAAACATACTGATTATTGTACAGCAGTAAAACAGCTTTCAGTGACTCAGAAGTAGGCCTGGTTCCCAAATGAGTGTCTGGAATCTTTCCTTTTTCCAGTCTGGGAATATAACCCTCCAGATTATTTAATAAAGAAATTAAAAAACAAAACACCTTTAGAGTTAAGAATGGCAAACTCACTATGCAAACAACTTCTGTGTAACTATATTCTGTGGAAATGTGCTCAGTGTGTAATAACACTCTTTGCATGAGCAGATTTGTGTATTTATTACTTGTTTTTTATCTTGCCTCATGTAATAACATGAACAGATAATTAATTAATGGACAATGGATAATGTGAATGGAAGCATCTGTGTTCTTACTTTGTCCAGTGGAGACAAATTCTGTACAAGAGGAGAAAGGTATATGTGTGTTCTTTTCCAACATTCAGTACTTAAAGTGTATGGGTTTTTTTTTCCTTCTCTGCAAGCTTATAAAATACTGGGAGGCATTCCTACCTGAAGCCAAATCCATCGTCTAAAAGAAGACTTTTCCAAATAACAAAAGACTCTGGATGTTTGTCCTGGATAAAAACTAAATTCCATACTGATATCACTTCAAAATCATCCAAATAAACCACTATATATATAATGAATTAACACATGCTGGTTTTATATACCATAACATTTTATTAACAAGCTGCATGTTATGACCCTCTTTGAAGTGGACTGTGGCATGATGTTCTGCAGTACATTGTTGAACTGAACACTATTGTGTCTTAATACTTGCACCAAAATGTGCACTGTAAGGCCAGAAAGTGGATATTTTTGTTCTTTATGATGCAGTGTTCTGCAGTATGTTTATCTTTGAAACAAATTTAATTGCACTAATTAATGTTCACTTACACATTCCTGTACAAAATCATGTTTCTGTGATTACAAAAATTAAGAAATGTATCTTGTGAAAGATTAAACTCTTACTTTGTTTCTCTAGATATTTACTGATGTTCTTAAAAGTAGCATTTATAACAGATTGAGATTATATCGAAGGCATCAATAGGTAGAATAGTTTGGGTTGGAAGGGATCTTTTAGAGATCATCTAGTCCAGCCCCTTGTAGTGCATCAGTAGTCATGCATTGAGCATGCCAGCTTCACATCATTTGCTTGCAAATGGGCCTGGCCTCAGCACCCTGGGACACGTTCTTTGGTATCTGATTCTTGGCCTGTTATTTGTCCTGTCTCTAGTGCTATCAGCATAAAGTAATTTTAATAGATTCTCCTAGTTTGCTTGTGGAAAGTAAAGAATGCTCTATAGATTGTGTTGAGTAGTTTTCTATGGAATGTAACATGGTAGAGGCCCTCATGATGGTGATAGCCAAACAAAAAATATGGAAAAATAAGAACCCTATTTGGAATGGTATTAAATTTTCAGCCTTCTCAACACACTGCTGTGGATATCTTTGCTAACTCAGCAGGCTCAAAAACTTAACTGTTTAACAAAGCAATGCTACTTGTGCTTAGTAGTTGTTCACAGGTGGAATATATAGACAAAAACAGTGGCGTTGTTTCTCCCTATTCAAAAAGAAAAATGTTCATGAGATGTCACAATATTAAGTAATCTCCAGGGACTAATCCAGGGACTAAAACTTATTTTTTTTCCCCCCTCAGTATTTAAGTTAGTGTATTTGGTGTATGTGACAAGGTTTTGGTAGTAGGCAGGAGGTCTGCAGAAGTGGCCTCTATGGGAAGAGACTAAGAGTTGCCCTGTGCTGGACACAGCTGGTTCCAGGTGACTCTGCAACAGACCCACCACAGACCAAAGCTGAGCCCATCAGCAAAACTGGTGGTGCCTTTGAAAAGAAAAGAGAAAAGGCCAGACAAGGAGAGGAGGAGGGAACAAGAAGGTCAGAGAAGGAGAAGGATGTGATGGTCTATGGCAGAACAGATATTCCTTTCGACCTGTGAAGGACATGTGACAGATCTGTTGTATACTCCAGAAGGAACTGCAGCCCATGGAGAACTCATGCTGGAGCAGAGCAAAAGTGTGAGAAGAAAGGAGCAGCAGAGAGAAACCATTATGTACTGAGCAGAATCCACCCATCCACCTCCCATTCCACCTGCACCTCTCAGACGTAGAGGAGTCTGGAGTGAAGCTGAGCTGGGGAAAGGGAGGAGGAAAGGTGTTTTAATGTTTGTCCTTTTGTTTCTGATTACCTGAATCAGTAGTTAGATGTCTATATTAATTGGCAATAAATTAACTTAATGTTCCCCAAGTTGAGTCTGGTTTCACTTTGACGGTAATTGGTAAACAATTTTCCCATCTTTATCTCAACCCAAGAACTTTCTCAGAATCATTGAATAGTTAGGGTTGTAAGGGACCTTAAACACCATCTAGTTCCAACCCCCCTGCCATGGGCAGGGACATCCCACTAGATCAGGCTGCCCAAGGCCCCATCCAACCTGGCCTTGAACACCTCCAGGGATGGGGCATCCACAACTTCCCTGTGGGCAACCTGTTCCAGTGTCTCACCACTCTCACAGTGAAGAAATTCTTCCTTATATCAAGCCTAAATCTGCCTCTCTCTAGTTCATATCCATTGCCCCTCATCCTATCACTACAAGCCTTTGTAAACAGTCCCTTCCCAGCTTTCTTGTAGGACCCCTTCAGGTACTGGAAGGTCGCTATAAGGTCTCCTAGGAGCCTCCTCTCCAGGCTGAACAAGCCAAACTCTCTCAGCCTTCCACCTGAGGGAAGGTGCTCAAGTCCTCCAGTCATCTTTGTAGCCCTCCTCTGGACCCCTTCCAACAGCTTCATATCCTTCTTACATTGAGGATTCCAGAACTGGACACAGTATTCCAGATGAGGTCTAACAAGAGAGGAATGGAGGGGCAGAATCACCTCCCTCGACCTGCTGGCCACGCTTCTTTTGATGCAGCCCACGATAAGTTTGTCGTGGGCTGCGAGCGCATATTGCCAGCTCATGTCGAGCTTCTCATTGACTAGCACCCCCAAGTCCTTCTCTGCAGGGCTGCTCTCAATTACATCATCCCCCATCGTGTACTGAAATAGGGGTTTGCCCTGACCCAGGTGTAGGACCTTGCACTTGGCCTTGTGGAACCTCATGAGGTTCTCACAGGCCCACTTCTCCAGCCTGTCCAGGTCCCTCTGGATGACATCCTGTCCTGGTGTGGCAACTACACCACTCAGCTTGGTGTCATCTGCAGACTTGGTAAGGGTGCACTCAATCTCGCTGTCAATATCATTGATGAAGATTTTAATCAGCATTGGTCCCAGTATGGACCTCTGAGGGACACCACTGGTCACCGATCTCCATCTGGACTATGACCATCCAACCAGTTTCTTATCCACCTTACCGTCCACCAATCAAATCCATCTCTCTCCAATTTAGAGAGAAAGATGTGGGGGACCGTGTCAAAGGCTTTACAGAAGTCCAGATAGATCATATCCGTTTGTTTACCCATATCCACTGCTGCGGTTACCCCATCATAGAAAGCCACTAAGTTGGTCACACAGGATTTGCCCCTGGTGAAGCCATGCTGGCTGCCATTAATCACCTTCCTGTCCTCCATGTGCTTTAGCATAGCTTTTAGGAGGATCTGTTCCATGATCTTCTCAGGCACAGAGGTGAGGCTGACAGGGCGATAGTTCTCAGGGTCATCTTTTCTACCCTTTTTAAAAATGGGCACAACGTTACCCTTCTTCCAGTCACCAGGGACTTCTCCTGACTGCCATGATTTTTCCAATATCATGGAGAGTGGCTTGGCAACCACATCTGCCAATTCCCTCAGGACTCTGGGATGTATCTCATCAGGTCCCATAGACTTATAAATGTTCAGGTTCTTCAGGTGTTCACTAACCTGATCCTCCTCTACTGTGGGAGGGGCTTTACTCCCCTGGTCCCCATCTTGTTGTCCATTGACCCAGGAGGTGTGAGGAGACTCCTGGAAGAGCTGGAAGTCTGCTTTCCTGAAATTTTAGGGTCCTGAATATACTCCTCGCCTGTCCCATATCCCTCTGGACCTTGAACTCCACCAGTGCATGATCACTGCAGCCCAGGCTGCCTCTGATCCTAATGTCACTGATGAGTTCACTAGTATTGGTGACCATAAGGTCCAGTATTGCATCTCCTCAGGTGGGGGTCTTTATCAGCTGGACTAAGAAATTATCTTCAATGCACTCCAGGAGTCTCCTGGATTGCCTACAGCTCGCCGTGATGCTTTTCCAGCATATGTCAGGGTGGTTGAAGTCCCCCAGTAGGATGACAGCTTGCGAGCATGAAACCTCCTGTAGCTGGAGGAAGAAGACTTCATCGGTTATTTCTCCTTGATCAGGTGGCTTGTAGTAGACACCAACCACAAGGTTCCCGTTGGTTCCTCTGTCTTTACTTCTGACCCACAAGCTTTCAACCTGTTCGTGGCTACTCTTCAATGACAGTTCTTCACATTCTATCCCTTTCCTGAGATAGAGGGCAACACCTCTGCCCCTCCTTCCCAGTCTGTCCTTTCTGAACAGCCTGTAACTGTTGATAGCCACACTCCAGTCATGGGATTCATCTCACCACATTTCCATGATGGCAACTAGATCATAGCTTTCTAGTAGCATGGTAGCTTCCAGCTACTCCTGCTTGTTACCCAAGCTTCGTACATTTGTGTAGAGGCTTTTCAGCTGGGCTGCCGGTTGCATCAGCTTCCTAGTGGATCCTTTACTACCTATAAGGTGTTTCAGAGAAGTATCTTCCCTGACATCTGACCCTTGACACCTGTCCTCCCACCTTTCTTATTCCTGTTCTTATTCTCTCTCCCAGTTTGACTGTTAGCAAAGGCTAACCCGCCACAGTCGATGTTAATTATTTGGAGATAAAGTATTCCCTGAATTATGACACTAAGCTGGGTGGAAGTGTGGATCTGCTGGAGGGTAGGGAGGCTCTGCAAAGGGATCTGAACAGGCTGGACTGCTGGGCTGAGACCAATGACATGAGGTTTAACAAGGCCAAATGTCGGGTCCTGCACTTGGCGTACAACAATCCTATGCAGTGCTACAGACTAGAGGAAGTCTGGCTAGAAAGCTGCCCAGAGGAGAAGGAGCTGGGGGTGTTGATTGACAGCCATCTGAACATGAGCCAGCAGTGTGCCCAGGGGGCCAAGAAGGCCAATGGCATCTTGGCTTGTATCAGAAACGGCGTGACCAGCAGGTCCAGGGAGGTTATTCTGCCCCTGTACTCGACACTGGTGAGACCGCACCTTGAGTACTGTGTTCAGTTCTGGGCCCCTCACTACAAGAAGGATGTTGAGGCTCTGGAGCGTGTCCAGAGAAGAGCAACAAAGCTGGTGAGGGGGCTGGAGAACAAATCTTACGTGGAGTGGCTGAGAGAACTGGGGTTGTTTAGCCTGGAGAAGAGGAGGCTGAGGGGAGACCTTATTGCTCTCTACAACTACCTGAAAGGAGGTTGTGGAGAGGAGGGAGCTGGCCTCTTCTCCCAAGTGACTGAGGACAGGACAAGGGGGAATGGCCTCAAGCTCCACCAGGGGAGGTTCAGGCTGGACATCAGAAAAATTTTTCACAGAAAGGGTCATCAAGCACTGGCACAGGCTGCCCAGGGAGGTGGTTGAGTCACCATCCATGGAGGTATTTAAAAGACGGGTAGATGAGGTGCTCAGGGACGTGGTTTAGTAGTTGACAGGAATGGTTGGACTCGATTATCCAAGAGGTCTTTTCCAACCTAGTGATTCTATGATTCTATGTTCCTTAACACTGTAAAAAGGAAAAAGCTTGTATAATTAATACAGAAATTTATATGCCCTGGAATATGTATTTGTGAAGTTACTTCATAAATTTTGATTACAATAGTTATTTGGGAATTGTTGGATAAGTAAATCTTTTGTCTGTTTAGAATAATTTACTTGCATTGTGAAATAAGTATATGGCACAGTTTTCACTCTTCCTTCCATATCAATAAGATGAGATTATTTGGCCATTGATCTTTTGCATCGTTTCTTTTCATTCCTTAACTGATTACTGTTTGATGTTGGAGCCTACAGAATAGCTCTTGTGAATTCCGCTGGCACCAGTTGATTAATGTGAAATCGTTAATGTTAGTGATTTCATCTAAGAAACATTCCAAAACATGCCAGCAACCTGTTCTTAAAAAATGCCAGACTGTAATTCTTAACATGTTAGTTTGAGTTAAGAAGGATTTCTCTGGAAAGCGAAAAATCTTTGAGTCCTATGGGAAGATAAATAGATCAGGTTTTTTTTTTTTTATTCAGTTGTTATACGTTAGTATGGCATACATGCCCATGCCTTAAATATTTAATGATTTTCAAAAAATGTTCTTATTGTTACTCATAGTATCTCTGTGCTTGAGCACAAACCATTTCTTCTTAGTTTTACATAGGTGTCACGTGTTGAGGGACAGCATGATGAATGTCATGAGTGGGAACATTTGAAAATATACAAGAGACTTCAAGAGGAGAGTTTATCAATCTGTTTGACTCTTTTGCTAACAGCATCGCAAGAGTGGAAAATATACATAAACATCACCCAGCCTGCTGGCCAGAGTCCTTCAACCTGACAGTGACGCAAGGCCAAAAAATCCCAGCCTTTCAGAATGGTTAATATAGAGATCTCGCAAGGATAAATAATATATTATCCAGCTCGCCATATATGCAATAAGTAATGTAACAATTATGCAAGGGTAATTAATAATCACCCAGCTTGTTACGTATGCATTAGAGACTCCCCTTTAAATCCCTCTAAACAGTCAGACTGCAGAGTGTTGTACAAACAAGTCAGTTTTATTAAGAATAACAGCTCATGACTTAATAAGGTTCAATAGTAGCTGCGGAGAAGATACTGTTTGCGAAAATAAATACATTGAACCCAACACCTAAAAGCACACAAGAACATGACAAGCAATGATATACGCATAACAATAACTATCAGACACAGGTAAAGATAATATGTAGATAGGGTTAGAGCACAGAGAGAGATACTAACAATTATCTTGATGTTAATTAGCTTGATGCTAAGATGTATATTTAGTGTGCATACACAAAGTGCTTACCTGAATGGAATTGGGGGATGGGGTCCAGCCTGTCAGCTGATCCCAAAAGTCTCAGTCACATTTTCCCTTCCACCTTTTTACCCTGATGAAGTTGGAGCTTCAGTGACACAGAGAAGGCATGGGGAAACATCCTGGGCTGTACTCAGGAACTGGATTCAGAAATGCATGGATCCAGGATCAGGGGGGCAAAAAGACAGATGAGGTCCATATTAGATGCTGGCCATCAAAGAATAGAGCTTGACCCTTGTGATCCCTCAGTTTTATACTGAGTATGACATATATGGAATGGAATACTCTGGTCAGTTCTGGGTCACCTGTCCTGTCCACACCTCCCTGCAGGTGCGAACCTTTTTTTGCCGCCTTCACTTAAGGCATTCTGCCATCTCAAGGATGACCTGTGTCTCCATAGGGATAGATATAAGGAATGGCCTTTCTGCATACCAATGCCCTGCTACTTTGGTGCTTATTATAGATTTTAAGTGTTATCACTTCTAGAGACACTGTCTGAAAACATACAGTTAACTTTCAGAAAATGAAGTTACTTAGATGAAGCTTAGCTGAAAAGTTAGAAAACTGGTTCTACTTCAGCTCAAACCAGAATAATAGTTTTTTATTTACATATACAAATTTGCCAGATATTACCAGACTTCTGTCTTGTATCCTTTACCTTCTTACCTGAATGGAATCAGGGGATGGGGTCCAGCCTGTTGGCTGATCCCAAAAGTCTCAGTCACATTTCCCTTCCACCCACCAAAACTTTTCCTTTGTTTACACTATTTATAGTAACCTGTGCCCTAGGGGCAGAGAAGCTTAAGAGGCTGTGGTCATTACATCAAGTGCTGATTGGTGCAGAAAAGAAATCTTGCTTTGTGTGCCAAAACTTAACTGCACAAGCCTAGTAGGAGTGGCCATGGGAGTGGTTTGCTCAGAGGCTGGGAGGAGGCAGGCAGCCTTAGGTGTGGAGGTGTGTTTTAGTATTACAATGAAATTACAATGATGAGCACAGGTCATCCATAGGCCAAGTTATCAGAGCAGCAGCTGCAATCCATCTTGTTAGAAAATAATTCGGCTCCTGTCCTTGGCGGGGCTTTCCTCTGGTCGCAGGAGTTGGCCATGCCAGTTCCCAGACACCTCATCCCCCTCTTCAGATGCTGATGTGCCCTTGATGCATTCCTTTCTGTTGAAGGCCTTGTACTCAGCCCAAGGCAAGGCAAGGGGAGCACCCAGGCCAGTTTCTCCCCATATTCAGCCCCATTCCCATACTTATCTTTTATTCCCACATTCAGCCTTATTTCCCACACCTCCATTTTTAAAAAGGATAAAGAAAGATCACCCTGGGAACTACTGACCAGTCAGCCTCCCCTCTGTGCCTAGGAATCATGGAACAGATCCTCCTGGAAGACATGTAGAAACATATGGAAGACAGGGAAAGAGCCCACGCGGCTTCAACAAGGATGATTCATGCTGGACTAATTTAGTGGCCTTCTTCTATGGAGCAAGTGCATAAGTAGTTAAGGGAAGAGCTATAGATCTCATTTACTTAGACTTCTGTAAGTCCTGTGACGTGGCCCCCACAACATTCTTGCCTCTAAATTGGAGAAGTGTGAATTTGACAGATGGTCTGATAGATGGATAAGGAATTGGCTGGATGTCCATTTCCAAAGAGTTACAGTCAATGGCTCAATGTCTAAGTGGAAACTAGTAATGAGTGATGTCCCTCAAGGGTCCATACTGAGACCAATATTGTTTAATGTCATCATCAATGACATACAAAGTGGGATCAAGTGCACCCTCAGCAAGTCTGCAGATGACACCAGACTGAGTGGGGCACTAGATAAACTAGAGGGAAGGAATGCCATTCAGAGGGACCTTGACAGGCTTGAGGAGTGGGCCCATGTGAACCTCATGAAGTTCAACAAGGCCAAGTGCATGGATCTGTACCTGAGTCAGGGCAATTCCCAGTATCAGTACAGACTGGGAGATGAATGGATTGAGAGCAGACCTGAGGAGAAGGACTTGGGGGTGCTGTTGGATGAAAAACTGGCAATGTGTGCTTGCAGCCCAGAAAGCCAATCATATCCTGGGCTGCATCAAAAGAAGCATTTCCAGCAGGGTGAGGGAGGGGATTCTGCCCCTCTACTCCACTCTTGTGAGACCCCACCTGGAGTACTCTTGGGCTCCAAGTATGAGAAGGGCATGATCTGTCGGATCAGAGTGGGTCCAGAGGAAGACCACAAAGATGATCAGAGAGCTGGACCACCTTTCCTCTGAAGAAAGGCTGACAGAGCTGGGTTTTTTGATTTTTTTCTTTCCTCCTTCCAGTTACAGGTGGTGACATAGCACAGCTCAGACAGATCCAGTCAATTAATACATTGCTCTGTGGCTGGTGTCACCACAACAACTTTGTTTTTTTGATAATGGGATGGCCTACACGGCACAGGGATAACAGGTATCAGATGGGAGCCACCTTTCTCAGAGGGGGAGGAGAGTCTTTGCCCAGGAGCTTGCAGGGCTCATAGATAGGGCTTTAAACTAGATGTGAAGAGGCAGGGGGATAACATCAGGCTAGCCTGTGACAAGTGGTGGGAGGACAGGTGTCAGGGAGGATACTTCTCTAAAACACCTTGTAGGTAATAAAGGGTCCACTGGGAAGGTGATGCCCAGCTCAAGTGCCTTTACACCAGTGCACGAAGTTTGGGTAACAAGCAGAAGGAGCTGGAAGCTACCATGCCACTAGAAAGCTATGATCTAGTTGCCATCACTGAAACTTGGTGGGATGAATCCCATGACTGGAGTGTGACTATCAATGTCTACAGGCTGTTCAGAAGGGACAGACCTGGGCAGCACATTGCCAGCTCATATCAAGCTTCTCATTAATCAGCACTCCTAAGCACTTCTCTGCAGGGCAGCTCGCAATCACATCATCCCCCATCCTCTATTGAAACTGCGGATTGCCCTGACTCATGTGTAGGACCTTGCACTTGGCCTTGTTGAACCTCATGAGATTCACACAGGCCCACTTCTCCAGCCTGTCCAGGTCCCACTGGATGACATCCCATCCTGATGTGACAACTACACCACTCAGCTTGGTGTCATCTGCAGACTTGCTGAGGGTGCACTCAATCTCACAGTCTATATCATTGATGAAGATATTAAACAGCACTGGTCCAAGTACGGATCCTTGAGGGACACCACTTGTCACAGATCTGCATCTAGACATCAAGCCATTGACCACTACCCTCTGGATGCAGTCATTCAACCAATTCCTTATCCACCGAACAGTCCACCCATCAAATCCATCTCTCTCCAATTTAGAGAGAAGGACGTTATGGGGAACTGTGTCAAAGGCTTTACAGAAGTCCAGGTAGATGACATCCATTGGTTTTCCCGTGTCCATTGATGTGGTCACCTCATCACAGAAAGCCACTGGAGTGGTTAGGCAGGACATGCCCTTGGTGAAGCCATGCTGGCTGTCTCGAATCACCTCCTGTTCTCCATGTGCTTTAGCATAGCTTCTAGGAGGATCTGTTCCATAATCTTCCCAGGCACAGAGATGAGGCTGACAGGTGGGTAGTTCCCAAGGTCATCTCTTCTACCCTTTTTAAAAATGGGCACAATGTTACCTTTCTTCCAGTCACCAGGGTCTTTTCATGACTGCCATGACTTTTCAAAGATCATGGAGAGTGGCTTGGCAACCACATTGGTCACTTCCCTCAGGACTCTGGGATGCATTTCATCAGGTCCCATAGACTTATAAATGTTCAGGTTCCTCAGGTGTTCACGAACCTGATCCTCCTCTACAGTGTGAGGGGCTTTACCCCCCTGGTCCCCATCTTGTTGTCCATTAACCCGGGAGGGGTGAGGGGAACGGTTACCAGTGAAGAATGAGGCAAAAAATTTGTTGTACCTCAGCTTTCTCCTTGTCTGTTGATATGAGGTCTCCATTTTCATCCATCAGTGGGGGTGATTTGCGGAATCAAACCCTATAACCCAAAATGGGTTATAAAGCAGGTATGTTTATTTCCAGCGCTGGGGTGCAAGGGGGTTCTCCTCTTAGCTTGCACACTGTATAATTTAACAAACAGCTACTTATAGTGTAAAGACATGCATAGGTATAAGCACCTGCTACATGTTCATAACCTTTCCCCGCTTTGCATTATAATTAGTTCTGGAAAGTTTGCTCCAGTCTTGCACTTGCATAGTGCCTCCTGGTGGTCATGGGCCGGGGTCTTAGGGATGAAGTATGAAGCCTTCCTTGGTATGAATATTTTTCTTCTTGAACTTTGCGCAGACGCAGTCTCCTCTGGCTGTTTTCAAACTCCTGAACCAAATGCAGCCAGCTTTCTGCATTCCAATGCCCACTTATCAGTAAACTTCTGCTAGCTGGCTCCTTCATTATCAACTTCCAAGTTCTTCAAGGCGAACAACGCCAAGCTCTAATGAACACTCACAATCCCCCTTTGTCTGCTTTCTCTCATCAGGGGGTACGTTCTCTTTAACAAAAAAATATATATCTATCATTTGTCTATATATATATATCACGTCCCACAGTGGACCATTATTTATTTTCTCTGATACAGGAGCCTTCTCTTCTCCAGGCTGAACAACCCCAACTCTCTCAGCCTGTCCTCATAGCAGAGATGCTCCAGCCCTCTGATCACCTTTGTGGCCTCCTCTGGATCTGCTCCAATAATTCCAATATTTCTTATGTTGGGGATTCCAGAATTGGACACAATACTCCAGTCAGGGTCTCATGAGAGAAGAGTAGAGGGAGTAGAGGAGTAGAGAATCAACTCCCTCAACCCCACCTTGAGTATTGCGTCCAGTTCTGGGTTTCCCGGTACAAGAAAGACATGGATCTGTTAGAGTGGGTCCAGAGGAGGGCTAAAAATATGATCTGAGGATTGTTTAGCCTGGAGAAGAGGAGGTCTCTGGGGAGACCTTCTTGCGGCATTTCATATTTCACTCCAGTCATCAAAAAGGGCAAGAAGGAAGACCCGGGGAACTACATCCAGTCATCCTCACTTCCATACCAAGAAATGGGATGGAACAGCTCATCCTGGATGTCATCTCCAAGCATCTGAAGGAAAAGAACATTATCAGGAGTAGTCAGCATGGACTCACTGAGTGGAAATCATGTTTGACCAATCTGATATTCTTCTATGACGGCATAACTGGCTGAGTAGATGAGGGGAGCGTGGTGGATGTTGTCTACCTTGACTTCAGCAAGGCTTTTGACACTGTCTCCCACTGTCTCTCTCATCCTCATGGGTAATCTTAGGAAGTGTGGGTTAGATGAATGGAGAGTGAGGTGGATTGAGAACTGGCTGGATGGCAGAGCTCAGAGGGTCGTGATCGGTGACACAGAGTCTAGTTGGAAGCCTGTGGCCAGCGATGTTCCCCAGAGGTCCGTAGTGGGCCCAGTCTTGTTCGTCATATTTATCAATGACCTGGATGAGAGGACAGAGTGTACCCTCAGCAAGTTTGCTGATGACACAAAAGTGGGAAGAGTGGCTGATACACTGGAAGGCTGTGCTGCCATTCAGCAAAAGCTGGACAGGCTGGAAAGTTGGGTGGAGAAGAACCTAACGAAGTCCAACAAAGGCAAGTGCAGAGCCCTGCACCTAGGGAGGAATAATCCCATGCACCAGTACAGGCTAGGGATTGACTTGCTGGAAAGCAGCTCTGTGGCGAAGGACCTGGGAGCCCTGGTGGACAACAGGTTAACCGTGAGCCAGCAACGTGCCCTTGTGGCCAAGGTGGCCAATGTTATCCTGGGGTACATTAAGAAGAGTGTGTCTAGCAGGTAAAGGGAGGTTCTCCTCCCCTTTTACTCTGCCCTAGTGAGGCCCCATCTGGAGTCCTGTGTCCAGTTCTGGGCTTCCCAGCTGAAGAAAAACAAGGAACTAATGGAGAGGGCCTAGCAGAGCACAACAAAGATGATGAAGGGACTGGAGCATCTCTCTTGTGAGGAAAGGCTGAGAGACCTGGGTCTGTTCAGCCTGGAGAAGAGAAGACTGAGAGGGGATCTTATCAATGCTTATATCTAAGGGGCAGGTGTCAAGGGCATGGGGCCAGACTTTTCTCAGCTGTGCCCAGCAACAGGACGAGGTGCAACGGACATCAATTGGAGCACAGGAAGTTCCACCTGAACATGAGGAAAAACTTCTTTCCTGTGAGGGTGACAGAGCACTGGAACAGGCTGCCCAGGGAGGTTGTGGAGTCTCCTTCTCTGGAGATATTCAAAACCCACCTGGATGCGTTCCTGTGCAACCTGCTCTAGGTTGGACCTGCTTTAGCACGGGCGCGGACTAGATCTCCAGAGGTCCCTTCCAACCCTGACCATTCTGAGATTCTGTACTTCTTTAATGTATAAAAGGAGCTTGTAAGAAAGATGGAGAAAGACTTTTTAGCAGTGCTTGCAGTGACAGGACAGGGGGCAATAATCTTAAACTGAAAGAGGGTAGATTTAGATTGAAAATAGGGAAGAAATTTTGAGTCTGGCTGGGATGGAGTTAGTTTTCCCATAGCGGCCCTCACAATGCTGTGCTTTGTATTTGTAGCTAGAATGATGTTGACAACACAGCAGTGTTTTGGCTTTTGCTGAGCAGTGCTCCCACAGCATCAAGGCTGTCTCTCCAACTCTCCCTGACCCCAAAAGCCAGTAGGCTGGGGATGGGCAAGTGGTTGGAGGGGACATAGCTAGGACAGCTGACCCACACTGACCAAAGGGCTGTTCCATACCATATGACATTGTGCTCAACAATGCGAGCTAAGAGATTGCGAGTGGATGCACACATTCATTAAGTCATTTTTCTTCTGAAGCAACTGCCATGTTAACTGAGTCCCTACTTCCTAGGAAGTGGCTAGACTTGCCTGCTGATGGGAAGTAGAGAATATAGAGAAGAGGGAACTGCACAGGCAGTGCAGTTGACACCAAGCTGAGTGGTGTAGTTGCCACACTGGAAGGACGGGATGTCATCCAGAGGGACCTGGACAGGCTGGAGAAGTGGGCCTGTGAGAACCTCATGAGGTTCAACAAGGCCAAGTGCAAGGTCCTACACCTGGGTCAGGGCAATCCTCGATTTCAGTACATGATGGGGGATGATGTGCTTGAGAGCGGCACTGGAGAGAAGGACTTAGGGGTGCTAGTCGATGAGAAGCTCGACATGAGCCGGCAATGTGTGCTCGTAGCCCAGAAGGACAACCATATCCTGGGCTGCATCAAAAGAAGCATGTCCAGCAAGTTGTGGGAGGTGATTCTGCCCCTCTATTCTTCTCTTGTGAGACCTCACCTGGAGGATTATGTCCAGTTCTGGAATCCTCGACATAAGAAGAATATGGAGCTGTTGGAAGGGGTCCAGAGGAGGGCTACAAAGATGATCAGAGTGCTGGAGCACTCCCATATGAGGACAGGCTGAGAGAGTTGAGCTTGTTCAGCCTGGAGAAGAGAAGGCTCAGAGGAGATCTTATAGCGACGTTCCAGTACCTGATCGGGGCCTACAAGAAAGCTGGAGAGGGACTATTCATAAAGGCTTGTAGTGTTAGGATGAGGGGGAATGGGTACAAACTGGAGAGGGGCAGATTTAGACTAGACATTAGGAATAATTTCTTCACCATGAAAGTGGTGAGACACTGGAACAGATTGCCAAGGGAAGTTGTGGATACCCCATCCCTGGAGGAGTTCAAGGCCAGGTTGGATGGCGCCTTGGGCCGCCTGATTTAGTGGGATGTCCCTGCCCATGGCAGGGAGATTGGAACTAGATGATCTTTAAGGTCCCTTCCAACCCAAATTCTTCTATGATTCTATGATAATATAATTTTTTGCTTTCCTTTGCTTCTACATGCAGCTTTGGCTTTTGTTTATTAAACTACCTTTATCTTAACACATAGATTTTTCATCTTATTTTCTTCCCCTGTTCCACCGAAGAGGGGGAGTGATAGAGTGGCTTGGTGGGCCCCTGGTGGCTAGCCAAGTTTAACCCACCACAGATATAAGGCAGAATTTTTTTCAATGAGAGTGATGAGACACTGGAACAGGTTTCCCAGGGAAGTTGTGGATTCCCCATCACTGGAAGTATTCAAGGTCAGGTTGGACGGGGCTTTGAACAACCTGGTCTAATGAACCATTTCTGAGCCCATGGCAGCAGGGATGGACTAGATGATCTTTGAAGGCCCCTTCCAACCCAGTTCATTCTCTGATTAAGATTTTAATGGGCCGATCCATGCAACTGCCTTACACAGCACCCTTAACTCCCAAAGAAGCAAATTTAAAATTGACAATGATGCTTTTCTAAAATATTGTCAAACGGTAATGAAATGCATAAGGACTTTCCATACACAGATGTAATAAGCCTTATCTGAACCTGCTGCTCAGTTCTGTCACTCCTTGAAACCAGGAGGCTGAGTCTACATTAAGGTATATCGGCAAAGTACATACTTCAGCCATGCTGGAAGTGACCTTATCAGGTACTGTTAATTACCAATACTGTGGGAAAGTGCAAGGGTCTGCTCAACTGGAGTCACACTTCCCAATGTAAAAGGGTCACACCACCTTCAGGCACAATGCAGAGTGTATCAACTGGCCCCATCCAACCCGGCCTTGAACACCTCCAGGGACAGGGCAGCCACAACTCCCCTGGGCAACCTGTTCCTGGTGTCTCACTACTACTACTGTGATAAACTCAGGGCTATCTTAAAATCACACTTGTAGCAATAAAGCTAAATGTGGGGAGAAATGAGAACCCTAAAGTTTTCTAAATACTTCCCCCTGCCCAGACTGAGTACAAGGCAGTTAGCAGAGATGCAACATGCATGGGTGCAGCACACTTTTCATCAGAAAGTAATGTAGAAAGGACATCTTGCCCTTTGAAACGAGAGACAAGATGTAGCCAGTCCCTCAGCAAAGAGCATTGTGCCCAAGAATAACTGCACAATTACTTTCCAAAAAGACTAATTGCAATTTCTGCTCTGGTAATCTTGCCTTCCAGTTGACCTGTACTCGTTATAATATCATTATAATACTAAAACACACCTGTGCGCTGAAGGCTACTCACCTCCTTCCTGCCTCTGAGGCAAACCACTTCCATAAACACTCCCACTGAGGAAGGGCTGTTTACAAAGGCTTGTAGTGATAGGACTAGGGGCAATGGGTATAAACTGGAGAGAGGCAGATTTAGGCTAGACATAAGGAAGAATTTCTTCACCATGAGAGTGGTGAGGCACTGGAACAGGTTGCCCAGGGATGTTGTGGCTGCCCTATCCCTGGAGGTGTTCAAGGCCAGGTTGGATGGAGCCTTGGGCAGACTGATCTAGTGGGAGGTGTCCCTGCCCATAGCAGAGGGGTTGGAACTAGATGATCTTTAAGGTCTCTAATAACCCAAACAATTCTATGATTCTATTTAGTCATTCTTGCTAAAAATCTAAGTTCACTTACGTCAAGCTATCTACTCATGCAAAGCTCTGAGTAAATTATATTTTAACTTAACTCTGAGCCATTCATTTCAAAATTCTTATAAGCAAACTTGTTTTATTCCCTAACACAAGTAAAGTATCCTTTTGTATCCATGTAGGCCTCCTGCCACCTTTGCTTGATTTCCTGGGAGACAGGAGACCTGCATGGATGAACAAGGAACTCCTGGAAAAATTCAAACACAAAAAGGAAGCCTGCAGAGGGTGGAAGCAAGGGCAGGTAGCCTGTGAGGAATACAGAGAAATTGTCTGAGCAGCCAGGGTTCAGGTTAGGAAAGCAAGGACATCAAGGACAACAAGAAAAGCTTCCATAGGTACGTCAGTGATAAAAGGAAGACTAGGGAGAATGTTGTCCCTCTTCGGAAGGAAACAGGAAACCTGGTTACCCAGGATATGGAGAAGGCTGAGGTACTCAAGGACTTTTTTGCCTCAGTCTTCATCAGCAATGGCTCATGCCACACCACCAAAGTTGCAGAAGGCAAAGGCAGGGAATGGGAGAGCGATGAACTGCCCACTGTAGGACAGGACCAGGTGCAAGACCATCTAAGGAATCTGAAGGTGCACAAGTCCGTGGAACCTGATGAGATGCATCTGCAGGTCCTGAGGGAACTGGCAGATGAAGTTGCTAATCTCCTATCCATCATATGTGAGAAGTTATGGCATTCCAGTGAAGCTCCCATTGACTGGAGAAGGGGAAACATATCCCATTTTTTAAAAAAAAAAGGAAAAGAGAAAGACCTAGGGAACTCCAGGCTGGTCAGTCTCTGCCCTCCTGTGCCCTCCTGGAAATCTGTGCCCTCCTGGAAACTCTGCTGAGTGACATGAAAAATAAGGAGGTGATTGGTGACAGCAAACATGGCTTCACTAAGGGCAGATCATGCCTGACAAATTTGGTGTCCGTCTATGATGGGACTACAGCATTGGTGGATAAAGGAAGAGTAACCAACATCATTTACCTGGGCTTGTGCAAAGCACTTGACAGTGTCCCGTATGACATTCTGGTCTCTAAATTGGAGAGACATGGATTTGACTGATGGACCACTTGGTGGATAAGCAATTGTCTGGATGGTCGCACTCAAGGAGTTGTGGTCAACGGCTCAGTGTCCAAGTGGAGACCAGTAATGAGTGGTGTTCCTCAAGGGTCGGTATTGGGACTGGTGTTGTTTAACATCTTTGTCACAGACATGTGATGAGCGAAAGCAGACAAAGGGGGTTGGGAGTGTTCGTTAGAGCTTGGCGTTGTTCTCCTTGAAGACCTTGGAAGTTGATAATGAAGGAGCCAGCTAGCAGAAGTTTACTGATAAGTGGGCATTGGAATGCAGAAAGCTGGCTGCATTTGGTTCAGGAGTTTGAAAACAGCCAGAGGAGACTGCGTCTGCGCAAAGTTCAAGAAGAAAAATATTCATACCAAGGAAGACTTCCTACTTCATCCCTAAGACCCCGGCCCACGACCACCAGGAGGCACTACGCAGGTGCAAGACTGGAGCGAACTTTCCAGAACTAATTATAATACAAAGCAGGGAAAGGGTATGAATATGTAGTAGGTGCTTATACCTATGCATGTCTTTACACTATACGTAGCTGCTTGTTACGTTATATGGTGTGCAAGCTAGGAGGAGAACCCCCTTGCACCCCAGCGCTGGAAATAAACATACCTGCTTTATAACTTTTTTTGGGTTATAGGGTTTGATTCCGCAAATCATTTGGGTAAGGCCTTTGTCTTAGACAAGCTAAACATACATCTTAACATCAAGCTAATTATTAGTATCTCTCTATGCCTTGACCTTAGCTATGTATTTCTCACCTGCATATAGCCCCTGTCTATGCTCGGGTGTTTGATGCATTTTCACAAACAGTATCTTATCCCCAGACACCTCGAACCCTTATTTGTCACGAATTGTTATAATAGAATTGTTATAATAAAATTGACTTGTTTGCACATATACAAGTCTCAGGAATCTTCCTAACTGTTAAGAGGGATTTAAAGGGAGTTTCTAATTCAAACTCAGCAAGCTGGACAAAATTAGTTGTCTTTGAGAGATTGCTGATAAGAGCCCAAGTGCAGTGCTGTAGAGCAAGCTGGATAAGAATAATTGTTCTGGTGCGATTGCTCAGTGGTTACTGCAACCAGACAAGCCGGATAGTTTATGTCCATTCTTGCGAGATTGTCAGAGAAAGGGTTAAGCAGACTGGTAAGCTCACTCTCCCTCTGAAGTCTCTCCTACCTTAAATCCTGACAACATTTCAGGCCTGCTGTCAGAAACATCAAAGCACAGTGGAAAACTACTCTGTCTTTCCTTATAAATACAGGTAAAGCAACAGGTTTGACACACAATTTCTAGCAAGGAATGAGCTCTGCGATGCCTGTGTTCCCACTTGCATTTCCTCTACCTGGGTGCTGTTTTGGAGTTGCCCCAGATCATGAGGTAATGGAAATAAATTTATTATTTTCACAATGATTCTATGTTTTCAGTGGCTTTGTGGTTGTTCCTACATTTGGCTCACACACTGTCTGGACTGACCTTCAATGTTTCCAGGTATGGGGCTATTTATCTAAAACATTTAAATATATCTTTATACAGAAATTTAATGTAGTAAAATATAGCTATGATTTAACTTAAAGACTCTAGTCTTCCTTTGTGGCGATTAAGGGTATGGACTCCGTTCATGGTGCAAATGAAATTGGTTTATTGTGTGCAAGTAAAAGCTTATATACCCTTGTCTACCCCGTTAACAGCTACTGCAGTAAAATTCCACTGCTAAAGTTTCCATGACTACAGAGATAAAGAGCAATGACTATTGCTAGAGATGTACCCCTTATCTCCTTGTTTGCCTTTATTCACACATTCTTTTCTAGCGATTCCAAAGTCTTAAGCCAGCTAGCAAGCTCTGTACTTGCTGCTAATACCACAGGCATGCCAAGGCATCGGCTGCTTGCGCTGGCACATGCAACCGCAGTGGAATCTTTTATGCCCATACTCATTCAGGGACACAGTCTTTTCTTGTCAAGTTCAAACCCATACATGCTTTCTCCCATATTCCTTGAAGACATCTTTAAAGATTTTACACATTGAATATGTTTTGTATATGTAAATTTATACACCAACTATCTGTATGAATTCTGAAAATAGCTGTAATGTGTAGAGTTGAGCATGTACTCACACTAGCAAGGACGAGGCATTTAGTTACTTATATGCATACATGTTTGCAGCATTGGGAACAAATTTGATTTAAAGTGAATAATATTCCACCTAATCCTGGGCACTTACATCTATTGCATATCTTGCACCTTGACCATCCTGGCATTAGGAAGGCATCAGTGTAGAAACAGCAAAAGAATTCTGCAGCGCAGACTTCAGAGCAGATTATCACTCTAGCGTAAGCTTCACTAAAATTAATTCAAGTCTCATTTTTTAGAGGAAAACAATGCTAATTTTTCCTCAAAGGATAAGGATTAGTAGAGAACATACAATAATTACAAAATGGCAACATAACAGTCAAAGAATTACACATTAAGAAGTGTCTTTTATCTTTTCAATTGGAATATTTTTTAGGCCTTGCCACTTTTGAACAATCTTGCACTGCCTTAGGGGCTGGAGCAGTACAATTGTGACATAAACATATCCTTCTCAAGGCGTGATAAAGGTTTCTGGTTAACCATACCCATGTATGATCACCAATATTGGAGCAATTTATCTTGTTGGCACAGTCCCATAACTTGACTGGTGGTAAATGAGGGTTTTCTCCTCCATTTTGTGAATCTTTCTATGAATCATAATGGTCCACATGCAAGATAAATTGTTAGATTGTGGAACAGACTTGAATTCATTTGTATACCACTTAGTTCTTATTGGCACATTATATTCAAATGTAATAGGTCCACTTCAAAATGTTCAGTTGATCTGTTCAACCATGGTATTTTGGTACATAAAATTTCTTCAGGGGCTTGTTACATATAACACTTTCATTGATACCTGTCATGTTGAAGAAGTTTTTACTTGCCCCTGTGCCTACAGAGGTCAAATAACTTGCCGGTAGTATTGTGGCAAATATTGGCTGGTGCACATGGCATTCCAAATATACACACACAATAGTAAAACCACACATACTCTTTCTATAACTTCAGTTGCCACTTTACAATCAATAACACAAATGAAATAACCACACAAAAGTATATCAGTAATCCTTTGTAAGGTTCTTCCCTGTCAATCAGGCAAATATTTACTAAAGTTTTTTTGATATTTGGGAATGTCTGATCCACGAATATACTGATGGACAGTGCTCTATTAAAATTGTGGAGGGCTATCCTTCTATATTTTAATAAAGCCTGTTTGAGTCTTTCCCAGTAATCACTGGAGTGCTCATCCAGTCTCTGCCTGCATTCCTGTATTTTTGCCTATTTAACCCCAGTCTCAGCACACTCTTGGTTTTCTTCTATTAAATTTCATATAGCTTGTCTGTATGCTGTTATACCATTTACATTATTAAAAATCCCCATGTGGATTATTCAATGGCCAAGGAATACATCCTTTTGGCAAAGCAGCTGAGACAAAAAGAAAGGAAAAAAATCCAAAACCACCTGCAGTTTGCAAAGGTGGGGAACACCACACACAGCCACTGCTGGCTGTATTGCAGGGGTACGACAGAGCAATCAGCAATATAGAGGACGAACAGGGGGGTTGTGGTGCCTTATTTAATTTACTCCAAATTGCTGTAGCTAAAGTTTTATATTTTCTAGATAGTGTGCATTTTCTATATAAGGTGCATTTCTACTATTCAAAAGCTCCTTGAGGTGGCTACCATTTTGTCAGAACTTGCCCAACTTCCTGATATGATTTAATTGTGTGCTTTCTTTTCTTTGAAAGGCCTGCAGTACCATAATTTATTTCCAGTACCACAGCTGAGGGCATCCCCTTTTTAATGCCAGGTATATTTCTTATTTACATGCACTCTATGCTGATCAGACTGCATGCCTTGATAAAGCTGAATGGCTGTAGTGGAGCACAGGGGCTTGTACCCTGCCTCCTAGGTTGCCAGACTCAAACCGGCCCCTTCCTGGTCTCTGTGTCAGTTTTAAACTCTTGCTCTCTGTGTCTTCCCACTCCAAAAGTCCCCAGGTGGATTCACCTGTCTGCCAGCTAGTGGATGTTTGAGCTGGGAGGATTCAGAGACACATCTTAGGGTCTCATCTGGGTCAAATCCTAGATTCTGTCACAGAGTCTGCCTATTACAGCCTGGACTGGGTGTGTCTAAAGAGGGAAGGACTCAGAATAAAGGAACTCACATGCAATTATACCTCTTACAATTTAAGTTCCCAGCCCCATGTGTTCTTCACGTGCTGCCCATGCAACAGTTAATACAGTGTTTTTTCAGGCAAGCTGCTTCTTTTCTTATCTTCTGACCCGAACCTGTTCCTAGGCTCCTTCTGCAACTCAGTAAAAGTTAAACACAAATCCATTCTCTCAGCCCTGTATTTTCAATGGTAATTAACAATTATTTAGTCAGAGTTTTGTTTGCTTCTCTCCAAGACCCATCTGGTACACAATTTAAAGGCAACAAGGTTATACCAATATCTACAAAAATTCTACTTTCCATTCACTCATATGCCCCTGGGCATATGTGTCACTGATCTGATAAGGGATGTTAAACTGCCCTCCTCCTTGCTCTTTATTCCTAACTTGCAAATTTCTCCCCAGAACTGCCACCACCCCGGCAAATTTTAAGCGTGCAGCTGCTGATAAAGGGTATTGCTTTACATTGATACTTCAGTGTGAGTCAATTTCTTTTTACCTGTGAGCTATAAGACTATTTTTTGCTGTGGGGCATTGTTTTACAATTCCATAAATTCCTGTAAACTTTACTTTATGGCAATTGAGTTATAAATTTAAGCGCTCTGCAGTTTTTGCGGTAATTACTGATATTTCAGTGAAAAACTTGTCTTGGCCCAACAGGAATGACAACAATATTATCAATGTGTAAGAGATTTTGTTGAATTTGAAAGTTGATTTTACTTAAAGTTGATCTGTCCTGCATTGAGCTTTGTTTGCTCAATGAATAATATGCAGGTATGCAGGATATACCAGTCACAGAAATGATAGGGGGTTGCTTAAACCAAAGGGTTGCACCTTCAGCAGGATGGAGCCAGACTTGAAGGAGGGAACTTCGCAAATTTAGAAACTACAGCATTGCCCCCAGGTTAAGGGACCCCATCTTAGGGGAGACCTTTACTCACCAGGCATGTGTAGTTTTGTTATGTACTGATGTACTAACTAAATAATGTATAAATTGAATAAATAATATTTCATATTAGCTTATTGCATACCAGGTAGAAAACAATAATAGATTCGTGATATTTGTTAAAGAGCTGTTGTATAGCTTAGCCCTTGGGACAGGGAGTTTGCATGTTATTTTTCTTTGCCCGGCAGTTAGATCTCATGACCAGGCTGAGAGCATGGGTGCTACACGGAAAGCAGATTCTGAGAGAATCTCAGAATTTTCCACCAGATCATCATTGTTAATGAGCCAACTTGCATATGGAGAAGTTTTGATGCATGAGGAAACTTGGGTCTCCAAGTTTTCGATGTGGACTTGGAGGCAAAATCTTGTTTTTCATTCAGCAGATAATGTGCAACATCTATCAGCTCTTGCTGGAGTATCACCTTAATTTGATGATGCAAGTATTAGAAGTATTAGAAGTTCCAGCTCTTCAAGGAATTACTCCATAGGACCCCCTGGGACATGGTCCTCTGAGACAAAGGAGCGGAACAGAGCTGGAAAATATTTAAGGAAGCTTTCCATAAATCGCAAGAGCACTCTGTCCCCAGATGTAGAAAATCAGGCAGGAAAGAGAAGAGAATGGCATGGCTGAGTCGAGACCTGATGGTTAAACTGAAAAAGAAGAGGGAACTGCACAGACAGTACAAGCAGGGACAGGGAACCTGGGACGTGTATAGAGATGCTGCCCAGTTGCGTAGGGATGAAATCAAGAAGGCCAAGGCACAGCTGGAGCTGAACTTGGCAAGGGAAGTAAAGACTAACAAGAAGGGCTTTTACAAGTATGTCAATCAAAAGAGGAAGGTCAAAGAGAATGTACCCCCACTGATGGTTGGAAATGGTGATCACGTATCAACAGATGAGGAGAAGGCTGAGGTACTTAACAACTTTTTTGCCTCAGTCTTCACCGATAACCGCTCTCCTCACCCCTCCTGGGTCATGGGCAAGATGGTGACCAGGGGATTAAAACCCCTCTCACAGTAGAGGAGGATCAGGTTCGTGAACACCTGAGGAACCTGAACATATATACATCTATGGGACCTGATGAGATGCATCCCAGAGTCCTGAGGGAATTGGTAGATGTGGTTGCCAAGCCATTCTCCATAATATTTGAAAAGTCATGGTAGTTAGGAGAAGTGCCTGGTGACTGGAAGAAGGGTAATGTTATGCCCATTTTAAAAAGGGTAGAAAAGACGACCCTGGGAACTACCGCCCTGTCAGCCTCACCTCTGTGCCTGGGAAGATCATGGAACAGATCCTCCTAGAAGCTATGCTAAAGCACATGGAGGGCAGGAAGGTGATTAATGGCAGCCAGCATGGTTTCGCCAGGGGCAAATCCTGTATGACCAACTTAGTGGCTTTCTGTCATGGGGTAACCGCAGCAGTGGGCATGGGTAAACCAATGGATGTGATCCATCTGGACTTCTGTATACCCTTTGACACGATCCCCCACAACATCCTTCTTTCTAAATTGGAGAGAGATGGATTCAATGGATGGACAGTAAGGTGGATAAGAAACTGGTTGAATGGTCGTATTCAGAGAGTAGTGGTCAATGGCTTAAAGTCCAGGTGGAGATCCATGACGAGTGATGTCCCTCAGGTGTTCGTACTGGGACTGTTGCTGTTCAATATCTTTATCAATGATGTTGACAGCAAGATTGAGTGCACCCTCAGCAAGTTTGCAGATGACACCAAGCTGAGTGGTGTAGTTGCCACACCGGAAGGACGGGATTTCACCCAGAGGGACCTGGACAGGCTGGAGAAGTGGGTCTGTGAGAACCTCATGAGGTTCAACAAGGCCAAGTGCAAGGTCCTACACCTGGATTGGGACAATCCTCAATTTCAGTACATGATGGGAGATGATGTGCTTGAGAGCGGCACTGCAGATAAGGACTTGGGGGTGCTAGCTGATGATAAGCTCGACATGAGCCGGCAATGTGTACTTGCAGCCCAGAAGGCCAACCTTATCCTGGGTTGCATCAAAAGAAGCGTGGCCAGCAGGTCGAGGGAAGTGATTCTGCCCCTCTATTCTTCCCTTGTGAGACCTCATC
The DNA here is from genome assembly GCF_017976375.1 of Cuculus canorus. Lineage (NCBI taxonomy): Eukaryota > Metazoa > Chordata > Aves > Cuculiformes > Cuculidae > Cuculus > Cuculus canorus. The sequence goes on from NC_071440.1 coordinate 4,212,081, forward strand.
TGCAATACTATGTCCACTTCTGGAATCCTCAATGTAATAAGCATATGGAACTGTTGGAACAGGTCCCTTCCAACCCTAACTATTCTATGTTTTTATGATTCTATGTTTACCTCCTTCAGTGACGACCACATAATCTTAAGCATTCTGTTTTGTAGGGATACCCAAGAGGCTTGTTCTACTTCTAAATTTAAGATTGAAATAGCATTAACCATAGCATTACCCTGTAGAAACTTTTTCTATTAACGAAGGCCACGATGCCCTTGAAGGACCATGAACAGTGCAGTAAGAGGAAACAATGGATAGCAACAGTAAGCTATGGCTGTATGCCCAGAAGCTGAGAGGGAGGTATAAGTTAGAAAAGTAGAAATCATGATCACTTAGGGGAAAAGCATGTAAAATATGCAAAGCTAATTAACCAAGTAAGCATTTGATCTAGGCGTGTGGACAGTAGCAACTAACCAATAGTAGTATAAACCTATGCGCGTGAACAGTTGTTTGTAACCAATCAAATGATGCCAAGTTTTAGATGCAACATAACATTGTGTATATAAGGAGCTCGCGAAGAGCAATAAAGGTCTTCGATCCAAGATATCGGAGTCCGCATCATTAATCTCCTCATTACCCATGTCTTCCATTACAGGAGATATATTTACAATAGCCCTTTCTAATTCTCCAAGCCAGGGGAGGAAATTTCATGCAAACTGGCACAAGCCAATTTGTCAAATAAGTGGATTTTGCACAGAGCATTTTCTGATTCATTTGGTGCATTGGGGTAAGTTGTGCTCATCATTCCATAATCAAACATCCCATGACCATATTGCAACACCTTCAGCACAAAACATGGTGAGGACTGAAATTCTTCCAGATAGTATCTCTCTTAAAATACTAACTACACAGGAAATTGCATTGTTTTCAACAATGGATTGTGAGGTGAGACTACAACCTATTAGTCTAGATGCAAAGATTCACATAACAACCCGCAAGAGTGCTGTATGACAGCATTCAACATTACCACGACTTAATCCATCAAATGAAGCAGTCTAATGATGGTGCTCGGCTGGCTGAGTGGTTTAATTCCCTGACAGGATGAACGGGACACCTAATTCAAAGCATTATTGTAGAGAGATGTTTATTCCTTTTTCCATGTGTGTTTGTTGCATGCCTCTGTAAATTACTTTGCACTACATCTCACAAGCCTGGCTGCGTAACTTTAGTTTTGCCAACCCCAGTAGAAGTGGTCTCTTGAGGGAGGGGGTGGAATGTGGGAATATAGCACAAGACTGGTGAGGAGGGACTATGGACAGGCTCAAGGGACCTTGCAGCTGGGATGTAGAAAAACACCTAAATCATAACAATCATTGGCTAGTCTTGGGGGTTTATCAAGCAGAGCCCTTTGTGTTCAGATAACACAGGCCTGTGATAAACTCAGTGCTATCCTAGAAATCATGCTTGAGATACCTGCCCTGCTGTGACAAAGATCAAAGCACAGTGGAAGACTGCTCTGCTTTCCCCTGATAAATACAGGCAAAGAGGCAGGCTACACACACACTTTCTAGCAAGGACTGAGCTCCTTGGTGCCTGCATTCCCATTTGCGTTCCCTCTGCCCGGGTGCTGATTCGGAGTTGCTCCCAATTGAATATTTCCTAATGGAAATAAATTTATTCTTCCCATTTTATCTGTGGCTTTGTGGTTGTTCTTGTCCTCTGCATGCATTTGTCTCACACAGTAGTCTCAGCCCACTGTTTCCTACAGAAAGTAATTTAGAGGAACATGAGGGTGGGTTTCATTTATTTTACCCTCCTCTGTATTCAGATTTTCCCTACTTGAAAACTGATCATATGCATGCAGTTCAAGAAAGATCTTCAAATCCCCCCCAAATCAGCTGATGAAACAGCAGGTATTTTTGTAAAAAAACTCACAGTTCTGCTATACACCTCAGACCTCATTGTAAAATTTTCCTTTACTGGATGCAGGGGGAACAATAGTGACAAAGAAAGAGGATAAGGCTGAGGTGCTTCATGCCTTCTTTGCCTCAGTCTTTAACAGTAAGTTGATATGTTCCCTGGGTACTCAACCTCACGAGCCAGTAGACAGGGAGGGGGAGCAGAACAAAGCTCCCTTGATCCAAGAGGAAATAGTTAGAGACCTGCTCAGGCAATTAGACATTCATAAGTCTCTGGGGTCGGACGGGATTCACCCAAGGCTATTAAGGGAGCTGGTGGAGGTGCTTGCCAAACCCGTCTCCATCATCTACCAACAGTCCAGGCTGACTAGGGAGGTTCCACTTGACAGGACCTTGGCAAATGTTACCCATTTACGAGAAGGTCCAGAGGGAGGATCCAGGGAACTCCAGGCCTGTCAGTCTGACCTCAGTGCCTGGGAAGGTCATGGAGTGGGTCATCGTGGGTACTATCACAGAGAACACACAGGACAACTAGGTGATCAGGCCCAGTCAGAATGGGTTTATGAAGGGCAGATCCTGCCAAACTAATCTGAATTGCCTTCTATGATGAAGTGACCCACTTAATGGATGAGGGGAAAGCTGTGGATGTAGTGGACCTGGACTTCAGGAGCTGGCGGATGTCCTTTCCAAACCCCTATCCATCATCTTCCAGAGGTCCTGGCTGACTGGGGAAGTTCCACTAGACTGGAGGCTGGCTAATGTTGTGCCCATATACAAGAAGGGTTGCAGAGAGGATCCGGGGAACTACAGGCCTGTCAGTCTCACCTCAGTGCCAGGGAAAGTCATAGAACAGGTAATCTTGAGTGCTATCATGAAGCACATGCAAGAGAACCGGGTGATCAGGCCCAGTCAACATGGGTTTACAAAAGGCAGATCTTGCCAAACTAACCTGATCACCTTCTATGACAAAATGACTCGAGTAGTGGATGGGGGAAAGGCTGTGGATGTAGTCTTCTTGGACTTCAGTAAAGCCTTTGACACAGTTTCTCACAGCATTCTGCTTAGGAAACTGGCTGCCTCTGGCCTGGACAAGCGTACACTCTCCTGGGTTGAAAACTGGTTGGATGGCCGGACCCAGAGAGTGGTGGTAAATGGAGTTAACTCCAGCTGGAGGCCAGTCACAAGTGGGGTTCCTCAGGGCTCAGTACTGGGTCCAGCTCTGTTCAATGTCTTTATCAATGACCTGGATGAAGGCATCGAGTGCACCCTCAGCAAGTTTGCAGATGACACTAAGCTGGGAGGAAGTGTCGATCTGCTGAAGGGTAGGGAGGCTCTGCAAAGGGATCTGAACAGGCTGGACTGATAGGCTGAGACCAATGGGATGAGGTTTAACAAGGCCAAATGCCGGGTCCTGCACTTGGGGCACAATAACCCTATGCAGCGCTACAGACTGGGGGAAGAATGGCTGGAGAGCTGCACGGAAGAGAAGGACCTGGGGGTGCTGGTTGACAGCCGACTGAACATGAGCCAGCAGTGTGCCCAGGTGGCCAAGAAGGCCAACAGCATCTTGGCTTGTATCAGAAATGGGGTCACCAGCAGGTCCAGGGAGGTGATTCTCCCTCTGTACTCAGCACTGGTGAGACTGCACCTTGAATACTGTGTTCAGTTCTGGACCCCTCACCACAAGAAGGATGTTGAGGCTCTGGAGCGTGTCCAGAGAAGAGCAACAAAGCTGGTGAGGGGACTGGAGAACAAGGGTTACGAGGAGCGGCTGAGAGAGCTGGGGTTGTTTAGCCTGGAGAAGAGGAGGCTGAGGGGAGACCTTATTACTCTCTACAACTACCTGAAAGGAGGTTGTGGAGAGGAGGGAGCTGGCCTCTTCTCCCAAGTGACAGGGGACAGGACTAGAGGGAATGGCCTGAAGCTCCGTCAGGGGAGGTTCAGGTTGGATATCAGAAAAAAATTCTTCACAGTAAGAGTCATTGGGCACTGGAACAGGCTGCCCAGGGAGGTGGTCGAGTCGCCTTCCCTGGAGGTGTTTAAGGAACGGGTGGATGAAGTGCTTAGGGACATGGTTTAGGGAGTGTTAGGAATGGTTGGACTCGATGATCCAATGGGTCCTTTCCAACCTTGTGATTCTGTGATTCTGTGATTCTGTGATTCAGTAAAGCTTTTGACACTGTTTCTCACAGTATCCTACTTGAGAAACTGACTGCCACTGGCCTGGACAGGGACATCCTCTGCTAGGTTAAAAACTGGCTGGATGGCTGGGACCAAAGAATGATGGTAAATGGAGTTAAATCCAGCTGGAGGCTGGTCACCAGTGGTGGTCCCCAGAGTTTGGTGCTGGGTCCAGTCCTGTTCAATATCTTTATCAATGACCTGGATGAGGGGATCATGTGCACCCTTAGCAAGTTCATGGATGACACTAAGCTGGGAGGAAGTGTCGATCTGCTGGAGGGTAGGGAGACTCTACAGAGGGGTCTGAACAGGCTGGATTGATGGGCTGAGGCCAATAGGATGAGATTTAACAAGGTTAAATACTGGGTCCTGCACTTGGGTCACAACCCCATGCAGCGCTACAAGCTTGGGGAAGAGCGGCTGGAAAGCTGCCTGGCAGAAAAGGACCTGGGGGTGTTGGTTGACAGCCGACTGAACATGAGGCAGCAGTGTGCCCAGGTGGTCAAGAAGACCAGTGGCATCTTTGCTTGTATCAGAAACAGTGTGGCCAGCAGGACCAGGGAAGTGATTGTGCCCCTGTACCCAGAACTGGTGAGGCTGCACCTTGAATCCTGTGTTTAGTTTTGGGCCCCTCACTACAAGAAGGACATTCGGGTCCTGGAGTGCATCCAGAGAAGAGCAATGAAGCTGGAGAACAGGTCTTACAAGGAGTGGCTGAGGGACCTGGGGTTGTTTAGCCTGGAGAAGAGGAGGCTGAGGGAAGACCTTATAACTGTCTACAACTACCTGAAAGGAGGTTGTAGAGATGTCGGTGTTGGTCTCTTGTTCCAAATGACAGGTGATAGGATGAGAGGGAATGGCTTCAAGCTGTGCCAGGGGAGGTTCAGATTAGACATTAGGAAAAATGTCTTCGCTGAAAGGGTTCTCAAACACTCAAACAGGCTGCTTAGGGAGGTGGTTGAGTCACCATCCCTAGAGGTATTTAAAAGATGGGTAGATTAAGTGCTTAGGGATATGGTTTATTAGTGGATGGGTACAGTTGGGCTTGATGATCTCAAAGGTCTTTTCGAACTTAGTGATTCTATAATTATGTGATTCTAATTTAGAAAGCTAAGTGCTTGTGGTTCTTTTTTTTTGGTTTTATTTTAAACATCAGTTCCCTACATAAATTATAATTATGGTCTTAAAGCTAGACTTTCTTGATTTATCCATCTAAACTCATCACTTTTCTAATACTCTTTTGGTAGGAAACTTTGCTGCTGCTCACAGGCAAATTAGCAAATTACATTATACTGGAGCACAAACTAGAGAAAGCAGACACTTCATCAGGCATCTGACTTTACTGTGGACTTCCTAGGATTTAGTGATCACTGACAAATCACAGACAGTCATCATCATAGCCCTAAAGAACAGAACAGAAATTAGTTTCTGTTCTAAATTCTTCACCCTATTTCTAGCGGGCCCGGGATACTTATGCTATAGGTAGTATAACACCCTCTCCTTAATGAAATACTAGATAAAGATCAGACTGGTGTAGCAATCTTAGCCCCAACAGGGCAGGCAACAAGGAGCACTCTCAACTGAAATGAATTCATGATAGTGAACCACTTGGTTCCGGCACTGGGACGTTTTCTACTTTGATCACTACTGGGCTGATCTTCGTCACTTCCAATGTAACTTCTGCTACATCCTCATGGAGATTTAATAGCACAGACTGCAGTGAGGTTCTGTGTGTACTTCACAGCACAAAGTGTCTTACTAGGTTACAACAGCATTATCTGATCACTAAAAATAAAGGCCGTCAGGAAGAATGTCAAAGAACATTTGATTTTTTTCACTCTGCCATTGCAGACTACCAACTTTATAAAAATCTCAGCTTGTGGCACACAGGAAGGCTCTATGGTTTGGGAGAAAGATCTCTATCTGTTAGGAATGTGGGATTGGAAGGGACCTCCTAAAGCCAGCCACTTATCTGACAAGGCGCCATTTAAAGCTTTTTCTTTGTGATCTATGCCTAGGCTGCTCCAGCAGATCAAGATTTGAGTGGACAATCATCTAGTTAAGATTAATGATTACTCTAAGGTTGGCTCAACGGTGCAGTAATAGTTCAAAGCTAAAGGGTTTTTCCTTCATTTCAGACTAGAAATTGAGTACAATGAGGTATTCTAGCCAGGAATTGTTATTGCTGAGAAAACAAAAGAGCTTTTCTTATACTGGGCATACTGATGAGGTTTAAGTATGTTCTGGAGCTCTTACCAGTCAGCCTAGGAAGGAAAAAAAATCTGCATCATTAATCTTGCAAAAAATGATTTACTCACATGACAACCTCTTTTTATTTTTTATCATCTCCAGAGGCAGGTATTTAGTCCAGGCAGTTGTACTATCATATATTAACTGCTTTCGCTCCCAAATGTAACCGTTTTTGTGAAATGTATAAAAAAGGGAGGGGAGCCTGGACCAGGTGCACCTCTGGCTAGATGTAGTCCTGCCTCAGCCACACGCCCAGTGCTGTATACCTTACTTTGCTGACTTTATTCCACAATAAAGAGATATTTTATACTCTCAGAGTTTTAGTTTCCAGAGTGTGTTTATAACATGGTGTTGGAATGTTTATAAGAATATCTATCTTTATGCACTCACACAGATTTTGTGAGCATTATTTATGCACCTTAACTTTGTGCCACAAAGGCTGGGTGGAGTTATATACTATGTGTTTATACTTGAGTGGCATGATTGAGAGTCTGTTTTGCGAAACCTCAAATCTGGACTTCAGAGCAAACTGACACCTGGCTGCAGTCAGGGGACATCCCTGGCAGCAGTGGGCAGTGCTCCCAGAGCTATTAAGAAGTCTTTTTTTTGTTTACAGAAATGCAATTTAGAATCAGTATTAAGCACATAATATTCCTTTAATTTGTAGCTTTGATGTAAACAGAGAGTGTTGATGCATTTAGAAAATATGTTAAGTATATGACTTCTTTCTGTTTGCTATTGCTTCAAGGAAGGTTCTCTGGATGAATCAGGACAGACTATAAAAAAAGTTCTTTCCATGCCAATAGTCAACAAAAAGAAGAAATTGTGGCATTGTCACATTTTATAACAGCAAATTTGGGAAAACGTTTGATGAGCAAGATGAGACCCTCATGGAGGTATAATTTTTTGCTATGGCTGAGAATAGTTCAAATGTTTGATAAAGGTCATTGTAGCTCAGTGTTGTACACTTGTACAAGCAGCCTCCAATGTTCTGCATCTATCTTGGTTTCTTTTATCTTTATATATATATATTTCTACAGCCTTTTTTGCTTATGTAGGTATCATGCAGTATCTTGAGGACTTTGAAATTAACTATACGAAGTTTAGGCTCTTTCACTTGGAAGGCTCTTTCATCTCTGGAAGCTGAGCAGATGATATTGTACCAGCATTGTGCGAGAACTGTCAATATTTTTTTTTTGTGATCTCCTTTCAGGGCATCCATGCACAGCTAGCATATTGCCATCTAGCTGTTTCCTAGAGCACCCAGGACTTATGAAATACGCTGTGGAGCTGTTTATGAAATGTTCAGTCTGTTGGAGGAAGAAGCTTTTCTGCACCCAGATGTGTTTGCATCATTTAGTTTTAGCATTCTTTGATCTGACATCTAACTATAAGCAGCTGCTGTGTAGTAACATGGTCATTTTGACCTATTGTCTAAAGGCGTAATAGTTTGAGTCACGTGGACCAGATGGCACACAACATATTGCACAAAACTGGCATGCACATCTATGAGAAATAGTTTGGCCAGCTCTTGCATCCATCAATGACAGCCACAACTGAAGCCACTACAACTAAAAAATGTTACTATGCTAGCCTCAAATCCCATAGAGATATACAGCTCTTGGCTTCTCTTGAAAAAAGAAATCTTTTACAAAACAAAAGGACTAAGTTACCAATTAAATTTACATTGGTCACTGAACAGCAAAAATGCTAGAACCAAACACAGAGTCACTAAACGTATGAAAGGTGACCAGACCATCCTGCTTTCTCTTCCAGATCTCAAGGTTCCCACACCTGCTTTCACAGTTCTGATGTCTGCCTTAACACAGGCACAGTGTTATACTGACACCAAACTAGCTTTCTATATGCTGAAATGGACTGAGGTTCCTTGAGTCTCTATAGTACAGAACTCCTGAGATGTGGGCAGATTTGTCAGTTGAGGATTTAGTGTACCAAAGAAAAAATAGTTGTTGGGAACTGACAGGTTTAGAACATACACACAATCACTTATTGCTAGATTGTGGCCAATCTAGAGCTTATATTTTCCTAAAAGTATATCATGTAACATTATGTTTCTGTGTCTTTAAGGAACAGACACTTTGGCTATTTCACTGTTTCATTCTTTTTGTCTCTCCAAGTCCTTGACACAGTTTCTGGGCTGATTCGTACTCAACACAGATACATATGACAAGATGGTCAAACTGGAGAACTAGAGAGACACTGGTCAGGGTATAGTGCTCTTCCTTTGTTGTCATTTAACCCCAGTTGGCAACTAAGCACCACACAGCTGCTTGCTCACCTCCCTTCCCCCTGTGGGATGGGGGAGAGAATTGGAAGAGTAAAAATGAGAAAACTTGTAGGTTGAGATAAAGACAGTTTAATAGGCAAAGTAAAAGCTGCATTCACAAGCAAAGCAAAACAAGGATTTCATTCACTACTTCCCATCAGTAGGCAGGTGTTCAGCCATCTGCAGGAAAGGCTCCATCATGCAGTTACTTGGGAAGACAAACACCATCACTCCAAATGTCCCTCCCCCTGCCTCCAGCTTTATATTGCTGAGCATGATGTCACATAGGATGGAGTATCCCATTGGTCAGTTGGGGTCAGCTGTCCCCCTCCCAACTTCTTGTGCACCCCCAGCCTGCTCACTGGTGGAGTGATGTGAGAAACAGAAAGGGTGCTCTGTGTAAGCACTGCTCAGCAGTAACGAAAACATCCCTGTGCTATCAACAGTTTCCAGCACAAATCCAAAATGTAGCCCCATACTAGCTGCTGTGAAGAAAAATAACTATCCCAGCCAAAACCAGCACAACCATGTGAAATGATACGGATGAAATTCAAGAAATTCTGGTACTGTCTCAATGTGTGTATCATACCTCCTAGTATACTGAACTGTGGACAGGTCAGTGTGGAATACCAGCTGTGTCTATGAATGTAGTACCTCTAGTCCGAAAGGAATGATTCTGTCCCATGAGAACTGTTCAGACTTTTGTGAGAGGGACTACATTCTCCCTTTCTCTGAGCTCCACTACTTTTGATAGGGAACAAGTGCAAGGAGTCATTATCTGGAAGTACTTAGAGCTTCATTCTGGGACTTTTTTTTTCAATTTTATTTTCTTCTCATGGGAATTGCTAAGGCTCAACCAGATGTCTGATAAGAACAATTTCCACCGTATAGGCCCCTTAGTAACAGAAATTCTCCTTCCTACTCTATTACCTTAGACTACCTCCAAGGTGTGAAAGCAGCACTCGGGCAGGCAACTCCTTACTGTTCTGCACTATGGCAGAACAGAAAAGCAAGTCTTTATTTTGATATGAGATTGACTATGATCTCCATTCTACCTTGGAATGCTGAACTATGCTCTCTATAGTTTGTTCAGTAGCAACAGCAAAGCCAAGCCTAGAGGTGGGTTCACACAGATGCTACTCTAGAGCAGGACTACCCAGTTATGTAATGGAGGGACTAAGTCAGTCTCTAGAACCTCCTTGATATAGATGCATAAGTTAAAGAATGCAGCTGTGACACTACGTCCAGGAGAATTTTTGTAAGTGAGGGGAAAAAAATAATCTATCTGGCAGGGAAAAAAATTGTCAGTGAACATGAATATGGCAACCTACCAAAACCTTGCAAGGGATACATTTTTATAATGAAGAATTGTCTTAGTAAAGATCAGAAATGGAGGCAAAGTCCAGAAATGAAACAATTCAAATGAGAATGCTGTGCTAGATGGCACACTAGAATTTCCCAAAGCTGTACTTTGGGTTCATGCTTTGACTAGTGGGGAAGCTTTAATTTTGCAGTGCTCTCTGAGGCGCTCTGTCTCACAGCAATCTGGCCCTAGCTGTTTGTTTAAAATAGGACAGTTACAACTGTGGTGGACCAAGTGCAGTGCAGGTGCTTGGTAACCTCAACATAATAGGAGACTCAGGACGTTGTCATGAGGAATCTGCTTTTTGCCAGGAGGGTACTCAGACAGGAAGCACCATGGCAGGCACTGATTTGCAATACCTGCAGAAATAAAGTACCTACAAGCACAAAGGAGCTGCTCTTATCAGTCAATTCTCTATTGCAGAATTAAGGTAGCTTCAGATCAGCTGGCTGTACTGACTTACCGCTTTTTAGAGTTCATTGAAAGAATGTAAGTGCAGAGGTGACTGCTGCTTTGCATGCAACAAGTTCTTGGGAGATTTAGCTGGATAAGTATGCAAGGACTGTTATTTTCCCTGTTCCTCTTGTTGGACATAAATATGTAGCAACTCACAACGAAAAACAAACAAAAAAGAATCAACTGTGTCTCAGTTTTAAAAAAGTATAACAAATTTAAATAACTAATGGGGCACTATTTGTTCGTAAGTACTGCACTAATGCCTTTAATTTTTCATTTACACAACCAGATCTCAAAATCCTTTAGCAAAGCCTCATGGCTCTTCAGTTTTAGAGAGACACTATTTGGAATTTGGAACTGGCCACAAATAAAAAAATTCCTGTTGTTAAAATGAAAGTGATATTTTTAGTGCAGAAAAGTTTATTCTGCCTTAAACCACAAAATACCTGCTGCTCTACCATGCTGTCTTAGGTACTGTCACAAATGAGTTTTTTTAGACAAAACTCATAATTAAATAAAAGTGTGACTTAATAGAGTTCAGTGATAAGGTCACACTATTACTTACTGCATGGAGGAAAGATATTAGGAGAAATCAGGTTATATGCATTTATAGCTAAAGAATTATATGTGCTTATAGCCAAAGGATTATATGATTATATATACTCACCTCCCATCTGGATGTACTGCTGCCAGGTGTCAGTTCGCTCTGAAGTCTGGATTTGAGGTTTCACCAAGCAGGCTCTCAGGCATCAGGTTTCACAAAATAATTTTAATGGAAGGATACAGCAGCATGGTTGACTCCTCCAGATTTTTGGAAACACCCTCATTTTCCTCTAAATTCCTTCTTATAGGAAAAAGTGGGCTGGGACTACTATTTGGCAACACAAGAAAAAGACAACTGGTGAAAAACCCATCAGCAGATGTAGTTAATGGATGGATCAGCTACTGGTATCTTCCTTGGTAAACATTTGAATTGTGTGGGGAGTAAGTGCTGTGCAAAGAATAATAGTGGGCATTTTGCACATGTAGCTTAGGAAAAGTCATCTAGGGGGGGGTTAAACCCCATTAGTAGTATATGGTAGTTACTGTATGGAAGAAACTATTCCCATTAAGAATTGTCTCCTCTTTTCTAGCAGAGGTACCTATGTCTGTCCACTCCTCTCCTTTTGCTCCCTGGTTTTACTTGATAAGTGCAGAGAATGTGTACTGTCTGTGTTTGAACTGTGTCATGTTTACAAGAGAGCAAAAGACTCTGTTCTTCACACTAAGAAAATTACATTCTCTTAGTTTAGAAAGGGGCATTTAATTTTATGCCATTTAAAAATGTGAAGTATTTAAATGGCACCTTCAAATTCATAAAGCAGTAATTTAACTTATGTTTACCTTACGATGGAACACAACCAAAACCTTATATTTTAATCCCACAGGAACAAGCTTCTATATTGTATGACTTCCTTGGGAAAAATCAGCAATTCTGAACTGAAGTCACATAAATGGAGCACTCCTTAATTATGTCCTTCAATGAACTTCATGTGTTCTGCCACCACGGGAAAACCTTATTTCTCTTACCTTGGGGGGGGACTATGAAAAAAAGTGCCAATGTTTCAGCTATTGGCAGATCTGGGAATGAACTTAGGTCTCCCAATACATAGGCATACATATATGACATTATACTGGGTGTGCGTGGCAATGTTTTGATAGCAGCAGAGGCTGCAGGGTTGGACTCTGTGGGAAGAGGTAAGGGCCTGCTCCCATGTCGAATAGAGTCAGTTCCAGCCAGCTCAGCAGTGGCCCCACTGCAGGCCACATCTCAGTCAACAAAGTTGTTGGCACCTCTATGAAAAAATATTTAAGGGCAAAAACATTGGACAGAGAGAGAAGGAGGGAACAAAAAGAGCGAGAAACAAGAAAGGGAACACCAAGGTTGCAGAAAGAGAGGGAGGATATGCTCCATGGTGTCAGAGCAGATATTTACTGCAGCCCGTGGAGGACCCATGGCAGCACAGATGGATATTTCCAGAAGGAACTGTGTCCTGTGGAGAACCCATATCAGAATGGAGCTTTCCTGACAGGAACTGAAGCCCATGGAAAAGCCCACACTAGAACAGATTTTTATTTTTTTTTCCTGAAAGCCTGTAGCACATGGGAGATCTCATGCCAGAGCAGGGGAAAAGTGTGAGAGGGAAGGAAGAGCAGAGAACTGTTATGTACTGACTATCCCTTCCCATCTCCCCCTACACTGCTTTGAGGTGAGCAGGTAGAAGAGTCAGGAATGAAGGACTAAAGTTTAGCCTGAGAGAGGGGAAAGGAAGATGTTGGTTTAATGTTTGTCTTTGTTTCTCACTACCTGAATCTATTTTTAATTGGCAATAAAGTTTCCCCAAGTTGGATCTGGTTTGCCTATGACAGTAATTGGTAAGTGATCTCTCTGTCTTTATCTCAACCCACGAGCCTTTTCCACCCCCTGCTGAGGACAGGGGGCGAGTGAGTGGATGGGTGTTTGGCCCTTAGACAATGTTAACCCACCACAGAAACTCTGCTTTGTTAATAAAATCAATTAGGCATAAAGCTAGAGCAGGAAACCCTCTTTACTTAATGAAAAATAATCGCTCCATTTGTCAAAGGTGATTCAAAATGCATCTATATTTAGTTGTTCTCAAGAACCCTAACGAATAAGCACACCATTTGATTGCTAGCTGAACAGCAGGGAATTTAATGCCTGATGGCAGAGGCGATTTAGAACTCTCACAATGTTCCATCTGTCACTGAGCTACCACAGATTGCTAAATCTAAACTGGCAGAGCAATTGCAGTAAATGCCAGAGCAGCTTATCCACTGCTTATTCGAAGACCAAAATTCCTTTTCCCATGTCTCATAGGATAGGGCAGAATGGATCACTAAAGCATCTTGTTTGAATATATGTTTCACTGCAGACCTTAAATCTACTGATTATGCCTGCCCTGAATCCAGTAAATGGAACGTACTTTTTATGTAGTGACAGATGTTATGGACACCAAGTAAAATCTTGTGCTGGAATTAGCTATTATTAGCATGTGTATAATCCCTTTGGGATTAACTGGTCACCTAAGTATGGCTTCAAGTGTCACCTCTGTTTCCTAGAGGCCTAAACTAAGCTGTTTTGTTGAAAACAGGCTAAGTGATAAGTGTTTTGAAGACTTTCTAATTTACAGAAAATGCTGCATTTCAGTCTCTCTCAAATCACCATTCAGTTTGAGTTGGAAAGGAACAGTTTTGCACTTGGATTCTGTTTCAGGTGAGAATCCTTTGAAAAGCTGACAGGCATTCAGACCTCAAAAAGCACTTTGCATAATTTGGCCATTTAAAGAACAATGTAAAAGAAATTAAATGGTCCTTTAATGGTTTTCCTTTTATTCCTAAACAAAGTAAATGTTGGTGAGAAATGTGAGGAAAAGGGATGCTGTCCAGGGAAGCCAAACAGGTAGCTGGTATAATGTGTACATGAAGACATGTTGTGCCTGAATTAAGAGCTCGTTATCTTGATGTTCAGTGTGGAAATCTGTTAGCCTTGTGTAATACCTTTAACACCTTACTGATCTCTGGATCTCATCTCAGAGAATGGCCATTTGGCATTGTTCTAGAAAAGCAGACCAAGGGTTCAAGCAGTACAATGTAGATCCAAATTGCCCAGGCCATGGAGCACCCAGGAACTGGTCACAGCAGCTGAGCATATTTTATCTCCTTATACTTCCAGGTTTTGTTGCCTCCGAATAAGACCATTCAAAATGCCTGGGGGATGTTGCTTTGAGAGACCTGCAGGTAGAATAAAGAGCAGAATTGTCTCTTAAGGGACCTCTGGTATTTAAAAAAAATCTTCCTGGACCAGCAGTATAATGCTGGACAGCACTAAAGTGCTCCATCTTCTCCAAAGACAGACACTTATTTGGTACACTGAGCTCTATGGAAATGTAGGCCCTTAGATGTTGCTGTGAGGAAGTAGCCACAAGGGTATTTACTTTTTGATGTGTCTGATTAAAAAAAAAAAAAAATGTCCCTACATTAAAATTCCAAAGGGCTTCTATTTTAGGCTCTTAGTGTCCCTACAACGAGCAAAACTATCTGTCTTCCCCATGTGTATCTTCTTCCCTGCAGCTCTGATATCCCAGAGAGCTTTGTTCCTAGAATATCCTGTGCAAATAAGTACTGTTCAAAAGCCAACTCTCATGACCAATGCACCAATGCCTTTTCAAGTGAGAAGGAAGCAGCAATTTTGTACTCAACAAGCTTCTGCCATTTTACTTAGGGCATTGTTTGTGATGAGTTTGCATGCAAAACAACCACCAAAAGACAATTTTACTCTGAACGCTTGGGAGAACAGATTACACTAAGTCCTTTGCCCAGACATGCACATGCAGAGCATTAGTGCTTCTAAAACACAGGTGGAATCTGCATAGAGGCAGCTCAAATAAGATTTTCCCCTGGCAGCTAACATTGTCTTTCCCAGGGAGAGGTTACGTGTTTCTGTTCCAGAGGTCCTGAACAAGTGATTACAGGAAGTCCAACATGTTTGGAAAGCTTCAGACTTACTGTGAAAACCCAGAATGCTGAAGAAATGCCAAAAGGTTCAGGACTCCCTAGGTTTACTCTGTAGGAACTGTAGAGTCATGCTTAATGGATATGTCCAAGACTTCTGGATGCCCAGCGGCCCAGTTGGAGAAGTAACTGTCAAAGCTGGATGGTCCTGGACAAATTTCCCGCATTTTTAAATTCTACCCAGGTAAGAATTTCGGGGTAGAAAAAGTCTGGGTACGTGAATAGCCCGTGCAAAAGAGAAATCCTCTGGATAATCAAAGAAATTAATAAAGAAAGATAGATACAGTGTTCTCTGGCTTCCTATTAATTTGTGCTTTATTGTACCTGCATGGAAAGGTTCTATCAAGAACATCTGGAGAAAGAGAGCTATAGTATTTGTGCAACTGGAAATGTTAATGAGCCAACTTGGAAAGAATGTGTATGGAGAAGTTTTGATGCATGAGGAAACTTGGGTCTCCAAGTTTTCGATGTGGACTTGGAGGCAAAATCTTGTTTTTCATTCAGCAGATAATGTGCAACATCTATCAGCTCTTGCTGGAGTATCACCTTAATTTGATGATGCAAGTATTAGAAGTATTAGAACTTACAGCTCTTCAAGGAATTACTTGGTAGGACCCCCTGGGACATGGCCATCTGAGACAAGGGAACGGAACAGAGCTAGAAAATATTTAAGGAAGCTTTCCATAAATCGCAAGAGCACTCTGTCCCCAGATGTAGAAAATCAGGCAGGAAAGAGAAGAGACTGGCATGGCTGAGTTGAGACCTGCTGGTTACACTGAAAAAGATGAGGGAACTGCACAGGCAGTGCCAAGCAGGGGCAGGGAACCTGGGACGTGTATGGAGATGCTGCCCAGTTGTGTAGGGATGAAGTCAGGAAGGCCAAGGCTCAGCTGGAGCTGAAATTGGTAAGGGAAGTAAAGACTAACAAGAAGGGCTTTTACAGGTATGCCAATCAAAAGAGGAAGATCAAAGAGAACGTATCCCTACTGATGGTTGGAAATGGTGATCACGTATCAACAGATGAGGAGAAGGCTGAGGTACTAAACAACTTTTTGCCTCAGTCTTCACCGATAACCTCTCTCCTCACCCCTCCTGGGTCACGGGACAGCAAAATGGTGACCAGGGGGGTAAACTCCCTCACACAGTAGAGGAGGATCAGGTTCATGAACACCTGAGGGAATTGGCAGATGTGGTTGCCAAGCCACTCTCCATGATATTTGAAAATTCATGATAGTCAGGAGAAGTGCCTGGTGACTGGAAGAAGGGTAATGTTATGCCCATTTTTAAAAAGGGTAGAAAAGACGACCCTGGGAACTACCACCCTGTCAGCCTCACCTCTGTGCCTAGGAAGATCATGGAACAGATCCTCCTAAGAAGCTATGCTAAAGCACATGGAGGATGTGATCTATCTGGACTTCTGTAAAGCCTTTGTCACAGTCCCCCATAACATCCTTCACTCTAAATTGGAGAGAGATGGATTCGATGGATGGACGGTTCGGTGAATAAGAAACTGGTTGGGTGGTCATATTCAGAGAGTAGTGGTCAATGGCTCAAATTCCAGATGGAGATCTGTGACCAGAACCCACAGTTCCTCAGGGGTCCGTACTGAGACCGGTGCTGTTTTATATCTTCATCAATGTTAGTGACAGTGAGATTGAGTGCACCCTCAGCAAGTTTGCAGATGACACCAAGCTGAGTGGTGTAGTTGCCACACCGGAAGGACGGGATGTCATCCAGTGGGACCTGGACAGGCTGGAGAAGTCGGCCTGTGTGAATCTCATGAGGTAGAACAAGGGCAAGTGTAAGGTCCTGCACCTGGGTCAGGGCAATCCCCATGGATTGGAGGGTGATGTGATTGAGAGCTGCCCTGCAGAGAAGGACTTGAGGGTGCTGGTCGATGAGAAGCTCGACATGAGCCGGCAATGTGTGCTTGCAGCCCAGAAGGCCAACCCTATTCTGGGCTGCATCAAAAGTAGTGTGGCCAGCAGGTTGTGGGAGGCGGTTCTGCCCCTCTATTCCTCCCTTGTGAGACCTCATCTGGAGGGCTGTGTCCAGTTCTGGAATCCTCAATGTAAGAAGGATATGGAGCTGTTGGAACAGGTCCAGAGGAGGCCTACAAAGATGATCAGAGGGCTGGAGCACTCCCATATGAGGACAGACTGAGAGCGTTGGGCTTGTTCAGCCTGGAGAAGAGAAGGCTCCAAGGAGATCTTATAGAGACCTTGCAGTACCTGAAGGGGGCCTACAGGAAAGCTGGAGAGGGGCTATTCATAAAGGCTTGTGGGGATAGGACCAGGGGAAATGGGTAGAAACTGGAGAGGAGCAGATTTAGACTAGACATTAGGAAGAATTTCTTCAACATGAGAGTGCTGAGGCACCGGAACGGGTTGCCCAGGGAAGCTGTGGATGCCCCATCCCTGGAGGTGTTCAAGGCCAGGTTGGATGGGGCCTTGGGCAGCCTGATCTAGTGGGATGTCCCTGCCCATGGCAGGGGAGTTGGAACTAGATGATCTTTAAGGTCCCTTCCACCCCTAACTATTCTATGATTCTATAAGTGCTCATGCTAGATCTGCCCAAGGCAAATGAGCAAATGTGAAAACATGCCTATGCAGATGCAATTATCTGGTCCATGAGTTTCTGATTAACATGTGTAAGGAGCAGGAAGAATTGAACAAGACAAGAGTATGGTACAGGCATTCCAGCAAGATTATTAGCTTTCTGGGCTGCTTTTTCCATTATGCAAAAGCTGTGTTTGTATTAGTATAGCAGTCAGACCCACCAGTATGAGGATTACTGTTGTTTTTTACGTAATGGATTATCCAAGATTAAGTGTTCTATTTAGGCACATGAGCAAAAAATAACCAACTGGAAACTTTGCAGACCCATTATTTAAAGGCAGATGGAGGGCAATTCACACAAAAGTCTCCTGCTGAATACGGCCCAAAGACTGTAGCAGAGTAGTCTCAGTGACTCCAGCATCTCTGTCCTAACAGGTAGGTCAATATTCAGCAGAGAAGCAGGTTAGTATCTCCTAAAACAGAGAACTGAAGCTTGTGTCTGCAATTGGGAACAGAATAGCTGCTTGGGAGTTTGGAAGTCCAGGGTTGGTAGCTCAACTCGGGTTTAAATATTTGTGTTCTAACTTGGCATCAAAACAGATATTCAGGCATAAATATTCTGCAAGAGTGTCTAGGTAGGTGCTTTCTTCTCCCACAGCGTTGAGACTAAGCATATTTGAATGTGGGTGAGCTGGCATAGACTAGGAGATAGATGCAACCTTGGCCAGCTTGCAGCAGTATTATAATGGCAGATCAAGCCTCCAGAGCCTGAACATAATCTGTTAAATTTGTAGAGGAAATGGTCTAACTGAGACTATTGTTAGAATGTATTTTACTGTTAGAGCAGCCAGTCAGGAAATGCCTGATGAAAACTGAACATTAAGAACAGTTTTGCCATTTTTAAAGCAAAATGGATAAACACGATGAAAAATTTAGAAACCATGTACTTCCAACCAACAAGTTTTTGCCAGAGCTCATCAGAAGAATTATTTTTGTTGTCAAAACAAATATACAATTAATTTCTAATTTTATCAACTTTAGCTAGTGTCTGTATTTGTAATGTAAAAATTATGTGAACTGCACTGTTGCTAATGGAAAGCAAAATACTCTGGCAAAGTAATTGTTGTTGGTGGTCAGGGATATAGATCTGGCTAGATTCAGGCATAGCATTGATCCATATTTCTCAGGGAAATAGTACTGTGCTCAGTATAGAATGAAACTAATTTTAAAATGGGGAGAATGTATTTGTAGGCACAGCAGTAGATATACATATGTGCTACAAGAAATAAGACTCTGCATGTTTACTTTTGTCTTGCAGGATGAAATATGCACAGCATGTTTTCCTGGCATCGCTCTTCTCCACTGTTGAATATAGCCTAGCTCAGACCTGTACAGTGGAGTCTTTCTCTGTGAAAGACAATTTTGATCCAAAGAGGGTAATTATGACTACTTAATCTACTAAACACAATATACCAGGAGAAGCTTCACTACATAAGCTGGTTTTACTTTGCCATCAGAATGCTATCTTTTTATATATACTGGATCTGGAATACTGTTTCTACAGTTTGCTCTTTTTGCTAGTGTTTAACCTGATGGACGTTATGGTAATACTGACCACAGAGATGTTTGGGATGCTAGACTATTATATTTGATATAATCTTCTGTTAGCTCAAGTTCAGATTGGCTTTCAGTTTTGGGGAATACATGAATGGAACACTTTTTAGATTATCAATAGAGGGAAAGGTCAAACAAGTACCCTGGAGGACTTACATCTACTGCTGTCCATTCTTCGGAATCAGGTCAACACAAATTTTTAACTAAATTGAGTATCCTAAACAAATACTGTCTAAGTTCTAAATAGAGTGACTTATTTGTCTGTCTCTGAACAGAAAATCAGGGCTAACTTTGTTTTTGAATGGTCCAGAATGGTGTGTCAATATCTGTTTGGACTGGTTGCCTACAGAACATGCCATCATATAATTTTCAACCACATCTATAATTTGTGGGGTTCCAGAACTTTTTTCTATAAAATTGGCCTTGCTGAAAGCAAACACATTTCCAGGGAGAATGTTTTGAGAAGTTCAGTGTTTTGACAAAGCAACGTTATTCCTAGCCTCATGTATTTGGAAGTTAGAAATTCTATCTCAATTATCCTTAAGCATGTAACTTGCCAGAGAGATTTCATTACTTTAACTGAAGAGTTCAGTTGATGAGAGCTATGTTCTGCTTCCCACATTATTTCTACTGATACAGGTAGGTTTTGAGGCTCTCCCAGTCATGCAGTCATTTACTTTTACCTTATTTTTATTTCAGTATACGTTGGTTTTAAATTTTCAAGGTTATTTTTTTCTAGGAATTTTGTTCTTTGTCTTAATCTCATTTCAGTTCCCCCTATTCCTAGACACCCTAACACACACTTTCTTTGTCATGGGCATAGTCAGCATTTTCTGCTTCTCTGTATAGACACTTTACACCATCAGAGATCATGAGTAAAAGCTCAACTTTAGCCTGTCAGCCACAATAGGACAAATAGGCTAGTGGCTCCAGACAGTTTGATAGCTTTGTGGCTATGATTTGGTCTCCTTATTGACATCCTTCACAAAGAAACCAAGGTTTAAAGGAGAACAGAGAATAAATGAAAAGATTCACAGCAGTAAATTCTGAGTTATGGGTGAAGCATTTCAGGATAGCATTTCAGAGGAGATTACAGCATTGGACCTCCATGAATGTCTCAAGTGTTAAAGAGTAAACGCATACAGAAATTTAGACTTCCTAGAACTATTTCTTTTAATGCATCACAAAAGAGCATACAGGTGTATGCGCTGAATTGTATAGCAGAACATGTGTGGTACACATCTATCCACAGAAACTCAGACTTTTACCATAGGCCAGGAAGTGGCTACTTAGAGTCTTCTGCCAGTCTTGCAGTGGTGATTAATCAAGACAGCTGTATAGGGTTTGTGTGTCAAGGTTTTGGTAGCAGAAGGGCTGCAGGGATGGCTTCTCTGAGAAGACACAAGAAGTTGTCCCAACATCAGACATAGTGAGTTCTAGCTGGCTCCTAGCTCTCCCTGTCCAGATGAGGTGGAGTGATAGAGCAGCTTGGTGGGCATCTAGTGTCCAATCAAGGTCAGTTCACCACAACAAGAACTTTTCATTTCAGTATGCAGGGAAATGGTATGCCCTAGCCAAGAAGGATCCAGAAGGTCTTTTCCTTCAGGACAATATCTCTGCTGAATACAGTGTTGAGGAAGATGGTACAATGACAGCATCTTCCAAAGGCCGAGTGAAGCTTTTTGGGTAAGTGTATGCTTAACTTCTAACTCTAGCTGATGACATGATATACTAAAGAGATTGCATGACTGCTGATTTATTCCAAGTACTCATGACTGAGTTGCTGTTATTAAGAAGACAAGCTCAATATAATTAATACCTTAGAGATCAAAGGTGATTAAGTTCTATCTCAGTCTAGTTCTGATCTAGGCCCATGGTAAAATTATTGAATAATAAGATTGCCAATTCAATGATAAAGTAAACTCTTTAATGATAGACTGGTAAAGCAAATAAATTGGAATTAAAAGAGGGGAGCCAGTGTAGCCTGTGAGAAGGTGAGTAGCTCAACAGATTTGAAGGGAAGAAATGACTGTTGTGTTAGTGGATATTTAGACTTCTTTGGAAAATGCTCAATTAGATCTTGGATACTTTCATGAGACCTGAATAGAAAGATGCAAATCCCTTGCTGATGACTACTATAAAGGATTACAACACGTGAAGGGATTAAGTGGTTCTCTGGATATAGATGGAGAAGAAATATAGAGACAATCAATAAGCTAATACTAGAATCATAGAGTCGTAGAATAGTTTGGGTTGGAAAGGACCCTTAAATGCCATCTAGTCCAATTCCCCTGCAGTGAGCAGGGAAATATTCAACTAGATCAGGTTTTTCAGAGCCCTGCCCAACCTGACCTTGAATGTTTCCAGGGATGGGACTTCTACCACCTCTCTGGGTAATCTGTTCCAGTGTTTCATCACCCTCATTGTAAAAACTTTCTTCCTTCTATCTACTCTGAATCTACACTTTTTATTTTAAAATCATCATCCCTTGTCCTATTGCTACATGTCCTGCTAAAAAGTTTTTCCCTGTCATCCTTGTAAGCCCCCTTTAAGTATTAAAAAGTCACAATAAGGTCCCTGGAGCCTTCTCTTCTTCAGACTGAACAATCCCAACTCTCTCAGCCTTTCCTCGTGTGGGAGATCTCTGATCATCTTTGTGGCCCTCCTCTGGACCCACTCCAACAGGTCCGTGTCTTTCTTGTGCTGAGGACTCCAGAGCTGGATGCAATATTCCAGGTGTGGTCTCACCAGAGCAGAGTAGAGGGGCAGAATCACCTGCCTTGACATGCTGGCCACACTTCTTTTGATGCAGCCCAGGATACGGTTGGCCTTCTGGGCTGCAAGTGCACATTCCTGGCTCATGTCTAGCTTTTCATCCATCAGTACACCCAAGTCATTCTCCATAGGGTTGCTCTCAACCCCTTCATCCCCCAGACTGTATTAATACCAGGGGTTACCTCAACCCAGGTGCAAGACCTTGCACTTGACCTTGTTGAACCTTATGAGGTTCAAAGGGGCCCACTTCTTAAGCTTGTCCAGGTCCATCTGGATGGCACCCCATCCCTCAGGCATGTCAACCATACCACTCAGCTTGGTGACATCTGCAAACTTGCTGAGGGTGCACTCGATCCCACTGTCATTGATGAAGATATTAAACAGTACTGGTCCCATTACAGACCCCCTGAGGGATGCCACTCATCACCTATCTCCATCTGGATATCAAGTTGTTGACCCTCTGGATGCAAACATCCAACCAATTCCTTATCCACCAAACAGTCCATCCATCAAATCCATCTCTCTCCAATTTAGAGAGAAGAATATCATGGGGGACCGTGTCAAAGGCTTTACAGAAGTCCAGATAGATGACATCCATGGGTCTTCCCTTGTCCACTGATGTGGTCACCCCATCATGGAAGGCCACTAGATTGGTGAGGCAGGACTTGCCCTTGGTGAAGCCATGCTGGCTGCCACTAATCACCTCCCTGTCCTCCGTGTGCTTTAGTATAACTTCCAGGAGGATCTGTTCCATGATCTTCCCAGGCACAGAGGTGAGGCTGACAGGTCGGTAGTTGCCAGGGTTCTCCTTTCCACCCTTCTTCCAGTCACTAAGGCCTTTTCCTGACTGTCGTGACTTTTCAAATATAGAGAATGGCTTAGCGGCCATATCAGCCAATTCCCTCAGGACTCTGGGATGCATCTCTTCAGGTCCCATAGACTTATATATGTTCAGGTTCCTCAGGTGGTCACGAACCTGATCTCTTACAGCAGGAGGGACTTTGCTCTCCTGGTCCCTGCCTTGTCCATCCCCTCAAGAGGTGTGGGAAGAGAGCTTGCCAGAGAAGACTGAGACAGAAATGTTATTGAGTACCTCAGCCTTCTCCTCATCCATTGTTACCAGTTTGCCAGTCATGTTCATCAAGGCAGGTACATTTTCTTTGACCTTCATTTTCTGGCTGGCATGGCTATAGAAGCCCTTCTTATTATTCTTTGCTTCCCTTGCCAAGTTCAGCTCCAGCTGCGCCTTGGTCTTCCTGACCCCACCCGTACACAACCAGGCAGCATCTCCATCCTCTTCCCAGCTTCCCTGTCCTTGCTTGTACTGCCTCTGCAGGTCCCTCTTGCTCTTCAGTTTGACCAGCAGGCCTTGACTCAGCTACACTGGTCTCTTCCTTTCCTGATTTCTTGTATCTGGGAATGGAGAGCTCTTGCGCTTTATGGAAAGCATCCCTAAAGATCTGCCAGCTCTGCTCTGCTCCTTTGTCCCTGAGGGCACTTTTCCAGGGGGTCCTATCCAGTAACTCCTTGAAAAGTTGGAAGTTTGCTTTCCTAAAATTCAGGGTCCTGATTTTACTTTTCACCTGACGCATATCCGTCAGGTTCCCAAACTCTGTTGCTATTCAGTGTTAACTAACCAAACTATTTAACTGGGTGAATAATGGAGTAAAGTAGGCTGCCCTGAACCTTTAGGTTTAATAGCAAAGTACTCTAGGATTTTTTTGAAGCAAGGCTAAATGAAGCTGAACATACATGCCGTACAATGCATGTGGGAAGAGTACCCAAATGATAGTAATGTATTTCTGAATGGCCTCTTCAGAAATCATGCAGGATCTCAATGGATGTCATTACAGGTTCTGGGTGATTTGTGCTGATATGGCTGCTCAATACACAGTACCTGACCCAACCACTCCAGCAAAAATGTATATGACATACCAGGGCCTGGCTAGCTACCTGTCCAGTGGTGGTGAGTGAATTTCTTCATCCTCCTGGGGTCAGTCTATAGTTTATGGTTGCCCAAACTTGTGTATTTCAGTATATGAGCATTCACAATAACTGAACTCAAATTGTTCCAAATAGAGACAAAGCATCCTTGGAGTGGGGAGCTTTTTCCAAGGTTTTTATCTTAACAGAAGGGGTAGGATTCATAAATTCCCCAGGAAGCTTTTTATCTCTGCAGAAGGGATAGGATCCAGAAATTCCCCAGAGACCCTACCTATCCACCAGTTTAGTTAACAATGAAGACACAGCTTAGAGATAGGGGACATTGCAAATATGCTTTGTACAGCTGAGCACTGTGCTGAACCTAGGGAAATAATTCTTCCTGAACTCCCTCAATGTGCCATCATAACTGGTGGTATATGACACGTGAATCTAAATCTTCATCCCATCAACAAGGCACTGATTGTGTCAGGCAGGCATGGCAGAAATTTGCAGCACTACCTTAAGTCCCTCTCACAGAAAATTCCTTGTGCCACATCTCATTTATGTAGCCTTAATACTCTGTAATTCCTTTCTGAATCTCTCACAACTGTTGGGTTGCCAGAGAGGTTAATTCTGGAAGTTGAGCAGTTGGGTTTCAACTTGTTAATGCATGACAAAATACATTCCTTCCGTACTGGCAGATAAACTACACTAAAATATACTCAGCTGAAGAACAAGGCTGGAAAACAGATGCCATCTTTTACTGGAACTGTTCATATAAGAAATATTATCTGCTTGCCCTGTCTTAATACACCTACCTAGACAGGAAATGTAAAGAGATTTTTGTCATTGAAAACCCAAACAGATGTTGTCCAGCTAACACTTTTGGTCACAGAAACTGAATGTGAAAATGCACTTCCAATCTTGTTCCTATCAAGTTCCAGTCATGGCTGAATAAGAGTCTGTCTTGTAAATCAATATCCAGCCTTTGTGTTAAGAATTTCATGGCTATTTCTATTATCTCAATGAAATTTAACCTTTTCTCAAGATCACACTTTCCCATCGTCTGCCTTGTAACCCTCAGGCCTATGCTTCAGTCCAAGCCTTGGAACTCTATGACAGAGAGAGCATGGATATGTTTGATGCCTTGGTGTGGGCTATACTCTTGTCTGTGTTGTAGAGACCAGACAGCAATGGAGCCAAGCTCAGCCCACAGGGAATCACTCATCATTGGCACTTTCTCAGCATAGTTGCCATGTGCTATAACATGATGGGAAACATGGTGGATTTGGGGCACACCGTGTTTGCCCCATTCTTCACCTCACAATGTAGACATAAGCTAAACAATTAGAGGTGACCTTCTGTCCTTTGGGAAGCTGTCCCTGCCATATATTATATTAAAGTCTCCATTTGCTAGAATAGTACACACATGCCTTTGCTCTGTGTTTTCCACCATGACAAACATATCTGATTTGATGTTTTAGGAGACAACTACTGGGTGATTGACACTGACTATGAAAACTATGCTATTACCTATGCCTGCCGTAGTCTGAAAGAGGATGGCTCCTGTGATGATGGCTACTCCCTGATCTTCTCACGCAACCCTCATGGCCTTCCCCCAGCCATTCAACGGATTTTGCGTCAGAAGCAAGAGGAAATCTGCATGTCTGGCCAGTTCCAGCCTGTGCTGCAGTCAGGTATTTTCAGTTACTTAAATGCATTGGAGTGATTGCATTGGTAGCTTGTAGGACCAGGCAATTGCACTTGCTGTAATTGCAATAGAGTCACTGTAAACTAATTTTTACTCTTTTTGAAACATTTTTTTAGTGTCATATTTAATAAGAATGTGGCTGCAAAGCAAAGTCTGTGGAAGGGAGAGCGAGTGAGATTTAGGGTGATTCTACAACCTTTCTTTTTCTCCTGTAGCAATCCTGTGCTCTGAGGCTAGCATGCCATGAAAGGTAGAATGTCTTTGTTATCCAAAACAATCACAGAATAATTTAGGTGGGAAGGGACCTCTGGAGGACTCCGGACTAGCTCCCTGCTCAAAGCAAGGCTAACTTAAGGCAGGTTGCTCAGGGCCTTGTCTAGTTAAGGTTTGAATATCTCCAAGGATGGAGATCCCAACACCTCTCTGAGACTCTGTTTTAATGTCTGACAACTCTCCTGGGAAAAAGGGTTTTCCTTATAATGAGTCAGAATTTCCCATGTTGCAACTTGTGTCCATTGGCTCTTGTCTGTGCAAGTGCAAGAAGTCTAGCTTCATCTTCTCTACATCTTCCTATTAAGTAGTTGTAGACACCCCTTCACCCCTCCAACTCCCCATCCTTAGCTTTCTCTTCTTAAGGTTGAACAAGCCCAATTCTGTCAAGCTTTCCTCATGTCACAATAGATACATACAAGGGCCTGGACATAAGAGGTTTATGAACTTGGAAATGCTTGACATGGCCACTTGGACAACATTGCATTACCTTCACTCTGAGCACTGTTCCCTACAGGAAAAGTCAGTTTCTATAAGGAACACGCTCATCCTTCCTAGCTGTCAGCATGATTTAATCCCTAGACTTCCTGTGTAACAAAGACTACGGAGACTGAGGGGCTCTGAGCAGCAGTTCTACCAGTGTCTGCTGACAGTGGGAGTGAGCTGCTGCTCCACAGAAGTACAAGTAGATCAACAGATCATTTTGCCAGGTCTCACAGGTGTTTTCAGAGTACCTTTGACTCGAGTTACGGAAGCTTATCTTCCAGCTCATCTGCTGTCCCTGAGATGACAAGATAAGTTTCTAGCTTGGCTCCCACACTGTCTACATGCACACTAACTTCACTGGAGGTGGGCCCTTAAACCAGGCTTGAGGACCTAGACTAGGGGATTACCACATGTTAGGCTTAGTTGGACATGAATTAACTGCCAAAGATCTCTGAATAGCATGTCATTATGTGAGCCAGTTCTCAGCTACAGAGCACATATGGCATCCTATAAGGTCACAGAGCTGGTAGAGGGTTACCTGTCTCTTGCACTCTATATTGCTTCCTGTAGCAGAGAAAGGGTAACTGGTTTGTGGGCTGAGTTCCTAGGTGTTAGAGTAAGCTAAAAACTCATGACCCTTTGCGACTGCTGAAGGCAAACAGAACTCAAAACTGTCCAACAGAGAGGACACAGGACTAAAGTTCACTTTCTTTTTCTTTACAGGGGCATGCTAAAAAATACACTTCTGGTTCTGTCATTAAGCACTGAAACCATACTTCTTGGTCTTGAAGTTGTCATTCACTTCTAAAAAAAGAAAATGATAGTTTAGACTAGTGCTTTCTTCCTGTAAAACAAGAAAAGTCATGTGTTTGTAACTATGTGTAATACATTATTGATAACTGAATTTTCAGTGGAATACCTAATGAGGCATTTGTCAAAATGTACGTACCCCCCACTGATGACTGGAAATGGGGATCATGTATCAACAGATGAGGAAAAGTCTGAGGTACTCAACAAATTTTTGCCTCAGTCTTCACTGATAACTGCTCTCATCACCCCTCCTGGGTCATGGGACAGCAAGATGGTGACCAGGGGGTAGACCCCCTCCCACAGTAGAGGAGGATCAGGTTCTCAAACACTTGAGGAACCTGAACATACCTAAGTCACAGAATCACAGAATCACAGAATCACAAGGTTGGAAAGGACCCATTGGATCATCGAGTCCAACCATTCCTAACACTCCCTAAACCATGTCCCTAAGCACTTCATCCACCCGTTCCTTAAACACCTCCAGGGAAGGTGACTCGACCACCTCCCTGGGCAGCCTGTTCCAGTAGCCAATGACTCTTACTGTGAAGAATTTTTTTCTGATATCCAACCTGAACCTCCCCTGACGGAGCTTCAGGCCATTCCCTCTAGTCCTGTCCCCTGTCACTTGGGAGAAGAGGCCAGCTCCCTCCTCTCCACAACCTCCTTTCAGGTAGTTGTAGAGAGTAATAAGGTCTCCCCTCAGCCTCCTCTTCTCCAGGCTAAACAACCCCAGCTCTCTCAGCCGCTCCTTGTAAGTCCATGGGACCTGATGAGATGCATCCCAGGGTCCTGAGGGAATTGGCAGATGTGGTTGCCAAGCCACTCTCCATGACCTTTGAAAAGTCATGGCAGTCAGGAGAAGTGCCTGGTGACTGGAAGAAGGGTAACATTGTGCCCATTTTTAAAAAGGGTAGAAAAGACGACCCTGAGAACTATCGACCTGTCAGCCTCACCTCTGTGCCTGGGAAGATCATGGAACAGATCCTTCTAGAAGCTATGCTAAGCACATGGAGGGCAGGGAGGTGATTAATGGCAACCAGCATGGCTTCACCAGGGGCAAGTCCTGTCTGATCAACTTGGTGGCTTTCTGCGATGGGAAAACCATAGCAGTGGACATGAGTAAACCAACGGCTCTGATCTATCTAGGCTTCTGTAAAGCCTTTGTCACAGTGCCCCATAACATCCTTCTCTCTAAATTGGAGAGAGATGGATTTGATTGGTGGATAGTAAGGTGGATAAGAAACTGGTTGGATGGTCGTATTCAGAGAGTAGTGGTCAATGGCTCAAAGTCCATATGGAGATCTGTGACAAGTGGTGTCCCTCAGGGGTCCGTACTGGGACTGGTGCTGTTCAATTTCTTTATCAATGATATTGACAGTGAGATTGAATGCACCCTCAGCAAGTTTGCAGATGACACCAAGATAAGTGGTGTAGTTGCCACACCGGAAGGATGGGATGTCATCCAGAGGGACCTGGACAGGCTGGAGAAGTGGGCCTCTGAGAACCTCATGAGGTTCAACAAGGCCAAGTGCAAGGTCCAGCACCCAGGTTGGGGCAATCCCCGGTTTCAATACAGGATGGATGATGATATGATTGAGAGCAACCCTGCAGAGACGGACTTGGGAGTGCTGGTTGATGAGAAACTCGACATGAGCCGGCAATGTGTGCTTGCAGCCCAGAAAGCCAACCGTATTGTGGGCTGCATCAAAAGAAGCGTGGCCAGTAGGTCGAGGGAGGTGATTCTGCCCCTTTATTCCTCTCTTGTGATACTTCATCTGGAAAACTGTGTCCATTTCTGGAACGCTCAACGTAAGAAGGACATGGATCTGTTGGAACGGGTCCAGAGGAGGGCTACAAAGATGATCAGAGGGCTGGAGCACCTTCCCTATGAGGACAAGCTGAGAGAGTTGGGCCTGTTCAGACTGGAGAAGGCTCCATGGAGATCTTATAGCTACCTTGCAGTACCTGAAGGGGGCCTACAGGAAAGATGGAGAGGGGCTATTCATAAAGGCTTGTGGTGATAGGACCAGGGGGAATGGGTGTAAACTGGAGAGGGGCAGATTTAGACTGGACATTAGGAAGAATTTCTTCACCATGAAGGTGGTGAGACACTGGAACAGGTTGCCCAGGGAAGCTGTGGATGCCTCATCCCTGGAGGTGTTCAAGGCCAGGTTGGATGTGGCCTTGGGCAGCCTGATCTAGTGGGATGTCCCTGTCCATGGCAAGGGAGTTGGAACTAGATGATCTTTAAGGTCCCTTCCAACCCTAACTATACTATGATACTATGAATATTTTTTTAATTCTCTTCAACTGCTTCTTATTATGCACAGTATGCCTCTTTTACAGCATTTCTATTTTAATTTTGAAGTTATAAAAAAACCTGTTGAACAATAACTTTGAGCTGAGATTGACAATATGCTCTTTGCTACATATCTTTCTATGTGATATTTCTGGTACATGCTAACATCCAAAGATCTTCACTGAGTATTTTTAATCAAACAATAGAACTATTATGATAAATAAATACATAAATAAATAGATCTGAATCAAGAATGCAACTTGTTCTCTCAATAACCCACTGCTTTAACTGAGCTCCCACTTGCGTTGTCCTGCAGCCTAGGTAGTAATTTATTTCCCACTGCCTTCCTCCAATATTCAATAGTTGAGCATTACAGAGCTGATAGGGTTTGTGGCTAAGCATTTCACAGATGCAGTGAACAAAAGGAATATTACCTAGAAGATTTCTTGTAAGAAAAGGGGAATCTGCTTAAGCATTTTTCAGCCATATATTTCCCATTACTCATGGGACAATCATGTTCACTTTGAATGGTTTTCTGTGAATAAAACTACCAGTCCAGAACTGCATAATGAACACTATACTGAACTCTATGGTTTGACAACAACAAATGTTTTTTCAGGTCATAATTACTGATGGTGTTGTCCAAAATGTGGATCCATTACCTGGTGTTCAATAAGATGATAACTACATCACTGAGAGAGACATTGTTTTATTCAGGTTTGTGCAAATCCCAGGTGCTTGGAGGTTTTCCTCAAATCAAGCACACACCAAGGGATTTGTCACCTTCATTTATACATAAAGTTACACAAAGCCATACATTATTCATCAAGCACGTAATCACATATTTATATGTAATTATAATAAATGCCAAGTCATTCCTTGCACCTTCTGCACATGCTCCAAGGGGGTCTTTAGGGGTGTCTGGTGGTCAGTACCCCAAAAATTACCTGTCAAGTTCATCTATTTATTGGTCAACTCCTCCCAATCTCCTTCCAAATTTTGGCTTGGTATTTCTAAATCACTGGCTTGGAACTTCTTAAATTGTTAAAGTTCCCAGTTCCCCATTCAAAAGCCGTGCTGATAAATTGCATTATTATTTCCAAAAGCCTATTTCCCTTACAGCTGAACAAGCTTTACCTAAAAGTACATGTTCCCATCACACAAAAATTCCAAAAGATAACCATTAACTGGGACCCATCTTGTATGAGTCTCCTGCCTGTCTGATGATCCTAAGATATTTTTAAGATACTGAAAAATATCATGGGCTTTTACTAAGAATGGTACAATGAAGACCATACTATACAGACCTGGTCCTTTCTACATTCACAAAATGTGTGACACAATATTAGCCCTGAGTAAAGAGCTGCAGAGTAGCAAAATCATAAGGGAGCCTCTATAAGTTGTTTGGACAATCTGTTATCTACTGCCAATCATTATCTACTGCATCTGTTTGAAGAAACATATAAAATGCTGAGCAAAGGCTGTTCTCCAGGGCTACCAATAGTATGCCAGAGATGCAGGGAGTTCTCTGGAGATGTTTTCTTTTCCCAGGATCCCCATCCAAGATTCATCCAACAGAGAAGACTATTAGGAAGAGGTGTTAATAGCTTTCCCTGTCTAGAAAAGCTAGCTTAAAAGGAAGGCAAGATAAGTGTCAGCCACCATCTCAACCTAAGGACAGAAACAGAAAAGCACCAGGAAATTCAAAAGGAAAACCATTTAGGTAAAGACTGTCAAGGTTTGTTTGGTATATATGGCAAGGTGTTGGTAGTGGGAGCAAGGAGCTGCATGGTTGGCCTCTGTGAAAAGACACCAGTGGGTGCCTCCATGCCAGACAGAGCCAGTTCCATCTGGCTCCAATATGGACATGCTGCTGGCCAAAGCTGAGCCAATCTGCAATGGCAATAGCACCTCTGTAATAAGAAGGAGGAAGGGAAGGAGGTGCTCCAGGTGCCTGAGAAGAGAATCCCTTGCAGCCTATGGAGGAGATCATGGTGAAGCTGGCATTTCCCTGCAGTCCATGAAGAGGACCATGACAGGGCATATACTCACACTATAACCTGTGGAGGACCACCACTGGATTTGCCCTGAAGGAAGCTGCAGCCTGTGGAGAGCTCACACAGGAGCAGGCTCCTGGCAGGACCTCTGGCCTCTGGAGAGAAGCCCACGCTGGAGCAGGTTTTATGGCAGAACTGCAGCCCATGAGGAACCCATGATGGGATGGAGCAGTTTTTTTCCTCAAGGGCTGTACCCCATGGGAAGGATCAATG
Organism: Cuculus canorus; assembly: GCF_017976375.1. NCBI lineage: Eukaryota > Metazoa > Chordata > Aves > Cuculiformes > Cuculidae > Cuculus > Cuculus canorus. The sequence continues at coordinate 4,243,810 of NC_071440.1, forward strand.
CAGGAGCAATTTGTGAAGAACTGCAGCCTGGGGGAAGGACTCACACTGGAGAAATTAGTGGAGGACTATCTCCTGTGGATGGGACCTCATGCTGGAGCATGGGAAGAGCATGAGAAGGAAGGAGCGGCAGAGACAATGTGTGATGAACTGACCACAACCCCCATTCCCTATCCCCCTGTGCTATGTGGGGGGAGGAGACAGAGAATTTGGGAGTGAAGTTGAGCCCAGGAAGAAGGGAGGGGTGAGGGAAGGTGTTTTAAATTTTGGTTATTTCTCATTACCGTACTCTGATTTTGATTGGCAATAAATTAAACTAATTTCCCCAAGTTGAGTCTATTTTGCCTGTGATGATAATTGCAGAGTAATGTCCTTGTCCTTATCCCGACCCACAAGCCTTTTGTTATATTTTCTCTCCCCTGTCCAGTTGAGGAGTGGGAGTGATAGAAGAGCTTGGTGAGTACCTGCCATCCAGCCAAGGTCAATCCATCACAGTCTGACTAGCTCAGTTAGAAGAGCATGGGACTCTTGATCCTAGGGATGTGATGTCGGGTGCCAAAAAGGACTGTGGTGGGTTTACCTTGACCGGCCATCAGGTGCCCACCAAGCTCCCTCTCCTCAGCAATATGGGGGGATGGGGGGGAAAATAAGATGAAAAAGAAAGTTGACTTCATCCCAATACAAGCATGAGGAGGAAGGAATGGCAGAGAACTGTTATGAACTGACTGCAACCCCCTTTCCACATCCCCCCATGTACTGCTCGAAGAAGGAGGAGGTAGTGGAGCTGAGAATGAAAGAGCAAAGAATAAGGAGGGGTGGCTGTATTTTAGTTTTTGTCTTTGTTTTTCACCATTCTACTCTATTTTTAATTAGCAATAAATTAAATTAATTTTCCCCAAATTGAGGGAATGATGATAACTGTTAAGTGATCTCTGTGTCCTTATCTTGACCCACAAGCTTTTACATCTTAATTTCTCCCCCCTGTCCTGTTGAGGAGGAGCAGTGAGAGAGTAGTTGGGTGGGGGTCTGGCAGACAACCGAGATCACAACCCACACACAAGTGTTGTAAAAATATTAACTTTTTGTGCAGGACTAAGTGCAAGCTTAGTACACTGACTGACACTCTCCCTGCTACTGCTGCTGCATCCAAGGGAGAGCATGGAGGTGGAGTTCTGTGAACTTAGAGCTTGTATTGCAATCAATTAGGCATTAAAACCTAGCTGAGGGTCCCTGGCTTTAGGCCAAGACATTCCTCTAGTTCTAGAGAACTGGGATTTTTAATGCCTACAGTTATCACTTAATATCTGTATGACTAGAACAGCTGGGAGTTCTAGCAAACAGGAACTACATGCTAACATCTTTATAGTGCTTGATGTAGTCTGTGTAGGAGAGCCAAGTGCTGAATTCCCTTCTCTGTCATGCAAGCTTTAACTGCCAGGACCACAGGATGGGAGTGGTGATTCACAGAGAATGGACCCAGAGAGCTGACTTCTTGGAGAGGTGGGAGGAAACTTTCCCTCAAGGATGGCAAGTAGACCATGTGATCTGGTGAGTCAATGGGTGTAGAGCAATTACTTCATCTCCAGTTCCCTCTATTGAGTTCAGGCATCTCAGGAGACTAAAGTGGGACAGGTAGCTAGGGCATACATTCTGCTGGTTTACACCTATCTCATGCTATTGAGTTAGATGTGTAAACAGTGTGTGCCTAGGGGAAGAAACACACCCGTTCTTCTACCTGCCTTCTGAAGTGGCTGAGCATATTACAGCCCTGGTTCAGATGTTACTTTGCCATCTTAGCTTGGATGAACCAAGCTGACATTCCTAGCTTTAAGTGTATATGTAGGTCCTAACTCACACTCCTCAACCTTGCACAAATTTTCCACTAACAAAGAGAAAACTATTTACAAATGAAGACAGATATTTGAAAGACTTGAGGGCTCACTGGAAGAACTTTAAACTATAATAGAAGGGGGAAAAGAGTAAAATAAGGCTTGCTGGAGATAAGACTGGGGGCAGCATGACTGTTTAAGGGACAGTGTGCTAGCAAGGTCCTTTGGTCTGCCATCTCAGTGGAGATAGGGGATGGAGATCCATATGGCAGCAAAGATGCAAGGGTTGTTGGTGTCTTAGAAACCATGGAAGCACCTGAGAATGGTCACATAGGAATTAGGGGTTCTCCCTCAAAAAAGGTTGCAGTATCAATAGCCCAAGTGAAGTGTCTCTACACCAATGCATGCAGCATGGGTAACAACAGGAGGAGCTAGAAGCCATTGTGCAGCAGGAAAACTATGATATAGTTGCAATCACAGAAACATGTTGGGATGACTCACACAACTGGAGTGCTGCAATGGATGGCTACAAACTCTTCAGAAGGGATAGGCAAGGAAGGAGAGGTGGTGAGGGCCAGCCCTGTATGTTATGAGTATTTTGTCTGTCTAGAGCTTGACGATGGCAATGATAGGGTTGAGTATTTATGATTAAAAAACAGGGAGAAGGCCAACAAGGCAGATATGTCTGTTACAGACCATGCAACCAGGATAAAGAGACATAATATTCTATAAGCAGCTGGGAGAAGTCTAACGATTGCTAGCCCTTGTTCTCATGGGGGACTTCAGCCTACCAGATGTCTGCTGGAAATGCAATGCAGCAGGAAGGAAACAGTCTAGGAGGTTCCTGGAGGGTGTGGCAGATAACTTCCTGACACAGCTGGTGAGCAAGGCAACTAGGGAACATGCCCTGCTGGACCTGGGCCTGTTGTATGCAAAGAGAGAAGGACTTGTGGGTGATGGGATGGTTGGAGGCTGCCTTGGGCACAGAGATCATGAAATGATAGAGTTTTTGATTCTTGGAGAAGAGAGGAGGGGGCTCAGCAGAACGGTCACCTTGGACTTCTAGAGGGCAGACTTAGGACATGCAGGATATGCAGGGAGAAAATTAGAAGGGCCAAAGCCCAACTAGAACTTAATCTGGCTACTATTAAAAGACAATGAAAAATGTTTCTATAAATACATTAACAACAAAAAGGTGGGCTAAGGAGAATCTCCACCCTTTATTGGATGTAGGGGGAAACATAGTAGCAAAGGATGAGAAAAAGGCTGAGGTACTTAATGCTCTCTTTGTATTAGTCCTTAATAGTAAGACCAGTTTTTCTCTGAATACTCAGACTTCCCGAGCTGAAAAACAGGGATGGGGAGCAGAATGAAGCCCTCATAATCCAAGGGGAAATGGTCAGATAACTCCTACACCACTTAGATACACACAAGTCTATGGGGCCAGATGGAATCCACCCAAGGAAGGGCACTGAGCAAGCTAGTGGAAGTACTCACCAAGCCACTTCCCATCATTTCTCAGCAGTTTTGGCTAACTGGGGAGGTCCCAGTGATGAGTGAAAGCAGACAGGTGGGTTGGGAATGTTTAGTAGAACTTGGCGCTGCTCATCTTGTAGACCTTGAAAGTTGATAACAAAGGAGCCAGCTAGCAGAAGTGTACTGATAAGTGGGCATTGGAATGCAGAAAGCTGGAAAACAACCAGAAGAGACTGTGCTTGTACACAGTTCAAGGGGAAAAAAACTTTTTTCATCCTGAGGAAAACTTGCTTCATCCCTAAGACCCTGGCCCACGACCACCAGGAGGCACTACGCAGGCGCAAGACTGAAGTGAACCTTCCAGAACTAATTATAATATGAAGCGGGAAAAGGTTATGAATATGTAGTAGGCGCTTATAACTATGCATGTCTTTACACTATAAGTAGCTGCTTGTTAAGTTATACAGTGTGCAAGCTAGGAGGAGAACCCTCTTGCACCCCAGCGCTGGAAATAAACATACCTGCTTTATAACTCATTTTGGGTTATAGGGTTTGATTCTGCAAATCAATTTGGCGACCCAGATGGGACACCCTCTCTGCCCGGCTGCAGGATCGGTGGGGAGTGGGACATTCTAATGCACGCCCCGGACTGTTTCTCTGGAGAATCTCCCATCTCTACCCAATCGCTGCAGAGGGAGACACATCCCATCAGCGGGCAGACCAGGTATGTGATTTATGTATGATATCGTATGATAATTTGGATGCACCTGCAGGGGGCGTAGGGAGTCTGTAAATTGTGTATGGGGCACCTCACATGATGACGAAGGGTTAGGGTCGCTTTGCCAAAATCCTGTAAGATCGGAAGAGGGGATATAAATCCCCTTCTTGCACTGGGTGAGCAGGTGGCACTGCCCACCCCTGGGGAAAATAGTGAATTTGCTGTTGCGGTATGGTATGGGTGCTCCCTGCTGTGATAGAAAAGCAGCAGGTAAAATATAATTCCAAGATTCTTATAAGACGGTAGACGCAGAGTGAGGGATTATGGTATTATACATATTATTATAGTATTATAATATTATTGTGCTCCTTGCTGAGGAAGCAGGAGTGCTGCATATGAGATAGCTATCATCTTCTACATCTGTTGCAAATCTTCAATATCGGCACCCTGTATATTTTAACATCGCTAAGAGCTCATTTTAAATTTCTCATATGTTGTGGAGTGTTTGTATGTCAGCGCAATTGAGCGTGAAGTGAGTGCAGAGTTCGGATCCGCGGTTCTGCTCTCCTGCGAAGGAAGCAGCCGGAGACGAACGAAGTGAGTGATCACTGTTATATGTGATATATGAGAACTGTTTGACGTATAACAGAGTACCAGCAGAACTGAGAGGGATAGCTTGCCGGGGGACGTTCTTCCTCCATAGACAGGAGCCAGAGGTGGACTGAGCTCAAAATGTTGAAAGACTTGTAAATTGTTTAGAAGCCCTGTTTGTCTTGATCCTAGGAATGCACCTATGAAGTCTTTTAATTCCAAACATCCATTGAGGCGGCAAATGGATATATTTACCTCGGACCTTTGGAATGGAAGGCTGCAAAGGATGAAATTTTAAAATACCTAGCATAAAAAAAAAAAAAAGAAAAGAAAAGAAAATAAAAGAAAAGAAAAGAAAAGAAAAGAAAAGAAAAGAAAAGAAAAGAAAAGAAAAGAAAAGGAGGAAAATGGGAGAAGTGGCTGAGAGTGCCCCTCCCTTTCCCCCTTCCTGGTATGCGAGTTAGGTGCTGTGTGTGTGAGTTAACCCTCCCAGAATGTGAGTTAAGTGTTCTGTGTAGCAGAAAAGAATAATTTGAAAGTGTAAAAGCAAAAAGGTTTGCGTGGACAGGGAGGGCCAGAATTCTGCAAGCTGAGGGAATGGATCAGATTTGGTGTTCAGACTATCATAACATTTTATTGTGATATTCAGCTAGGTTGGGATCACTCTATTGTCCTGAGTGTCTATAATCTGTAGACGGGAATTGTTGTTGTTGCTAGACTTGTGGGAAGTCCCTGAGAACTTAGAGACAGGCCATTTGTAAGTGTTTAAATGGTTTGTCAAAGTTAGAGAAAGGTAGAGTCAGAAGGTAGTATAATGGGGGCAAAACCGAGCAAGAATTTCCTCGGGCAAGCCCATTAGGATGCATATTATAGCACTGGAAGGAATTGGTGGGGGGAGCCGTGGGCTCCATGAGTAAGAAGAGGATTGCAGTACTGTTTTGCAACTAATGTTGTTTTAAAGGAGAGAGGGAAAGTGATGGAATTAAGTGTTTTTCACCCTCCGAAAACATCTAGAGCGGCGAAGGGACTGTGGGATTTACTCACCCTTGAGCGGGAAAATAACAAAGAATTTAAAGGTAAAATGAGGTGGTGTTGCGTGACGTGCAGTATTGAGCAAGGGTGCACTAGAATAAATAAAATTCACTGGACACCAGAACAAGATTTACCTGATTTACTTAAGCCTCCCCCTCGATCACAGGAATGGGATACGGGCTCAGACAGGACCCCCCAAATGGCCCAGTATCTTCCTGCATCAGGGAAAGGTCTGCCTTGACAGTTTTACAGGCACCTTTCCGGTAAGATGAAAAAGAAAAAGAAAAAGAAAAAGAAAAAGAAAAAGAAAAACAAAAAGAAAAAGAAAAAGAAAAAGAAAAAGAAAAAGAAAAAGAAAAAGAAAAAGAAAAAGAAAAAGAAAAAGAAAAAGAAAAAGAAAAAGAAAAAAGAAAAAGAAAAAGAAAAAAGAAAAAGAAAAAAGAAAAAGAAAAAAGAAAAAGAAAAAGAAAAAGAAAAAGAAAAAGAAAAAGAAAAAGAAAAAGAAAAAGAAAAAGAAAAAGAAAAAGAAAATAATTGTAAAACTGTAGGGGATTTGGAAAGAGTATTTTCTATCCAATACCCAATGTGGGATTCAAACAGATCTAAACATGTAGAAAAATTACAGGTATATAAGGAGTAAATCTCGAAGGGAATGAAAAGGGCCATTCCCAAACAAGTAAACAAGGTCCCTCTAAATCACCATCTGAATTCCTAAATCGACTGAGGGATATAATGTGCTGCAACACTGCTGGATCCTGGGTCAAGGGTAGGAATACAACTAGGTTTTTGGTTTTGGGCCAGTCTAAAAGAGGAATAGTGGCTCATGTGAAGGAAGATTGACGGGGACCTGGGGAATCCACCCTAGCGGATCCACTAATTATAATGAAGCCAGGGAGAGAGGAGAAGAAAGTAGAATTTTAGTTGACACAGAGGCAACGTATTCGGTATTGAACCAAGCTTTGGTGTCCCTAGGAAATGACTACATTGTGGTAAAAGGGGCAACTGGCCAAAGTGAAAAGGCGTATTTTTCTGAACTTCTAAGGTATAAACTGGGAATACAATGGGGCATCCACAGATTCTTGTATATGCCCAACTCCCTGAAGGCACTTTTGGGGAGAGATTTATTAGAACAATTTGGTGCAATAATCAAATTTGAAAAGGGAGTGATTACTCTGGAGGTAAATGACCAGCAATATATACAAATAATGGGTTTACCCTTAGTCAGCGTTTCCACAGAAGGAAAAATCAGGGAAGAAATCACGAATCAGGTATACCCCGAGGTATGGGCCCGAGACTTATGGGCTGTAAATAAAATAACAAAAACCCTTTACCCGGTGGTGGCAAATCCATATACCCTGTTAACTGTACTAATACCTGAACTAACCTGGCTTACGGTTTTAGACCTGAAGGATAACTACTTTGGTCTCCCTCTCCATGAAGCCAGCCAGAAAATATTTGCATTTGAATGGGAAAACCCTGAAAGCAAGTGCAGAACTCAACTCACCTGGATATTTGGTAATCAACTTGCAAAGGATCTTTGAGGAGATTAATGACACGGACTCCGATATCTTGGATCGAAGACCTTTATTGCTCTTAGTGAGCTCCTTATATACACAATGTTATGTTGCATCTAAAACTTGGCATCATTTGATTGGTTACAAACAACTGTTCACGCGTATAAGTTTATACTACTGTTGGTTAGTTGCTACTGTCCACATGCCTAGATCAAATGCTTACTTGGTTAATTAGCTTTGCATATTTTATACACTTTTCCCCTAAGTTATCACAATTTCTACTTTTCTAACTTATATCTCCCTCTCAGCTTCTGGGCATACAGCCATAGCTTAGTGTTGCTATCCTTTGTTTCCTCTTACTACCCTGTCCATAGTCCTTCAAGGGAATCGTGACCTTCATTAATATAAAATGTTTCTACAGATCTTGAGGCCTGGAAGCCCCACCTGAGGAAGGGAGACTGTTGCAGTATGTAGATGATACCCTGGTTGCCACCAAGACAATGCTTGCATGACCTGGATGGTGAGTCTGTTAAACTTTCTGGGGCTCCAGGGATACTGGGTATCTAAAAGAAGGCCCAAATAATGCAATGCAAGGTGATCTATTTGTGCTATGAAATCAGCGCTGGACAAAGAACTTTGGGACAGGCCTGAGAAGAGGCAATATACCAAACTCCAAGACTGTAAACAGTGAAAGAGTTACAAACATTCTTGGGGAGGACTAGGTGGGTCAGCTATGGATCTATAACTATGGACTGCTTGTTAAACCCCTGTATGCACTAACCACCACTGCAAAGAGGCTGTGCAAGCCTTTGAACAGCTGGAGAAAGCCCTGATGTCAGCCCCAGCCTAGGACTTCCAGATGCGAGTAAGCTATTTTTCCTTTTCTCTCATGAGAAGCAAGGGATTGCCTTAGGGAATGGCTGTTTATGAGCAGTTGCAGCCATCTAAACTAAACATAGTGTGCTAAACACTAGATGTGCTAAACATCCAGGAGGCACAAAGATTTACCCTGGGCCAGAAAATGACTGTGTTAGTGTCTGGAAGTGAAAGGTGGGCACTGGCTTTCTCCACAAAAGTTCCTAAAATACCAAGCTATAACGCTGGAACATGATGATATGGGAATTGTGGTTACTAACATCATCAACCCAGCTTCTTTTCTCAGTGGAAATACAGGGGAACCAGTGCACCAGGACTGCTTAGAGACCATCGAGGCCACATACTTGAGCCGTTCGGACCTGAAAGACAGTCCCATGGAAGACGCAGAGGGCTGTTTCATGGATGGAAACAGCTATGTCTTAAGCAATAAAAAGACATGCCAGGGCAAAAACATCGAGTACGCAGAGGGATCCTGAGACTGCTGGAAGCAGTCCAGCTACCTGAGAAAGTGACAATCATGCACATCAAAGTGCACCAGAAAGTGAATTCGGAATTGGGGAGAGGAAATGAGGACAGAGAGGCAAAACTGGCAGCCAAAGGCAAGGTGAAAACAAAACAGGTTTTGATCCCTGACAAGACAGGGGTGATGTCTATACTTATTGGTATTAACTGGTACCTTACTTACCACACTTTGGGGTTCCAGAAACTGTGTCTCCTGATAGGGGACCACATTTTATCTCAGAAGTAGTAGATCAGTAGATCAGTCACTATTTGCGTATGAAATCATGACCTCCTACATGGTGGCATTGGACAAACAACTCCGAAAAGATTGAAAAACATGAGGCTGAGACCCTAAGTAGGGGTTTGGATGAACCTGTGCATAACATATGACCTGGAGATTATGTATATGTAAAGTCTCTTGCAGAGAGGACTCTGGAACCTCAGTGGGAAGGACCATTCCAGATGCTCCTTACCTCCTTCACAGCAATCAAAATTAAGGAGCAGAGTGCATGGATCCATCACACCCGAATGAAAAATGCACATAAATCTCCATGAAGGGTCACGCAAGTCCAACCAGGAAAATTATTTTTCTCATGATTATAATTACAATTCAGGGAGGTAAAGGCACCTCTAGCCAAAAGAATACTGAGTGGCCTTGGTCTCAAGCTTTTATTGGGTGTACTGGAGCCCTGGGAAATACTCTGATCAAAAGGGTTTAAATCTATCAACTGTGGTTATGCATGAAAATCAAGTATATGTGAGGCAAGAATGGAATGTGGATAGAGAACAGGGGATTCAGCAACTTCAGGGGACCGTAGGAGGAGAAATCAAAGTAGGATGCTGAATGGTTTATAGAGCTATCCATAAAAAGGCATCCCAAATTACTATCTCGACTACACCTACAGATAAGAATACAAAGATCTGTATTTCCAATGAATTAGAGTGTTGGCATAATTTTACATTAGTACAGACCGTTTAGGTAGTTTGTCTCTGGGCCTATGATACCATTGGGCTCTCATTCAAATTTAAAATAAATATTATAGCTAAGCCTGTTACAACCCAGAATTTATGAGATTGATCCGTATATAAGCAGGAATACAGGCCAACAGCAAATGCTGTCCAACCCAGAGTGGTCTCTTAAATGTGTTGAACTGCTAATGAAAACTAATGTTTCTGAAATTCAACCAGCATGCTCTCATTTCCTCAAAACATCCTTCGAGGGCTGGACAATCTGGCTGTGAAAGCAAGTGCCCTTCAGGGGCAGAACACAAAGGGGCCTAACAGGAGTGTTAGAGACAGGATTGGGAGTCCTAAATGGAATCTACTCAGAAATACTAATGAACAAATTGGCCATCACAACTAGTGATTTAAGAAAATTAAGGTAACCTTTACAGTCTTCTCTATTAGCTTTAGGAACTAATCAGTTATCAGAAATGTTACCAAAGTGGGAAAAGGTGGAGGAACAAGACCATGAATTAATAGGAAATGCACTCGGTGTGATCCAAGTTAACGTTTCTTTGGCCCTCAGTTGTATACAGGAACAATTATGGATGCAATCAGTGGCCACCTTAATTATAAGAGAAGGTGGTGAGGATACTTTCCCCACTGAAATCCGCCAAGTGGTTTGGGACAGTGCCACTGGCTTAGAGAGGAAGTTTCAGTCCTGGTAGACTCTGGTAAATTTTACCTGTGACCCCATCACTAACACTGCCACAGCCCTTGTGTTGACCATATGTAATGCTTCAATATATGTAATCCATCATTGCATTAGGATTAAGCCATGATAAAACTGTGCTCTATCCTTCTGAACATAGAACATGTGCACAAATAGTGAACGGGATATGGCAAGCTGTAAATTTAGAATCTTACATTACATGAGAACAACAAGGATTCATTTGCTAAATAATGCAATCGATGCTCAAGACATCTGCCTCGACACTGAGCAAAGCATCTGTCACTTTGAGATCCATCTAGATGCTAATCCGAGGCCTGTACTTGCATATATGGGCCAGGGCTGTATATGTTTGAGAACTGCTTGTACCTCTGTAGCAATAGATGAGATAACTATGCATGTCTTTACACTATAAGTGACTGTTTGTTAAGTTGTATGGTGTGCAAGCTAGGAGGAGAACCGCCTTGCACACCAGCGCTGGAAATAAACATACCTGCTTTGTAACTCATTTTGTGTCATAGGATTTGATTCCACAAAACACCAGTTGACTGGAAGTTAGGAAATGTGATGCCCATCTACAAGAAAGGCCAGAAGGAGTATCTGGGGAACTACAGACCTGTCAGTTTGACCTCAGCGCTGGCAAAGGTTATGGAGCAGCTCATCTTGAGAACATACAGAACAAGGCAAGGGATCAGGCCCAGTCAGCATGGGTTTAGGTAAGGCAAGTCCTACTTGACTAACTGGATCTTCTTCTATGACAAGGTGACTCGCTTAATGGATGAGGGAAAGGCTTTGGATGTAGTGTACCTGGACTTCAGTAAAGCCTTTGACACTGTCCCCCACAGCATTCTTCTGGAAAAACTAGCTGCTCATGGCTTGAAGAGGTGTACTCTTCGCTGGGTAAAAAAACTGGGTTGATGGAGTTAAATCTAGTTGGCGTCCTGACACCAGTGGTGTTCAAAGCGCTCAGTACTGGTGCTAGTAGTTTTTAATATATTTATCAATGATCTTGATGAGAGGATCAAGTGCACCTTCAGTAAGTCTGCAGATGACATCAGAAGCAGCTCTCTGGATCACCTTTCTGACTAAGGGGCATTGCTGCCTAGGGGCTGGGGCACATTATAGGATGCAGGGGAAAAGCAGTTTGGGTTCACACAGGACTGATTATAGGATGTTTAGAGCAATAAAAGGGAGGGGTTTAAATAATTTGGGGAGGAACAAGAGTGGGAAAGCAGAGAGGCAAAAGGATAAAAAGGGCCAGTCGTATGTAAATAGTTTGCTGGTCATTATGGTTGCCTGGTCATGCCCTGCGCCCGATCAGCAGTCTGTCCTATCTTCTTATCAAATTCCTTTCTAACTCTTTCCTGGATGAGTGGTTCTCCATTTTGTGTGCATGGCTGTGTATGGGGGTCTGAGTGATGAGATCTCACAAGAGAGGAATAGAGGGGCAGAATCACCTCCCTCAGCCTGCAGGCCACGCTTCTTTTGATGCAGCCCAGGATATGGTTGGCCTTCTGGGCTGTGAGCGCACATTGCCAGCTCATGTCGAGCTTCTCATCGACCAGCACCCTCAAGTCCTTCTCTGCAGGGCTGCTCTCAATCATATCATCCCCCATCCTGTACTGAAATCGGGTATTGCCCCAACCCAGGTGTAGGACCTTGCACTTGGCCTTGTTGAACCTCATGAGGTTCTCAGAGGCCCACTTCTCCAGTCTGTCCAGGTCCCACTGGATGACATCCCGTCCTTCCACTGTGGCAAGTGCACCACTCAGCTTGGTGTCATCTGCAAACTTGCTGAGGGTGCACTTGATCTCACTGTCTATATCATTGATGAAGATATTGAACAGCACCGGTCCCAGTACGGACTCCTGAGAGATACCACTCCTCACGGATCGCCATCTGGATTTTAAGCCATTGACCACTATTCTTTGAATAAGACCATCCAACCAGTTTCTTATCCACCTTATCGTCCACTCATCAAATCCATATCTCTCCAATTTAGAGAGAAGGATGTTGTGGGGGACTGTGACAAAGGCTTTACAGAAGTCCAGATAGATCACATCCATCAGTTTACCCATGTCCACTGCTGCAGTTACCTCATCATAGAAAGACACCAAGTTGATCAGACAGGATTTGCCCCGGTGAAGCCACGCTGGCTGCCATTAATCACCTCCATGTCCTCCATGTGCTTTAGCTTAGCTTCTAGGAGGATCTGTTCCATGATCTTCCCGGGCACAGAGGTGAGGCTGACAGGTTGGTAGTGCTCAGGGTCGTCTTTTCTACCCTTTTTAAAAATGGGCACAAAGTTACCCTTCTTCCAGTCACCAGGCACTTCTCCTGACTGCCATGACTTTTCAAAGGTCATGGAGAGTGGCTTGGCAACCACATCTGCCAATTCCCTCAGGACCCTGGGATGCATCTCATCAGGTCCCATGGACTTATATATGTTCAGGTTCCTCAGGTGGTCACAAACCTGATCCTCCTCTACTGTGGGAGGGGGTTTACTCCCCTGGTCATCATCTTGCTGTCCCATGACCCAGGAGGGGTGAGGAGAGTGGTTATCAGTGAAGACTGAGGCAAAAAAGTTGTTAAGTACCTCAGCCTTCTCCTTGTCTGTTGACACGAGGTCACCATTTCCAACCATCAGTGGGGGTATGTTCTCTTTAACCTTCCTTTTCTGATTGACGTACCTGTAGAAGCCCTTCTTGTTGGTCTTCACTTCCCTTGTCAAGTTCAGCTCCAACTGCGCCTCAGCCTTCCTGACTTCGTCCCTATACAACTGGGCAGTGTCTCTATACATGTCCCAGGTTCCCTGTCCCTGCTTGCACTGCCTGTGCAGTTCCTTCTTCTCCTTGAGTTTGACCAGCAGGTCTCAACCACGCTGGTCTCTTCCCTTCCCTGTCTGATTTTCTACATCTGGGGACTGAGCACTCTTGCGCTTTATGCAAAGCATCCTTAAATATTTTACAGCTCTGTTCCACTCCCTAGTCCCTCAGGACCGTGTCCCAGGGGGTCCTATTGAGTAACTCCTGGAATAGCTGGAAGTCTGCTTTCCTGAAATTTAGTGTCCTGACTATACTCTTCACCTGTCCCATATCCCTCTGGACCTTAAACTCCACCAGTGCGTCATCACTGCAGCCCAGGCTGCTTCCAATACTAGTGTCACTAGTAAGTTTACTTGTATTAGTGACCATCAGGTCCAGTATTGCATCCCCTCGAGTGGGGGTCCCTATGAGCTGAACTAAGAAATTATCCTCAATGCACTCACCTTCCTAGTGGACCCTTTATTACCTATAAGGTGTTTTGGAGAAATATCCTCCCTGACACTTGACACCTGTCCTCCCACCACTTGTCACAGGCTAGCCTGATGTTATCCCCCTCCCCCTTCACATCTAGTTTAAAGCCCTATCTACAAGCCCTGCAAGCTCCTGGGAAAAGACCCTCCTCCCCCTTTGAGAAAGGTGGCTCCCATCCGATACCTGTAGTCCTGGTGCTGTGTAGGCCATCCCATTATCAAAACCCCCAAATTTGTTGCAGTGACACCAGCTACAGAGCCATTAATTAATTGACTTTGTGATGTCACCAACTGTAATTGGACGGAGGGAAGAAAAAATCCCTTGGGCCCCAGATTCCCTCACTAGCCATCCCGAGGCCCTAAAATCTCTTTTAATCCCCCTTGGGCTTTGTACTGCAGCTTCATTCTCTCCCACATGGAGCAGCAGTAATGGGTAATAGTCTGTAGGCCTCATCAGGTTGGGGAGTTCCCTGGCAACATCCCTTACCCGGGCTCCTGAGAGGTAGCAGACTTCCCTGTGAGTGGGGTCTGCTCAACATATTGGACCCTCTGTCCCCCTCAGTAGAGAGTCTCCTACAACTATAACTCTCCTATCTGCCCTCGTGGTAGTTTTAGCAATATGGTGTGTGTGCCGTTTCAGTCTTGGCCCTTGCTCCAATGTAGGTGCATCTTCCTCCGCATTTTCCTTCAGTCTATCCTCCATATCGAGAGCCTCAAATCTGTTGGGGAGAGACACCTGAGGAGGTGTGGGCAAGGAGGGGGTAGGTTTTCTGCCCTGTCAGTGGACTCACTTCCACTCACTACTTCTATTTGATGCCTTGCCTACAACTTGATGGGGGGAAGATACCAGATCCCTTTGATCCTGGGCTTTTTCCTGTGGCTGAGTCTGCTCCTGTATCCTGGAGCTCAGGATGTGGTTCTGTTGGAAAAATGTTAATTTAGCTGAAGAATTAGAGTTTAATTAAGTAAGACTAGAATTATAGGTTATGTATATTGTATTTGGCAATTGATATGTATTGTATTTAGCCTTTAACTTCGTTGATCTTTATAGTTAAGTTTGTGCAGACTTCGTGTCTGTTTCTGTAGACAGTGACAGTTTTCTCACAGACCACATATAACCTTCACAAGTATGATATTAGGGAGTGCTTAGAAAGAATGTACTAACAACCTTATCCGAGCAGAGCCTACGCTTTCACTAACAACCTTATCTGAACACAGTCTACATTTGTGAAGGCCAGAAGCATACCAAGGGCAGTCAACCGAAGATAAAGAAATGCAGGTGTCCACAAATGATGAGACAATTTTCGAATACATATGCATGAAAAATGATGTAATCTGTTGAATATACATTAGATTATGAAACACTTAAGGGTTAAATTGCGGACGCGCCGGGATGGTCTTGGAACCTGATTTGGGTATACCCCAGGTTCCCGGGGCCTCGAAATAAAGCACCACATATAACCTACCTGGACTGGTTATGTGTTTGTCTCTACGCTAACAGTTTTGGCGACCCAGATGGGACCTCGTGGGCATTGCTGAGGCGGCCTGCATCGATCTCGCTCCAGCCGGCACCGAGTGATTCTCGGGGAGCCATCGACCGCAGCCGACCTCCGCTGCCCCCGACGGACCTGGGCTATCGGTAAGACACGGTGCTTTATCGGGAATGGTACCAACTTTGTCGGGTCTTCTGCCTAACTGGGAATAGTACTAAATTTTCCTACGGGTCCTGTGCCCAAATCGGAAAGGTACCATATTTTCTGATCTGTCTGGTAAAAGCCTGCCTGTTAGACGCGGCGAAAGCTACGCTTGGTTGGGCTAGGGAGCTCCAGAGGAAAGCCTAGGCGCCGTCCGTAAGACAGCAGCGAAAGCTCTGCAGGTTCGGCATCAGTGATCTGTTCTGCATTCTCAGTATTAGTGATCTGTTCTGTATTTTTCAGTAATCTGTATTATTTGTTACCTGTATCATTCCTACTCTGTATTATTCGTTTTGCAGGTTCGGCAACAGTGTTCTGATCTTGTATTTTTCAGTAATCTGTATTATTTGTTACATGGAAGTTTGTTTAGTTTGTTGTTTGGTACTGGTCTGGACTGTTATAAAATGCCACCGACACCTAAGTCATCACCGTTAGGGTGTATTCTGATGCATTGGAAAGAGGAGTGGAAGAAGGCGTGTGGGATAATGGTCGTTAGTACAAAATCAGATGAGCAATGTAAGGGATGTGTGACTGAGAAGAAATGTATGAAATGTCTGGCAGTGGAAAATGCTTTGCAGCATAAGGAGGATGATGATTTTGATTTATTAGTGGCTCCGTTGGCCCCACCAGCCCCCAGAGATACTGGAGTAGAAGGTGATGGGGAGGATGAGGTAGAAATAAAAGAACAGGAGTATTCCACTACCCCAGTATCCCACCGAACACGGCAACGGGATATTCAAGTTAAACAGCAGGCACCCAGTGCTATATTAGCACCGCTTCAGCAGGGGGTTGGGGCAGAAGGACCCGTATATGTTAAAGTACCTTTCACTCCAGGAGATCTGATGCTCTGGAAACAATCTGCTGGAACTTATCGGGACAACCCGAGTAAAGTGGCACGAGTTGTAAAGATGATTCTGAAAACCCAAAATCCTGATTGGGATGATATACAGGTATTACTAGATACTCTAATGGACTCCACAGAGAAGGAAATGGTGTTGAGAACTGCCCGCGAGCGAGTTAGAGAAGATATTAGGCAGGGGATTGTCACAGGGACAGTTGATCAGAATTTTCCGACTGAAGATCCCATGTGGGATTATAATACTGCAAGAGGAATGGGTAATCTGAGGAGATATCAGGAATGGATAGTTGTTGGAGTACAAAATGCTATGCCAAAAACAATTAATTGGTCGAAGCTGTATAATGTTAGGCAAGAGAAAACAGAATCCCCGTCTGCGTTTTTGGAGCGGCTTAAAGAGGTGGCGAGGAAATACACAGATTTAGACGTAGAAACAGAGCAAGCTAAGGTGCAGCTGGCCCTGATTTTCTTAGGGCAGTCGCAGGATGACTGCGACTTCGCTGCACGGAAGAGAAGGACCTGGGGGTGCTGGTTGACAGCCGACTGAACATGAGCCAGCAGTGTGCCCAGGTGGCCAAGAAGGCCAACGGCATCTTGGCTTGTATCAGAAATGGGGTCACCAGCAGGTCCAGGGAGGTGATTCTCCCTCTGTACTCAGCACTGGTGAGACTGCACCTTGAATACTGTGTTCAGTTCTGGACCCCTCACCACAAGAAGGATGTTGAGGCTCTGGAGCGTGTCCAGAGAAGAGCAACAAAGCTGGTGAGGGGGCTGGAGAACAAGTCTTATGAGGAGCGGCTGAGAGAGCTGGGGTTGTTTAGTCTGGAGAAGAGGAGGCTGAGGGGAGACCTTATTACTCTCTACAACTACCTGAAAGGAGGTTGTGGAGAGGAGGGAGCTGGCCTCTTCTCCCATGTAACAGGGGACAGGACTAGAGGGAATGGCCTGAAGCTCCGTCAGGGGAGGTTCAGGTTGGATATCAGAAAAAAATTCTTCACAGTAAGAGTCATTGGCTACTGGAACAGGCTGCCCAAGGAGGTGGTCGAGTCACCTTCCCTGGAGGTGTTTAAGGAACGGGTGGATGAAATGCTTAGGGACATGGTTTAGGGAGTGTTAGGAATGGTTGGACTCGATGATCCAATGGGTCCTTTCCAACCTTGTGATTCTGTGATTCTGTGATTAGAAAGAAACTGCAAAAACTGGAGGGCGCGGAGCTGCGTAATCTGGACAGACTATTAGAGACTGCTTGGAAAGTATACAATAACCGCGAGAGGGAGAGTTCTCAAAGACAACAGCGACATCTACTGGCGGTGATGCAGGGCAGAGGCCAGCGCAATCCTGCAGGTCGAGGTAGAGGAAGAGGCTCGGTGTGCGGACGGGAAAGGGGGGCTGGATTTAATTGCTTGCCTAATGACTTAGGACCAAGGCTGAATAGATTAGGCATTAACCAATGTGCATATTGCAAGCAGGAGGGACATTGGAAGAATGCGTGCCCGTACAGAATGAGGCAGAGTTTGCAGCCGGGAATCCCATTTGGAAACACCGAAGTAGCCAAGGCAATGGTTTTGGGAGACTATGAGAATCAGAGCTGACTAGAATCGGGAAAGGATGAACCCTTAGTAAAAGTAAGGCTAGGGGGAAAAGAGGTGCAATTTTTAGTAGATACTGGTGCAACATACTAGGTTTTAAATGATTTATGTGGACAGATAGGGAAAAAGACAACTACAATAGTGGGAGCCACAGGGAAAGAGGAAACCCGGCCATTCATGCAACCCCTAGAATTACGATTTGGAGGAAAGGAAATATGGCATGAATTTTTGTATATGCCTGATTGTCCAATCTCCCTGCTGGGACGGGATTTGTTATCTAAATTAAATGCAAGAATTGTCTTTGAGAATGGAGAATTAATTATGCAAGTTCCAGAATCAAAGTCAGGACAGATACTAGTGTTGAAGGAAAATCCAAAAGTTCAAGTACCCAGAGAGGTAGAAGAGGCAGTGATCCCTACAGTATGGGAAACTGATATACCAGGGAAATAAAAAATGGCTCAACCGATAGTAGTAGAATTGAAGGAAGGAAAGAAAACAGTGCGAATAAAACAATATCCCATAAAATTAGAGGCCCGATATGGAATAGTGAAAATTATTGAAAAATTTTTAAAATTTGGAATATTAGAAGAATGTGAATCAGAATATAATACCCCAATTTTTCCAGTAAAGAAACCAAATGGAGAATATAGATTGGTACAGGACTTAAGGGCTATTAATGAAATCACGAAAGATATACATCCGGTAGTAGCTAACCCATACACATTGTTAACATCTGTGAAGGAGAAATACAAATGGTTTACAGTAATTGATTTAAAAGATGCCTTCTTCTGTATTCCTCTCGACAAAGATAGTAGGAAACTCTTCGCTTTTGAATGGGAGAACCCGCACAATGGACGAAAAAAGCAGTTGACATGGACAAGGCTTCCACAGGGATTCAAGAACAGTCCAACGCTTTTTGGGAACCAGCTGGCAAAAGAATTGGAATCATGGACAATGCAGGAGAAATTTCAGGTACCACGATCACAATATCTTCTGCTACAATATGTGGATGATATTTTAATTGCAACAGAACACAAATCAGTATGTATCCAAGTGACAATTGAAATTTTAAACCAATTAGGCCTCAAAGGGTACAAAGTCTCGAAAGAGAAAGCTCAAATTGCCTGTACAACTGTATTATATTTGGGTTGCGAAATAACACAGGGACAACGACGACTAGGAATGGATCGTATTAGAGCAATCTGTGATTCCAGAGCCTCAAAACTTACATGAATTAAGGACATTCTTGGGTATGGCAGGCTGGTGTAGGTTATGGATACTGGATTATGGACTTATAGCAAAACCTCTATATGAGGCACAGAAGTCACCAACTTTCATCTGGGAAGGACCTCAGAGGGAGGCCTTTAAGAAATTAAAAGAAGCCCTGACTAAGGCACCAGCATTAGCCCTGCCAGATTTGACTAAGGACTTCCAGTTGTTTGTCCATGAAAGGCAACGGCTGGCACTAGGGGTCTTGACACAGAAGTTGGGAAGCTGGAAACGGCCAGTAGGGTACTTTTCTAAACAATTAGACCCTGTGAGTGCTGGCTGGCCATCATGTTTGAGAGCGGTAGTGGCAACGGTGACCCTGATACAAGAAGCCAGAAAACTGACTTTGGGGAAGCGTATTGAGGTATATGTACCTCATATGGTGTTAACAGTCCTAGAACAAAAAGGGGGGTATTGGCTTTCCCCTAGCAGGATGATGAAATACCAGGCAGTGACGGAGTCGACGGGAGACAAGCACATCCGATGATGATCAACAAGTCTCGATTTATTGATACGATAGGCATGCTTTTATAATAGCAGTAATAAGGCTCATACATATTACAAAAGTAAGGCTCATCATTGGTCTGATACAGAGTGTCAGCCCTGCCTCTATTGCTACATTCCTAGGATGTTTGTGGTTTTTCTAGGTCCTGTTTTTATCTCCTGTTATCGCCTAACTTCTTGCTCAGGGAGACTGTGGCCTTGTACGAGGCTGTTATTATTTCACCAGCTGTATTTTCTCACGTCCCTTCTCCTCAAGCCATGTCTCTACAAAAACTCTCCACATTTCCCCCGTTTTCTTTCTGAGCAAGAAGGTTCGTCTGACTCCAAAATGTGGGTTTCCCTATCTGACCGCAGTCTAGCTCGTGCACACTGCGTTTTTCTCTGACTCCATTGCACTAATAAGGATACATTAGGATGGAACAATGATAAATTCCCTCAAATAGTAAGGTCCTCCCTGTGGCTTTGCCGGTATACCATTCCAAGCTCTGTCTCCACAAATTAAAAATATCCTGGGGGGCAATTTCTTCGGGGCCGTAATGTTGGCACCGTTACATCGGGAGTAAAGCTGGCTATTCACTGTTCCTGATTCCAGGGATGAGTCTAGGCTGGCCCAATTTTGCGATTCTTGTTAAAGTCTTTTAGGTTCAGTGGCTCAAAACCGAACCAACCCCCCTGTTTGACATTGGATAAACTGGCATTTGCACTTCCAAAGAGATCTAATTCTTCTGGGGGAGAGTGCAGGGTGATGTTCAAGGACAGTATGATCTTACATTGTTGGCAGCCATCCTCAATCTGAGGGTTACCTCCCCACTGGCGCAGCTGGCTACAGCCCTCAGCGCTCGATAAGTTTTTGCACAGGCTGCTTTCGTTCACAAAACCACAAAATTCCCCTGGGGACCAAACAGGCAAACCTATCAGGCAAGTTCGGAAAGGATTAGTAACCCCTCCTAAGCTAAGGCAAAACGACGATTGACTAGTTTGGTTTGCCAATGTTACCCAGATGTTATCTCTTGGCTGATTGAAGCGTGTAAAGCGTATAACTCCTGCTATGCTGGCTACTACAGCACTAAGCAATACAGCAGAAACAGGCTTCATTTTTCTCTTCTATCCTTTCTCCCCCTATTTCTTTTAGTCCTTACTGTTCCTAGCTGTTGCAGTTTTAACTCCTGTAACTTGCTCAAGCACTGATCCAATTCCCTGTCAATATCTCCTCTTATGGGCCCTACCATGGAATGCTGTGTTATGGGTACCAATTTGCTACACCTCGCAGAGATAATATGAGATCTACCTTGAACTATAACCCTTTTAACAATATTCTCCAATTCCCAACGGTAGTAAGCCAATATTTTCTGTTCAGGTGCTTCAAAAAATGCTAAGGCCGTGGTTGTTGCTAGCCTTGTTTGCTCTTGCAGCTCTCTCTGCCAGCTGTTAAAGTTATGGTTAAATGCACACCTGTTACACCATAAGTCACGTACTAGGGACTGTTCTATCCAAAAGATCTTATCGCAACCCCGACAGTATAAAGCTACCCAAGCAGCACAACATGGATTATTACAATCAAGACAATTTTGACCCGCTGGCCCCATATGTAATACTTCCGATAACCGTCAAATAGTTGTAATTAGTCCTTCAAAGGTCTGGCAGTGCTTCAAAACCCTGTTGATGGCTTTCGAGTATCCTTTCAACTGTGACAGCAGCGGTCGTAGGATCAGTGGCAGCTTCTCCTCTATTCTCCTCTTGTCTTCCTCCGTCAGATTGCTTGGCAGTTGTTGCATCGAGAACGGGTTTAGTCCACCTTGCAGGCACCCATACCGGTCCTGTAGGGGTAGAGACACAAAGATATCCCCTCCCCCAAAACATAACCTTAGCAGGATCTTTCCATAACCCTGTCTTAGGGTCTCTGTATTTCACCCACACGTCCTTTTTCTGCTCGGTAGTTTCATTTGGCCGATGATGTAATTCTGCTGGAGGGTACTCTGCATCCCCAAATATGCACAAGTGATTGATCACAAATAAGCTCTTCAATAGCCTTGCCTGGGGATCAGCAATCTTTTCATGTTTTGCAAGTACCTTTTCAGAGTGCCATTAGCCCTTTCGATGATAGCTTGCCCTGTTGGGGAGTTTAGAATGCCTGTGATATGCTCAATTCCCCAACTCTTTAAGAAACCTTCTATTCTCTTGCTAATGTAAGCAGGCCCATTATCCATTTTAATCCTTTTTGGCGTCCCCATTACTGCAAAACAGCTATATAGGTGCCTTTCCACGTGGATAGCCTTTTCTCCTGCCTGTGCTGTTGCCCAAATGAACTTACTATAGGTGTCAATAGATACATGCACATACTTCAATCTACCAAAGTTAGGGACATGCGTAACATCCATTTGCCATAACTCATTTGATTGTAGTCCCCGTGGGTTTACCCCTAGGCCTAGACCACCACCTCCATTGTGATGGCTGCAAATCGGGCAGGCCCTAACTATGGCCTTCGCCTCTGCCATTGTGATTTTGAACTCTCGGTGCAAGCCCTTTGCATTTTGGTGAAACATAGAGTGAGCTTCTCTGGCTAGCAGCTGGCCTGGCAGTGGAGTGCCCTGAGCCACAGACACTAGTCTGTCTGCTCTAGCATTACCCTCACCCAAGCCAGCTTCCCATTTATGGCTTCTAATATGAATCACAGCATAAGCGTGCTCCCTTAACCTTGTAGCCTTTTTTAACTGTACCAACAACTCATACAGCCTCCGGTTTTGCACCTCTTTTATAGAGGCGTCTTCGATTCTAGCTACGACCCCAGCAACATACAAAGAGTCTGTTACGATGTTCAGTGGTCCTCTTAGCTGTGATATTGCCCATACTACTGCTAAAAGTTCCATAGTCTGTAGACTGTCTGCAGCTTCTGCTTGTAAAATCTGATGTTTCCATAGTCCCTTTTCTTGCCATGTTATTGCAGCAGTTCTGGATTTTCTGCCAGCATCCGTGAACGCCGTAAGAGCATCTGCGATAGGGGAATTTTCTCGTTTTGGCCGAGTGATCCAATTCCATTCCCCAATCCATTGAACTGGCGCCTGCCGGAGCTTTTCTGTTTCAATGGGGCAGCTCGCACCTAAAAGTGCCTCCTGCAGCTCCTCGCTATTACACAAGTACCAGTCCAAGGTATCCTTTTTAATTGGCATCCTGATTACTGCTGGCTCGGTTCCAGCTACTTGTAGCATTCTCTCCTTGCCTTTCTTTATTAAGTCTGCTAGCATTTCGACCTTTTGAACCAGAGTTTTGGTTTGTTGTAACGTGGGGGAAATCCACTCCAATACCCTTATCTCCCCCGTTTTCTTTTGCAATTGAGTCAGTGCCCCAAGGAGGTATTTGGGACCGTTCCAGATCGTCAGGTCTATGGATAATTCTGGATCTCGCCGATGGACTTGCCCCTGTGTAACGCAGTCCATTATATTCTGAAGAGTGTGCTGTTGTTCCGGAGTAACACGGATAGGTCTTGATGGGTCCGTACCTTTGAGAAGTGGGCGTAATTCGTCCAGCAGTTCATTTGGTATTCCCACAATCGGTTTTAACCATTGAAGGTCGCCCAGTAACTTCTGAGCCTCATTCAGAGTTGTGAGTTTTGTTTGCAGTTGTAGCTTCTGGGGTTTAACTATTTGTTCCGACATTGTCCATCCCAAATATTTCCACGGAGGTGTTGTTTGAATTTTCTCAGGGGCTATAACAAGGGAAAATTGTGCCAAGGCAGTCCGTATCTCCTGAATTTGCTGTTCAGTAAAAGGTTTTGGTTGGGCAAACAATATATCATCCATATAGTGATAAATCACTACATTTGGCCATCTCTTTCTCAGGGGCTGTAATGCAGAGTCAACATAAATTTGGCATAAAGTAGGACTATTGCGCATTCCCTGCGGGAGTATTGTCCATTCAAATCTTTGGTCCGGCCCCTCCCTGTTAAGTGCAGGCAATGTAAATGCAAATCGCATCATGTCTTGTGGATGAAGGGCAATAGTAAAAAAGCAGTCTTTAAGATCAATAATTAGTAGTGGCCAATCCTTAGGAATCATTGCGGGATTAGGTAATCCTGGTTGTAAAGCCCCCATGGGTTCCATTTGGGCATTGACAGTACGCAAATCATGTAACAAACGAAACTTTCCTGATTTCTTTTTGTTCACAAAAATTGGAGTGTTCCAGGGGCTTGTGGACAGTCGCAGATGCCCCTGTTCGTATTGCTCCTTCACTAGATCATGAGCACGCAGGAGACTCTCCCTTTTTAAAGGCCATTGCTTAACCCACACCGGAGAGCTGGTTTTCCAGGTAATGGGTATCGGGAAAGTCCAGGCAACGGCCACTACCCCAAAGGGTGCTCATTGGTTAGCCCCACTCCCAATTGGGTCAGAATGTCCCGCCCTATAAGGCACTGCACGGTAGGTGGCAATTGGACTACCGAGAAAGTAGCTGTTAATTGTTTTCCATCGATGTTCACCTTGATAGGAGGGGAACGACTGGCCAGGGTTAAACCTCCAACCCCGGTCACTGTGGTGGCAGCCGGTTGTAAAGGCCAATGTGGAGGCCAGCAATTAGGGCTAATAATGCTGGAATCAGCCCCAGTGTCCAAAAGGCCTGAAAATGACCTCTTTTGTCCTTGATATTCCACCTCCACGGTTTTCTTGGGCCTTTCATTAAGATTTAAAGTCAGCAAGGTCAGGCCGCCAGTGGATCCGAAACCTTTTTCTCCCCTCTCTTGTTCCCTTATAGGCTTTATCTCTTTTGTCATTTGCTCCAACGGTACCAATTGAGCAATTCTCTGTCCCTTATTAATTTGAACAGGTGGAAAAGGAGTATGCACCATGATCATAATTTCTCCAGTAAAGTCCGCATCAATAACACCAGGTAACACAAATAATCCA